>NW_025110673.1:30338-497410 GCF_011392965.1 Frieseomelitta varia
AAAAAAAAAGAAAAAACGAGAAAAAGGGGAAAAAGAGTATACCATCGCACCCATAGATCGTTCGTTAGGGATCCATGTGTGGATCGAACAGAGGATGAAAGTTTGATTGCCGCGCGATGGCGAATAAATTCGAACGTCGAAACGAAAGCGAATAGGTCGATGGTGTGGTCGGAATTATTAACCGGGATCGGAACCGTCCGCGAGTTCGAGCCATCCACTTTTAAAGCGTTCAATTTGTAAGGCTCGCTCGAATGAAAAATAACAAAAAAAAAAAGAAAGAAAGAAAGAAAAAAAGGAAAAGAATCGAACGAGGACGAGGAAGATTTTATTTAATTCTTCGGAACGAGTAACGCACGCAATCGCGACAGTTTCGCGTTGGCTATCTCTTGCTCGCGAAATGGTCCGAAGAAAAACGTACTAAATCACTCCAACTAATGAACGACGTCAGCGCAGGAGCCAACTCTTGCTTTCTTTCGTGTTTCGCTCATTCCGGGAAATATAAAAACAACGAAGAGCAAAATCCTGCCCTGGTTTTAAAGGGCAGGGGGGAAAGGGGGAGAGATGAGGCGAGAGGAAGGGCACGAAGCGGAGAAAAAACGAAGGGGGAAAATGAAAAGAGGAAGCAATTTAATTATAGCGCGACAAAGGGTGGGAACGCTCTCGCGTTCCGATGTGTGTTTGCGAGGCTCGTAAGATTTAATACTGCGTGATGAATCGCTCGCCGCGCTTATTTTAATCGGGAAAAAATACACTAGCCGTTGGGGGAGGGGGTAATGAACGAAATTCGACTTGAAAAGCGCGGCGGTTGCAGGTTCCGCGTGGAAATTACACGGGGATCCGTCCTCTCCCGGATTAACTTTATCCAAGGATTGAAATTAATTTGTCAAAATGAGAAGAGAGAGAGAGAGAGAGAAGGAATTAAACGCACGCGTCTGCGACACTGGGAAAGAAGGTTGGACGAACGTTTGCGCGCGAAAGAGGATGGAAAGGACCCGGCGGTGGTGGATTCGCGGTGGCGTCTGAGTAAGGGCGAGAGACAGCGAGCGGAGTCACTTACACCGAACTCGATGAGAATCCTTCTGCGGACGAGTTTCCGCAGGGAGGAACGATTCGCGCTTCTTGTCGTTTAAACGACGCTCTTAACCCTCCGAAGGCACTCGGTGGCGAGTGTGGGAACGAGATCGATCCTGAAGCTCTCGCCTCGAGCGAGGTAAGGCGTTCGTGGAGAGCTTCCGAGAGAACTTTCGGGAGAGCTAGCCGAGACGCGACGGGAACGCACCAGAGAATTTAAACGAATTTGAATGACGACCAGAACAATTCGATCCTGGATAACGCGTTCGATTTTGTCTCCTATCGCGTTAAAACTTCCTGCTCAATGTCATTGTATCGCGTTCGGAGCAAAGAGCCTAACGCTTTCCTCCCCTTTTTTTTTTTTATCATTCGAGGATTCCCTGGTCCGTCTCGTTGGATGAGAACGATCCTCTAGAAAAGACGGATGTACCAATGACGGGTTGATTGACATGGAACAAAAAGAACGGTCAAGGGACTGTCTTTCTAATAAGTAACGTCGAAAAACGACTGACTATTTTGAAGGGTAATTAATAACCGACGAGTAGAATTTACGAATAAAATTCACCTTGTTGCAAATCGAATTCACTTTGAGAGCGACTCAAAAGTAATGCGCTTTATTATTTCTACCCTCGTACTCTCTAATGATGAAGCATTAAAAAAGTTTTTTTCTTTTTAATTAAATTCTGTGCAAGAAATATTTTGACTCATCTTTAAAACCACGAACATTTACTGGATGTTATTAATCATGCTCTTGCAACCATCACTCCTACAGATTGTAATTATTATTATTGTTTGAATGTGTGTGTAAAATTATCTCGCGCAGCAGCAGGCAAACTGTCACGAAAGAATTTACACACCTATGTGTATGTAAATACCTGTACTACTTAATTTTTGTTTAACTCATATTAGATATTATTACAAAGCAGTAGGGCTTTCATTTCGGAATAATAACTTTACATCGTATTTTATTTTGATTACAACGGCTTGAAAACACAAACTTGCAGAAAAACTTGATTCGAAAAAGGTTGAAGATGAATATCATCAAAAGGGCGAAAAACCTGTCGTAAAAAAGGTTAAGAATCATGAATTTGTTAAAAATAAGATATATAATCTAAGCTTCTTTTTTGACCAAGCGCAATAAATAGAAAAGATAATTGCAAACTACGTCGTAAATTCGTAAAGATACTTTTTCACGCGGTACACATATGTGTCAGACTGGCGAAAAAGCAGAGAACGGGTGGAGAGGGGGGGGGGGGGGGGGGGGGGGGAGGCGCGAAAGTAAATGTAGAACATACTTGACCCGTAGAAATCCATCTATCCAAGATGGTCGGCCACTCTGCCAAGTTTTTCGCCGTGGAGCAAAGTGGATGTGCAGCTATCGCTCGACGGATAACAATCGGAATCGTGTTTCCTATACAACGAGATAGGAACGGTGGAGGTTTTTTGCGAGTGCGGCTTCAGGCAGCCGAGCCTGCGGATAACAACCCCGGAACGTGTCGCTCTTTTTGTTAACGAAGGATTTCGCGGTGACTGAGGAACACCAGAAGAAAGACACGTCGGAAGAAGAAGGGATGAAAGATGCTGCTGCTCGAAGGGGGTTAGATCGTGGGTGGGAAACGAAAAACGAACGTCAGGGAATGTGGATATTCCACGAGCATCGAGTGGGCAAGGAGATGGGGTTTGATATGCCGTAAGATTGATTGGACGGGGGTTACTTTCGCACTTGTCTTACTCACGTCGATCGACACTTCGCTTAGGCGGCTGTCCCGGAGAGCAACGACGTGACCGACCACCGACCGACGCCCGGAGATTTTCGAAAAATTGCACGTGAATCTTTCGCCTTTCCCTCGATAATTTTCATCTTTAAAGGGAGAGACCGACGATCTCGATTAACGGCTCGAAAAAGTATTATCGCGTGATTATTAATTCGCGCGGTAGAATTTTTCATCGTGAAAAATTCCCATTCGACGACGTTACCTTTGCCGCGAAACGCGCGTCTCGTATCAATTGATTTTGAACGTATCCAACGCGAAGAGCGAACTGCCTGTCAGATGCACCAACCGCGGAGGAAATTAGGTGAAAGCGCATCAAAGTTGCGAGCATAGGCTGCACAGATGGTTGCGAAAATTAGTGGAGTGTGCCAGCTCAAAGAGAACACACGATGTAACCAGATTCCTGGAGACGGTTGGACGCGTCGTTCTCGTTAGTATGCGGGTTGCTGTACGTTCGAACAGCAGCCTGGCCCGCGCTCCTCGAATTCGTACACGGAATTAACCTGTGTCTAACATTAACGAAACGTATATAATAAGAAAATCCTGTAGACGGTTTTAGACCGATCGTCGCGAACCGTCGTGCATTGTTGAGACGCGAAGATCAATTTCCACATCCGAACTTGACACGATTCACCACCCTCGTCGAACTTAGGGGTTTGTATTCATTGACGAACGTCACGCGTGAAAGTTGGCCGAGGAAGTTTCGAAGTATCGCGAACGGTATCCACGTCGGTGGAAGAAAGAAGTGGCACGAGCGTTCGCGATGAAAAATTCCTCCTTCATTTCTTGCCGGTGGCAGTAATGGCCGGCTCTGGTACTCAAAGTCTCGGAGGAAACGTCGAGACAGAAGTGTCCCCTCTGTCCCAAGAATTATTACCCACTTCCCTGTTTTATTATTGTCGTTCGTGACGCCGAGCTTTTCATAAACGTCCTCCGTGACCACTCTCATAATTACTTTTTGACACCGTACCGACGTTCGGCTCGTATCAGAAGAAATTAAAACAGCTGAAGAGAGAGGAAGAGAAAAAGAGAGAAAGTGAGCGTTTATCCGCGTAAAAGGAAAGTTAACTGGAGTAGCAGTTTATTGCGATTTTCTTCATCGCCGCGATATTTTCCACGACGATTGCACCGTCCCAACCGCGTTACGCTCTCTCTCTCTCTCTCTCTCTCTCTCTCTCTCTCTCTCTCTCTCTCTCTCTCTCTCTCTCTCTCTCTCTCTCTCTACGTCAGATATTGCGAACAAACCGTACGTGCAGGACGTTCTTCTCGACTGGCGCAATCAAAGTCGGAAAAATTGTTTCTTCTCGTTAGAGTCCGATCATTTTTCGACGACGACGCGCCGCACAGACGACTCGATGTAAAATTTTTTACAGTTTTCTCTTCGCATAAAAATCCAAACGGAGATACATATCGCCGATATCGGCGACGCTGGTTAAAAGGAAATAATCGAGCCAGGTTTCCTTTTCAGCGAACAATCTTATAACGATTTCACGACATTCCCTTGGAAATACTATCGTAAACATAGTGTCGTTATCTCACGCTGTCGGCCAAGAATTCGAGTATGCGTTCCGTCTGTGAAGTATACAGATGACACGTAATATTTCTTGGAACATAAAGTGCTTGCAGCAGCACGTTTCTGCTCCCGATTTGTAACTCGAACGACGAATAACTTTCCCAGCGTAGCTCCCTGTTTCTTCTACTTATTTTAAAATCTGGGACATAAATAAATATGGATCGTCTAATTTAAATGGCGATTTGCCTGTCGTTGCACGGTGTAACCAAAAATGCAACGCTCGGTAAACAGCGAAATATCCAACTAACTAAATAAAATACCGTAACTTGTGTGTCGCTTTCATATATCTATAGCTTCGCGTCGAGATTAATTTCCCCTCCCCTCCTCCTCTCCCCCGATCGTTTAATAGTCGAATTATTCGCGTTTTTGTATCAACGACCATAGGCAAAGGAGAAACGACGTTTAATCGAGTTACCTTAATTAATTTCGCTTACGAGACTCTTTGACACGCAAAGAAATTGCTCGACAATACACCGCCTGAAGTCGCGGGATATTTTTCAACGCGAGCCGGCCTTTCATTAAAGCGCTACCCTTTCGGTGGAAAAGGTCGTGCACCGCGGCGCCGAGCCTCGTTTTAATTACACGCAAAAATTGTGCGAAAAGCGACACGTCGCCACGCTCGATTTCCTCTTTCAAATACGCGAATGAATAATTACAGCGGCGGCTTGCTCGCGTGTTTCACGTGCCCACGTAACCTCGAGACTCGTTAAACTTCCTCCGCGTTAGCAATGGAACGAATATCAAAATTTCCTTGCCATCTATAGTGCCGTATCGAAATAAGATTAACAACCAAGTTTCGTCAAACGTCTATCACGCGTTCGAAAAATTGAGGAGTATAAAATCTCCGTTACTCGCACTACGTGATTTCCTGAACTTTTAGAACCTTTTCAGAATTCCAAGTGACTTCATCGTTGAAAGTGTTTCAAATTTCATTTCCTCCCTTAAACTTTTTTCTTTTTTTTGGTAGTTGGTGGATTTAATTTTTTAGTTTTCCTTTTCTTCTCAAATTTTCCCAGAACGTGTTCGATAATATTCATATCATGGACTTTTTCTTCTTCTCGTTAAAATTCCTGCAAAATACATTGGGTAACAAGGAAATGTTTAAAATCGATATATATATATATATTATATATATATATATATATATTATATATATATATATATATATATAATCCTTGTACTAGATATTTTTCTAATCAATCCATTCCGAGATATCTATTACACGTGTTCCCATTCCTCTTGTTAAATATTTTATAAATTCAATGAGATACATCCAATCTCGTGCCATCGATCTTTTAAATTTTACATTATACAATTCCTTTCGCTTCTCTCTTTCTTGAGAACAGTAAATCGCTACCGGTGTATCACAGCGTAACTGTTCTATTCCGACTGTAGACTTATCTAGGTTACAGAAATCTACGATGCAACATTTGTAACATCTTTGACGGTTTCCAAACGAGATCAGCCTCGTTACACTTTGACTACCGCGGCACAATTTCGCAGTTATAGCGGGAACTAATTACTTAATTCATTTCACGTGACAGGAAATCTTTCGGAGGCACTTTATCAAGATAATGGGTGTCTCGGGTGGGTTGCATTTTCCTAATTACAGAGCAGGCATTGATCCAGCGCGACAAGTCTCGCGCGACACCAGCGTTCCTATGATCCGCCAGCTTTTCGTCGAGTGCATTTCCGGCTGGAAGCTTTTTGCACAGAGCGAAAAACCCTCGGCCAGTCTGTCCAGTATCCGCCGGCGTGAATCCGGAAAGTTCGCTCGGCATATTGCCATAAACGTCGCGTCGGAGGAAGCTTGACCCTCCGAGACTTCGGGACAGTGAGCTCGGGTAGGAGAACTTCCTGTATGCATCGCTGTGTGCTTTCATTCGTGCGCCTGGAAGCGGCCAAAGAACGAAGACGTAAGGAAAGATGTCTGCTTCGTAAATACCGGGTGATTTGGAAAATTTATGACTCTACGAAATACGGACAAATATTCCTCGAACGAATCGGACGAATTTAATGTTATTAAAATAATATTTAAATACTCAGACCAAACTCTCTGTGAGTTGAATAACAATGGGAAATTACGTCCGCGAAAATTCGAATTTTTAATTAAGACACGAGGATGTAGTCTTTGGGAGACTATCACGTTGTTAGGATTTTAAAACCAAACCATCCGAGTGGGTTCGATAAAGTAAAAAGTTCGAATCAAGATACGAGTACATTCTTTGGAAAACATGCGAGAACAATGTCAGTTTATTCGAATTTCGATATCGAAACCAAACTAACATCCACGAACGAGATGAAGAAACTAGAAGCAGAAAGCTCGTGTTCTTCTCGGAGATCTAAATAAATCTGACGAATCCCAACCACCACAGCGCAAGAGAATTCAGACAGCGGCACGATAAAATCAAACTGTAGGCGAAAGTCGAGTCGAGTGGAGGAGAACTTGGGAACAGACGGGAAATAAACAATTTCTGCTTAACATAGAAACGCAGTCTCTATCGCCAGGATATCCGCGGTGAAGACCAAAGCGCGGCAGTCAGCTCTCGGTAATTCGGGATGAATCCGAATCCAGAGGAAAATTTTATCGTATATTCGGGACGTGTTTCGACTTACAAATGCCGCGATCGCTGGCGTAAGGACGAAACAGTGAATGTAAGAATACGGGGCGGCAGGGTAAGAAGAAGGGATGAGTCGTAGCCTGGAGAAAAGGATGCCATCACAAGGGCTGCGGATGCACACACGACGAAAATCGTTGGATTTTATTGCCGGCTTAAAGGGTTTGCAGTCGAACGCATAACGTGACTGGATATTACGCAGCTCACGTGACCCGGAGTACCGTGCCATTTGGCATTTTCTACTCGCCCGCGTTCCACCACCGTAATTTCCATATTTCAGTTGCTACCCGTTTCCCGATGCTACCTGTGCGTCGCAGATTCGGCCCGGCGATGCCTGTTTTCCGGACGTTGACTGCACCCTTTCGAGGAGATTCGTCGCTCCTCGTTCGTTGACGCACCTCCTCTATCCGCTGTGTCTGTCTTCGGTGTCGGGGCGAGTCTCACGTTTCGTTGGGAAATGCAGAGTTCCTTCTCAATTTTGCGATTCGTCGGCCCTTTCGCGATCAAAGTAACGAATTGCTAGAAAAATATGCATTTCCTCTTGTAAGGTTTGCGTAGTGTCTTTGCGAAATAGTCTAGAAAGTTAATATCTTATTATTATCGATTATTAATGTCTGGCGAATTTCGTACGTTTCTTCTTGACCTGCGTGTGATAAAGATTGTTTGTTCTTCTCCCATTTTCCTATACGTTTTCTTCTCTGGATCTAAATATCGTCGGAATCGCGATTCAAAAACCCGGCTGCTCAACTCGACACTCGGAGAAGTTTGCTTCGGACAGCAATTTCGAGCAGAAGAAAACGTAGAGCGCGTTTCGAAAACTCAACGACCGCCGTGAATTCGCGTCCTCATCTCGCGCGCAAGATGCAGAAACCTAGAAAACTGCCAATGAACAGAAGAAAGAGAGAAATGATTCGACTCGCTTCAATTCGAATAAATTCGAAACGCGGAAAGAGAGTTACGAGGTTTGTCAGTTTCCCTTTACGAGGCTGTTCCGAGCAGCTCTTTACGAGCTTACGCAGACAATTGTGTTGTAAGTTCGCACGTCTCCGTAGTAATTTTTTCGCTGTAACTTGCGTGGCTCTACGTTATATTGAAACAGTCCGATACTTAATGCGGGACGCAAGAACGAGCACCGTAAGCCTACGAAATTACACGGTAAATATTCGTTACAAGTGCGTACATAGAATGGATGAACGGATTCGTGAATTCGAAGGGATTCGACGAGCGACGAGCAGACACGTACGGGTCGGTTTGGTTAGACTTTCAGCACGAAATCATTTAAAAAAAAAAAAAAAAGAAGGTGTGCCAGAATCGTAACGGCACGGCGAATGTAAGAGAAATATTCGAGGTACACGTTGAGCAAACTTTTTACAGCGGGTGAAATTCATGTTTGACAGTGTGTGAAATCGTACAACGCGCAATGCCCGTGTATTAACAACACCGGCGATGAAAATACCGATCGAATGAAATAAAAATACCAACGAAATATTTCAATTATCGGCGCTCAACTATCTCCGAAATATTGGCTACAATACAAACAATACAGATGAGTTTCTGATTTTTCCGCGAATCGAACCGCCGGTACGTTTGCACGCGCGCGTACTTTTGCATGCTCGATTACGCTGGCAGGCCACAATGGGGTAGGGCCGTGTACACTTCGCTCCGTGCCAAGGCAAACGTCGGTAATCGTTCTAATAAAAGGCATTATGCATGTGAGGGGAGAGGGGAGGGGGAAGGGCACGGTCCGTCGCGCGCTCGTAACTGCCGATTTTAACAGTCGCTTCTGGCCCAGAGCTTAAATAATCCACCCCCTCCCTGCGGATGTTGCCGCTGATATTTCATCGATTCGTTTTGCGTCCACCTCTCTCGCCCGATTCCACTCGAAGTCCTCTTTCAGTATCTCTCCGCGCGACGAAGCAGAAATTAAGAAATTGCAAAACGATCGTCGAGCGAGTGAATCCCCGAGAAAACGGGAGCGAGAAGCGGTTGAAAATCTGACGGCTCCTCCGCGGTGGGAGATTCTCACAGTCAGCGAGAGATAATTGGTGGCGATCGGCCGAGACGCCGTTTCGAAATAACGCCGCGTGACTGACTCCCCAGGCGGGAGAAATTTTTTCATGAATTTCTCTCGAGCCGGCAATTCACCGGGAACACCGTCCCGCATAACCGTATATACACGCTGACAAGCATTTGGCTCACAGCAGCGAGCCAAGACATTGTTCTTACGACGCTCGCGGACGAGACCCACGAGACGTACGGGACGACGACGACGACGTGAAACGCCGCCGCCGATTTCGGTAATATCGCGGTTATTTTCTCCTCTGCCACCGATCCGCCAGGCATTTCTTCGTACACAACGCGAGCGGATACCGAGAGGATCGAGAAACGACTCGCGCGAGACCTCGAGTCAACGCGAAGAACGCGGTAGATAAACGACGCGTGGATAATCGCAACGATAAACAGATGGTAATTGGGTAATCTCGTTGGCGATTAACCGTACGAAGAACGAGAACGAAGAGAGCCGCGGTTTACGATTATCCAAGAAGTTTCATCGAAACACTGCGTTTAACACTCGGCTGGTCAAACCTTTGTCGGATTCGTCGGACAGTTGCATTGGATACTGTTCGCGCGATCGAACGGAGCTGAAATTGGAGAGACCGATCAAAAAGCGATCACAGAGGTCATGAAAAAGAAGAGGGGAGGGTGAGAGGGGAAATGGTGACTGGCTGATAGAAGCAATTACGCGATAAACTACCGCGTGAATGCGCCGTTTGAGTCGATCGCACGCCAGCTCGGAAGCATTCACGCGAGGCTCGATACTTTATTGCGTATATATCCAGAATATTTAATACCCCCTCCCTCCCTCCTCCTCCCTTTGGTCTGTTATCGCGAAATCTGCTCACGAAGGATACAGGCGATTACGTCACTGGCCTCCGCCGAGCAGCAATTTCCTGCGCGACGTATGCCATTCGAGGGAGAACAACACTCGGGAACGGGAGATCTCGAACTCCCGAACGTTCCCTTTTTCGTTTCGCCTCGCCTCGCCTCGCTCCCTCTTCCCTCTTGCGATCCGGTAAACGGAACACGTGTCTCTCGTGTATCGAAAATCGAGATATTAACGTCCGTCGCGAGTCAAAAGTCCAAAATTCCCGTGTTCAACGATTAAATGGGAACGGAAACGAGCAGCGGTGCTGATGTTTCCATTTTCACGTTCCGTTTTCGTCCCTGAAATCCGTTACGAAACACGTCGATGTGTAAGGTAACTGTCCACGGGAGAAACGGAACTATCGATCGTCGCGTCGTGTCGGTTAATACGCAAAGACTCGTCGATGCGACGTGTTCTAGCCGCTCAACGGCCGAAGAATTATTATTTTCCACGAGCAGGGTACGAGGGACGTACTCGCAAAGAGGGACGAACGGCGACGCGATCAAAATCACGCGACGCCTGCCACTTTCAGGATTAATGGCCGAATAACGGCCGGCGGTGTGCATCGAAATTTCACGTGACCGCGGAGGCTTGAAAGTCCGTGCACAACACAGGCTGCACCGGTTTATCGTAAAACCGGCACACCGGTATCGAAGTTCGATCGTTTCTTCGATATTACTGTGCGCCGTGTTACGTGCACCGGGCTCGACCGGCGAGCATTGCCAGCCGGCAAATACAAATTACGCTATTAGATTAATTAAACGTAATTAGCGTCGGGGAATGCGGGTGATATTCGAGCGGCGATCACGCCCGTGAAACTGAAAAGACTTTCCATCGAAACGAAGGCCGTCAAACGCGGAGGAAACAAACAAAGGGCGCACGAGAGCCACGAAATTTATCTGCGTTGGAAACGTCGCGTTGAAACGTTCGCAAATACACGCGTACAACTCTCGACGATTGACGCGCGAAACTGATCGATGGACGGTTGACGGTTTGCGCGCGATCGACGCTTCAACGACCGAATTTTAATCACCGCTCGGGAACGAAACGGTTCGCAGAGTGTTGCGAGAACCCCTTCTCGATTACAGCCTCCTGCCCCCCCCCCCCCTAGCACCTGTCTTCTGCGATTTTTATTTTCACCGCGAATCCCCATCTAACTTTTCTAATTTCCAAAACGTCCGGGAAACGCTCTCTCCGGCCTCGATCTCGGAGCAAACCGGACCGGGGAGAGATTTTACTGGATTTCCGAGAACGAGCGTCGAAGCGAGTCTCGTCGCCTTCCTCTTCGAGCACGTATCGAGGAACGTCCTCGAGAGCCCTCGGCTGGGTAACGAAGCGAATTATTGGCACGGTCGCCGATCGGAACCAATTCCAATTTTCTGGCTGCCTGATCCGACCTATATATAATCAGTCTGTCCCCGATATATCATCGTTCGCGCGATAATTATTCAAAAGTTTATCCATCGCCGGCCGTCTTTAACCGGGTCAACGGGCGCGCGATCTCAATACACGTACGCCACTTTGCGGGTGCATTCCACGCGAACGAGCCGCGTCCGTACCTCTGGATCGCGCGACTGGGGAACGCTCCGACAGTTAAAGATAATAGAACAAGTTTGCGCCGGCGTATGTTTCCTACGCTCGCTTTCTCTTTCTCTTTCTCTTTCTCTCTCTCTCTCTCTCTCTCTCTGTCTGTCTGTACGGCAACCGTTTCTAAGTTACGGCCAATTGTATCGGTGCAATTGGACGCGCCAAGCTAAACCAGCCACCAATCCCTCCTAACTGTTTACAGACACTGTTTGATCCCGCTGACTATTCTGTAAGCACGCTCTGTCCGCGCTCTGTTTCACGGGTCAGCTCGCCCACGGTATTACCACAATTTTGTGGTACTTCTCGTTTGACGTTTCGCTGAATAATTCGCTGCGAACGAACCGATCGAACCGTCGCGCCGTTCATCGATCCCTCTAAAGTTATTTCCTTGGTCGTTCAAACGAAGAACCCGCAGTCGGACGCGCGGAGTTTTATCCTCGGTGTGAGGAGTCGGCCGATCGTCGGACGAGGCAGCCGCTCGATGGTGAATACGTTCGATGAAAAAGGAGTCCGCGGCCGAGGAACTGGGGATCGAGGGTTTGAATGGGACGATCAGCCGTGAATCTCGCGGCGGGTCCTTGGTAATTTTTCACGACAGCCAAACGCCGGCGTCGATTTCTCAGCCGACCATGAAACTCAAATTTTTCAGAGCGTCGTTGTTCGATCGACCCTTCCCCTCCCACTTTCCCACTTTTCCGCCATGGATCAGTCTCTTCAAAACTTCTCGACACATTTCCGCGATCCGTGAACACGATTTATTTCGAAAACGGAGCGACGCTTGATGTTTAGCTGGAAATGCTCTCCTCGTACAGCTCCACGATATTTCGCGGAGGAGGAGTTTGAGTCTGCCAGACACTCGAGAAGAGAGAAGAGGACACTTGTCGCACGAGGTATCCTCGCGGATCCCTAAATCAGTTGACACGACAACGCAAGCCACCTCCTCTTCGCGATCGACTTCTCGATCGAGTGGCGCCACTAATCCTCGAGAACCTATCAAGCCGCTAACTATCTTCTCCAACTTGCCGATACTTTTCCGCCGGAATTTTCCATCGTTTTCCTCGGACGTCTCTCCACCTCCCCTCTCACGACGATTTATGTCGGCTCGTTTGAAAGCCACACGAAGTTTTCGCATAAATTTATCGATGATTGGAGCGTCACCTGCTTCGACACCAGCCGAGCGTCCCCTGAACACGTCGCTACAAGAATTAGATCCCTGGCAAAGTGCATCTTCCGTCGACGAACCACACTTTGAATATCTTCAACTTTCGGCCAATTTCTTTTTTTTGACAACAGCTTTTCTTTTCTTTTGATCGTCTGGATCGAAAGGAACCGCTGCCGTCGGGTTTCGTCCGAACGTGAAAAGTGGAGAGAGCAAATCGGTGTAGCGCGATCGAAAAAATATCTGCTGGGTCTTGTTACGATTAAGTAGCCGCGATAACTGGCTCGTTAATCAAGCCGTACTTTCCCAACTATCGACGAACGAACGTGCGATTTTCGCTGGTACTTCTTTCGTTTTCTTTTTCTCCAAAGCTTTTTCCACTAGAAAAAATTATGCCTCTGAAATTTATATCTCAATCAGGATATTCTTAATCTTTCTTTTTTTAATCAATTTTATCTACTCGCAGCCACCGATTTAATTTATGAAACGTCAGCGTTTGTAAATGAGATCTCTTTCAACGATGTTTTGCAAAATTATGCTGCTCCGGTATTAATTAAATCCCCTCGTCCTAAATTTCATTGTCGCGTCTTCAAAATATTTGACAAATATATCGCAGCGAGTTTTCTACGAGTCGATTGATTCACAAAGTATTCAGTTGTTTCGATGCTGTACACTTTCTTCAAATATTATTTGATATCTCCTGACATCTGTACTCTCGATAAATTATAATATCTTGCGCGCTCTCTCGAGCGAGAAGTGACGGAAGCTTTCGTCCCTCGGTCGCAAACGATCAAAGTCGCAACGATCTCAGACAGGAAACAAGGACGAGAAGAATTAAGCGGATGGAACGGGCGGAAATAGGAGGTTGTTTGGGGTAGTTACTTGGCCGGAGTCAAGGATGGGGGACAGAGTGAAAAGGATCGGAAGAACGGGGACCGTTCGCAGGGGCTGTGAGCGGAGCAATTAAACGGAATTCCTTCGATCGTTTGTCTCGGGGCGAATGACTGGAAGGGAGGCCCTCCCCCGGAAAACAGAGGGAGATTCTTAGCCTCGTAAAACTATGATGAAACGTATACGTGGAAGGCTGTGAAAGGATCGATTATACGCTGTCTGTCCGGCTCCGGTAAATAACAAGTCCCCGAGAGCCCTGTCTTTGTCGTCGTGGTATTTAATAGACGTTGCTTCCTTAGCGCGAAGGATCGGTCTCTCTACCTTGTTCCTCCAACGTTTATCTTGCCGCTTCGTCGCCTCGTTGGCAACTCGAATTCAATTTGTCGTCACGCGTGAATATTTCACGTCTCATAAAATGACACTCTCATTGAGACGCGTGTTTATTTCTCTCTCTCTCTCTCTCTCTCTCTCTCTCTCTCTCTCTCTCTCTCTCTCTCTCTCTCACTCTCTTCCTCTCTCTTCGCGCGTGGGAGGGAATGATCTATATATTTAGATCATTCACTTTCGAGGTAATTAAAATCATTAAAATAAATTAATTAACCCTGATACAAAAGATACAAAATAAATTTTACTTATTCGTTTTTAAAAAAAATTCATTTTCATCACTTTAAACTATTAATGATATTGTTAATTTTTAGTTATTACTAAAATATATTTTTATTATAAAACTTTATTTAATTGTATTCATTTTTATTCGCTCTCTTCATACGTCCCCTTTTTCAAGAAATCCTGCTTTCGCGTAAATTTGAAGGAGGGGTGGATCAAGAGATCGTAGTAACGATGTTTGATGTTCCTATAATCGAAATTTGCTTGCAAGAACGAACCATTATTAATTAACAATGGAACTATCAAAATGGCCAGAATGAACAATTTAGAATTTTTCATGGAAATTTTACATATTATTTATAATAGTGTATTTTTGAGGACTCGAATGGTTTTTAGTAAAATATATAAACACAAGTTTGTGTTATAAATTCTTTTCGTTTTCATTTCTCTGCTACAAATTTTATACTTCAATCGTCGGTAGATCCAGTGTTAAATGCAACTATTTAGCACAATTTCAGATCGAGAACTACAGATTGTCATAGATAAAAATAAATTGTCTTTTGTAACGTGGTATTGATGAAGTGCAATAGCGAAACAATAAGTGGACATATATGCGGATGACACGTATGAATCGACTTTCAAATTTGAATCATAATTACGGCAATTTATATTAGTTCGATAGCACAGATTTAGAATGGCGGCTAGAAATTCGATCGAGTTGATTGAAACGCGACCAAAGTTGGAAATTAACAAGGAATCGCAGACGCGGCAGTCGAATACGTGAAGATTGTCGCGATTGCTGTTGATGGTGGATCGTCTAAGCCCGATGGCTGATTAGACATTAACGACAAGGGGCATGGGGCTGGGTTAGAGAGGTAATGGGATATTAGTCGACGAATTGGAACGCAAGCAGTGGAAATTAGAAAATTAGCCTAGCAGTATTCGTCAGGACCGGATCGAGCCAACGCCGTCGTAATATCGACTCCTCCTCTGACCTTTCATTAAGGCCTTCGAGAATATCGACAATCGTCCGATCCCCCTTGTTTTCTCGTTCGCAACGCGTTGGTAAAAGTTTCGATTCTAGGTAGAATAATCGGTAACATTCGTAACGGCAATTCGTAATTACAATTTTGTAACTTAAAGTTACACGTGTTTTCCAATTGTAGGAAAATTAGAGATGAAAATTACGACAGAGAGATTCGGCATTTTAAATTTATCCGTTTAAAAGCGAAGAACCTAATTAAACCTAACCAAATTATATAAATATAATGTGAACCAATGTAAACTAATGTAATGTAAACTACAATTGAATGACTAATGGAACTATTGATTAATCGCTTTGTAATTTCAGTGTATTTAATTGATCATCAAGTGGACAAAAGTGTGGGAATTATAATTGTCAGAATTATTTGCCTCGTTGTGTGTGTCGGTGTGTAACACTCTCAAATTAATTTTGGAACAGCAGAGAAATTGTCTTTGTCCCGGATAAAACTGAAGCTTTTTACTATTGCGCGGTGGAATGATTGTCTCCTCGGATATTTTTCTCGAATCTCGACCTCAGAGCCGAGATCCCGACATTGGTTTTAACATGGCGCATTATATCGTTGATTAACACCTTAATGGAAACCAAATTAAACGCGGAATTTCCTCGGATTTTTCCCGCGACGTTCAACTTTCGAATCCCTTTCTCGAGAGTTGAAACTCTCCAGTCTCTCCACGCCGGCCTTCAAGGGTGATTAAAAATTGCATTATGTTTATACCCATTAAAAGTCAATTAGTCTGAAGTTAAGGAGTCGAGGAAAGTTCTCGCGTTCCTTCATTCCCGCGCCGAGAACGAGAAGAATTCCTCTTTACGCGTAGCGTTAAAGCTTCATTATGACTTCAAATTTAAACGCGCCGGGCACGGAGAAATTTTTCAAAGGCAAGAAGGTCTCGAATCGCGATCGATCCTCCTCGATGTCGAAGCATATTTCCCTGCCAGTTCCTTCGCCCTCGTCGCCGCTGTTGCCGCCAGCGTCCTTGTTCGCCTTGTACACCCTTTTTCACCGCGATCACGCGAACGAAGTATCAATCAAACGCGACCGTGCCGCGATAATCGCGGTTTCGACGAATATGAATACATTTACTCGGTTTACACGTTGTCGGTAGCGAAGGGACGTTAGCTCGTAAGGGTTACGTTCGGTCAACTCCATTTCGGTCAGTTTCAACAGAAACAATCAATTTCGACGAAAAATCTAGTGAAACGTATCCTGTCAACTTTTTTTTCTTCTCGGCGACAAGACTACGTATACTACGTAACAAAAATACTCATGTGGCAAAACATTATTATAATATTACAGTGTTATAAATATTTATAATATAATATAATATAAATAATATAATATATATCACATGATAATGACGTGGTGATTATAAAATAGAGAACGACTTTCAACAATCACCAATTCTCAGATCTTAATCCAAAGTAGTAGATAGACGTACAATTAACTGACAATTATCTACACGACGCGAGTAAAATTCTGATTCAATTTCAACCGAGTGTTTTTTACGTTCGTGCCTGCTGCAAGATCGATCGCTGACTTGCGAGGACCGGCGCGCGCCAACTAGATGACCAAACGTTTCCAATTAGCCAGCAGGTACAACGGCTCTAATCCCGCCGATAGGGATCTGTAATCCCGCGATTAGTTTTGCGCCGACTTATACGGCACTGCTCGAGTTCACGCGACTCATCGACTCCAATTCCGGCCCGGAACGCCTCGCCGAATTTAGTCCCCGTTAACGATCCACTCTGGATCGTAATTTCTAGCAGGCAGCCCCTGCCAACGGGTGTACGCACCCTTCTCGTTCCCGAGTAGGGTTCTCCCGAGTAGCGTTTTTGCCAGCGTTTCGTGACACCGTCGCGAAACAACCGGGGAAGAACGAAACTAAATTGTTGGCGTGAGTCACCTGGCTGTTTCGAATCCTGGCAGGGCGTGTACGAAAGAACCGCAGAGTGCCACTTCGTTCCAAACGGTCTACGTGTTTATTAATCGTTCGCGCAGTTGGCAGACGCGGTGGGATCTGCGATCGTAGCAGGATTTCACGTTAATCTCGAACGTCGCTTCGTGTCGCCTCTTTGGAGAGAGGGTTGACGATTAATCGTCAATGTACACGGAACACAACAACCACACGGAACGAGGAGCGAAGAGCGGCTGTTAATTAAAAATTAATCGCTTTGTTTGTCGTATAAATTGTGCCGAGGCTCGGATCGTCCATCTTTGTTGATACGCGCGAACGGACGCGTGTGAGAACGCGGCGGCATGCTTGGAAAACGTTCCCCACCGAGCACTCCTTAAATTGTTATCTACGATCGATTGTCCACAATGGTGATATTATCCGCGGAAGGGGACACGCCATCACGGGGTCGTGAGTCAAGTGCATAATGCGGCCGCGCGCGTTGATAAACGACCAACGGCGTAATGGTCTCTTTTCCTCCGCTGGCCTCGCGACCCTCGTTAAGATTCAAAATTTGTATAATCGAACGGAGTTTGTTTGCTCTGCAAAAAAGCCTTCTTTTCCTCCTCCACCTCCTCCTTCGTCGTCTAGCAGGGGCTAGCCGTCATCTTCTCGTGAGAAGTGCAATTTCAGCGAGCGCCGAGTCACGAACAACAACGATGAAAAACTATTTTTCAAGCATCGTTCGAACGAGAACGAGAATCGAATTAATCGATCGGAAATCGAATCTAAATCGGCTGCCCGTTTACAAAGGATACGCCGAAAACACGTTAGAATCGAACTTAGCTGTGGATAGTTGAAAAATTTTCACGACGCTATCGCATCGAGTAAATTCGACCTCGGCGAACCTTCCTGCCCCCTTTATCATGATGCTTTAACACCCCACTTGCGATTCGATTCGCAGGGAAAATACGGTAACCCGTTGGTCGATCAAAAATTTCGTTCTGCTCCAACGAGTCGAATTTCTCCCGAACCACTCGTGTTCATTTTTCAATCCTCCCGTCGAAAGCGCTCCGAATGGGAGGAACGAGAAAGAGAGAGATAGAAAGGGGAGTAGGATTGAAAAAGGACAGAAAAAAGAGGGGAGCAATCGTCGAGTATGTGTATATACACACGTATTGGTCGATCGTCGACACCGCTCGACTTTTCACCGAGCAAATAGCGCTTACACGTTTAATGAGCAGGTCACACTTCTTCGGTTTAAGGTAGTGACGAACCTCATCGACGGTTTTCGCTGCAACGAACGCGTGCACACAGTTGGAGGCATTTTGCCTGGAGAGTTCGCCGCGGCGTAACCGAGCGGGCCGCTCTCGATCGTCTCGATATCCTCCACTTGGGATTTGCCAAGACAGGGGAACTCCATCCGAAACTCAGCGAGTCCTAGTCCTCATCGAGTGGTAAACGAGTTTCGCTGAATTTCAACCGAAATAATACCACCGCCAAGGTCCCGCCGGTTCGTTTCTACCGGCAATTATCCGTCTAAGAACCCTTCCTCTCCCCTCCCCGTCTCACCACGAGGAAACTTTAAGGCCGTTCCAATTCGATTCTCGTATCTGCCGTCTTAAGAGGACACGGCGCGACGGTGCTTCGGCTGTTTGGTACAAATAGAGCGGGCTGCGACACGGAGGGATGTCACGATACTCGGATACACCTACGTTGCCGCGTACGAGAATACAAATTGATACTCGCCGACGGTGTCTGCGACGCAAATTGGCGACATTACGATCCAGCCAGTTACCAGTCGCCTCCGCGTGCCTTTGAAACGCCACTTTGTACGCGCACGATTTAATTTCTACATGTGCTCTCCAGATCCCAATGTTGCAAATGTTGACGCTTACAGGAGATCCCGAAATCATAGAACGGTGTTCAAGTTGGATCGTGATATGCTTTGATATCATCGCGTTTCGCCCTGTCAGGCAAAATCAGTCTCGTGCCAGTGTCGCGTATCCTAGCCACGAGCACTCGCCTTGTCTTCTCCTGGACAGGGTATCTTCTTCGTTCACGGACAAGACGCGGCGCAATTCCGGTTAAACAATTAAGGCCGAGACGAACTTGCCGTGGGTCCGTGATTTCACTACAGTTCCGCAGGTAGTTGGTGGTTCTAGTTCACGGTACGGGGAACCGCTCTTCCCCCCGGGACTGTAGATGACCAACAGTTTAACCAGAAATTCGATCGGTTTGTCGTTGTAGTTTAGAGCCACTAGCCGGCGCACCGCGTCGGCAAATATTAGATTGCACTTCCGCCGTGGCTGAAATACCCGCATTGTTTATGTTCGCCTTTTCGTCCGTAGTTTTTCACACTCGATTCGAGTGCGACCAACATCAACACAATCCATTTCGAATTATCTGCCTTTCACGAGAGTGATCTCGCGACCTCACCTACGGCCTAATTGCAATCGATGAACGTTGTAATTGTTGTACAGTTTCTCTAACTTAACTCTGGTTGAGATAAAAACATAGCAAGCGGACTTAGATTATTCTTCGGCTGATTACAACTTGGCTCGTTTCGAACAAGAGGAACTCGAGTACACTTATCGAGTTTCTTCTTGCATTGGTGAGTGTTCGAATCACTTTCGTGAATCACCAGGCAGCAAAGTCCCAGACAAACACCTGTCTTGGGTGAAAATCTTTTTACATTCTCACTGTCTTCTCCAAGATGCTCGTTCTTCGCTTGCTCTAGAGCGGAATAGACTCGACTCGACGTCCTTTCTTCCTTAACCAAAACGAACTATTTCCGATTAGAGAATTCTCTCTCTTTCTCTTTCGGTTAAGATTAAGATCGATACTCGATTCTCTCCATTTTCCTCGTTCGTGCATCGTAGAGATACCAGGTATCTCGGTTTCGATTTTAAACGAAAGGGGACTCGATCGAGTCCCGAAACGCCGCCGCGTTCGCCTATGGAAATCCACAGGACGATGCGACTTTGCACTCTATTTCGCGCGCCATTTGGCAGGGCTGCTTTTACCGTTGCACCTTCCGGTAAGTAAATAAGTGGCTAACCTGCGTGTCTGTCGCGGTGGGTCACACTCTGACTAGAGGTTAACGAGCTTTGGTCTGCTTCTGGTTAAGCCGGTAATGCGCCGGTCTAACCTGCGAGTTTGTTACTGCGAGTTTATTGGCGCTTTGACGGCTCGGAAACCTCCGTCACGAAGGTTCTCCTCGTTTTCCTCTATCGATCTGAGAGGAAAAAAGTTTCCTTTGAGCGTTAGACTCTCGCCTCCGTCGAATTTTCTCGCTGTCACGTCAGTGCAGTTTCGTGTAGCCGACGGGTACAAATTTAGACGCTCGTCGTCGCGTCGAGTACACACCAATTCATCTGTGACTTGATCAGTGCGACCTTGTTCACCATTTATAGTCACCTAGGAGCCCTCGTCTCTTTCCTAGATTTCTCATATTCTTCCAAAGCGCGTGTACATCGGTACGTAAATAAATTCGAGAAAAGCCTTTAGTTCTCTTTTGTTCCAACTTGGTTGGCCATTTTATTAACCAATTAAAACCCAATCCAACGGAATCCTCCGGAATCGAGTTGGAACGATGGAACGGCGAGAATGGACTCGCGGAAATCACCTCGAACTTGGAATTAGCACGTGAAACGTGACTTTCGAGGAATCCGAGGCATTTTGACTATGAACTACGAGCCGGTGGCGACCCGTAGGCCCTGAGAAATTCGAGCTGAAACGCTCGATCGTAATGCCTCTGCAACTTGGAGTTAACGAGATTTAGGTCTAGTCTCGGTTACAGTTACGGTGCCGCGGCTTCCCCTCTGTCAGGCTTTCTGGCTTCAACCGACCGTGGCCGTCCTTAGTGACGTTTTAACTAGAAAGACCGTTTGAACATTCATGAACAAGTTTCATCGAGTGTCTCGGCCGGCCAGTTACACCCAAGGAGTTCCGCCCGTACTAAACTTTCGCCTTATCGCCGCCAAGACAATTCCAAGAGTTCTTCCCGAAATTTGACAGATTTCAAAGTTCTGGAAAAAACTTTCGTCTCTCTCTCTCTCTCTCTCTCTCTCTCTCTTTCTTAAGATCCCGCCAACCCTTCAATTATTCATCGCTCACGTGTTTAATAATTGGCCAAGTGTTCGTAATAACGGGCCGACATTAACCAACAGGGAGAGGTTGGTTGGTTCCAGTTTCCATTTCAACTATAATACAGTTTATTCCGGCGCGGCCGATGGCCTCGGTTCCTTGTCGCGAGCCTAATTAAGGTCATCCATTGCCGTGCGCGACGATCCGAATGATTTACAATCGCGCCAAACGAGATACATACGCGATAAATCCATCTAGCCGCGGCTAGCTCGTTCGAATCTCAGTTTTCGAGACGATTCGACTTGCTTTCTCGAGATTCTGGAAATTCGAATATAATCCGGATACAGTTGGAGTTCAAGTCTGCTTACTGTCAAAAATAACTAGCTAGGGAATGTTGATCCTGACTGGATGATGATTTTATTCTAGCAGGTTCAACGTTCTTACATAGATCTAATGTCCAGTTTGTGAAGCTTATATTTAATCTGCGTGTCTGCATATTTTTACTCTGCTCCAATTGCTCCGAGTGCATTACGAAAATAATTGTGGTATATTTTTATATGTTAAATAAATAATATTATAAATTTTATATATTCATCCTAAAGAAACTTCTCGTTGTCTTTAAACACGTCATATAAATAATATGGAGAACGCATGAAGGCGTGTACACGCAAGCTGAATGTCTCCAAACAATACTTCAGCCGACGTCGAGCACGAAAGTAGAGTGAGACGAAGGCGACTTTCTCGAGAAATCACCCAGTGATAATCCAGTCATTTTACTAATCCATGGCGAGATCAAATGTGCTCAGACGCTCTGACGAACTTCGAGATGGGAAGTCGAAGAATTTTTTAACGGCAGCAGAGATGCAACAGTACATCGAACGGCTCATCCCTTCCGGCGTTTCCGTTTTCAATGGCCGATTAGCCAGGTTCAATTAAATCGCCGTAAACGGATTCAGCGTCACGAACAAAAGAGCCGAGATGCCCGGTTCGATCAGCCGTGCGCCTCTGACACAGACTTTGTAGATAGACTTCTACAACTTCAGGCCAGCCCACTGACGGAGATACTTCTTACACTCTTTTAGTACTCTTTTATCCCGGTTCTGTTGTGGAAAGTTTTCCCCTGGTAGAGAGAACCCCTTCTCGCGCAGTCCAATCTTCCACTCGTGCGCGTTTAATCCCGGATCCGGATCCGGATCCGGACGGAACGAGCCTCGCAGATGAACAATGCCGGTCGTATTGTTATTTCTAGAAAGAAAAGCAGCCAGAGGAGAGATCGTTGCTAATTTATTCTTGATCGACGCGGCAACTGGCTGTGGCTGTTTGCTTCGTTGTTCGGACTCCGAGATCGAATTCGAAGCGAGCACCGACGAAACACTGTTTCGAAATAGACAAATCGTGACGAACTGTCGTGAAAATTCGAACCGCAAGGGATTTGTCATGAGTCACTTCGAACGTACCTTTTTAAAATACCAAGTCTCGTTCGGGGTAGCCCGAATTTCCATTTTTTTTTTTTTTTCAATTTCGAAAGACGTCGAATTGCTCTGTATCGTTGGCAAAGAATCGGCAGACACTGCCTCGACGATCGTGTCGCGTTTTTTATTGATCGATCTGAAAACGTTGGATTGAAATTAACCAATAATATTAAAGATTTAGTCTGCAGATAACGAATACAAACTTTTTGGACGGCAACTATATACAATTGTACAGCTCTCTAATAATGATTTGTGATCCAAACGACAGGAAGTTCGGATTTCGATCGGCAAGAATTATTTTGAATACGACTTATTGACTAAAAATCGGATTTCGCTCGGATAAACGATGTTAAAATTTCATCAAAGGTCTCTTCAATGAATAGAGCGCATTTAGAAAACGTTGCTAAAATCATCCGCCGCGTTCGAGGATGAAATGTTTGGAACACTTTCCTGTCTGTAATATTATTCCGAGATTATTGGCAGGTAAATTTGGAGGTAGTGTTGCTCCTGAAAGTATATTTAGAGAAATCCTATTGGAAACGGTGAGGCGTCATCTCCAAAATTGAAACGCGGAACGATGGCTGGTATTAATTCCTCGTTAAGTAATCGAGGAAAATATTGCACTCTTTCCCGTTGGCGGCGCACAACAGGTTCCGCTGATGCAATTTTAATTCGAGGAAGCCGCGTAATCGTCGTGCGTACGTAGCGAGACGTCGTCACCGGGATGCCGTTGAAATTTCCGCCCGGCCTTGCCTTATTATGCAAGCCGCTCGCGAATCGTCCTAGCCACTCGTTAACGTCGATTCGCGCGTCGTTTTCCTTCGCGCCCGCGGAAATTTCCCGGGCAATTCGAGCAGTTGGCGAAACTTGCCCGCGTAAATAGCTGCCGGATGCTTCCGTCTTTGGTAATCACGCGCCGGAACGTGACTCTCGCTACTTGCTAACCATTCGTGCGATGGAAACGGTACCTGCCTCCATGTTTCCACTCGACTACGAGAGGTTGGTGGTTCTTCCACTGCGTGTCGCAACCACTTCATTTTCTTTGGAAATTTGTCCCGCGAAAAAGAGAATACGCGATGAACACGCTTGATAGACACCTTAACTCGTCGAGGATCAAACAGTAATTTAACAGTAATTTTTTTCTGTTTTTTTCTTTTTTTACGTTTGCGTGTATCTACAATATCTACAATTGCGGGATTGAAATCAAAGACACAACAATGAAAAAACAAATGAAGCAAATCCTTGAAACTTTTTTAACAGTCACGATTATTATTATTATCGTTTATATTCATATTCTTGCATTTATTAAGAATAATTTTAAAAATAACAATCGATTGAAATGAAATTCTGAACTGACTGTCAACGAAAAGATTAGGATGGAATCATCCAGACTTTTCAAACGTTACATGAACGTTAAGTGAGAACGAAATTGAATCCGAAGTGTTATTCAGAAAAGATTGAAACAACAAATACGTCCGTAACGCGCGTTTCATTAACAAGCGCGGAAAATGCGAGAAATAAATCTGCGGCATTATAATTAAATTAATTGATAAACATTAATGAACAACTATGTCCATTCGGAACGTTTTCGAAACGTTTCATTCAATGTAAATGAATCGATAATGACTACGAGGATCTTGAACGATCGTTTGAAACGAAGCTTGTATGAAAGTTGCGAATCGATTTGGTTTTCTATCGAATAAATCGCGTAATTACAGGATTTATCTCTTCGAAAGCGATTCGTGTTTATTTAACGAGGAACGCGTGGAAAGCCGGGCAAGAAATTTCTTTTTATTATGCCATTCCATCCTCTTTCACTGTGCGGTTACGTAGTTAATGGAAGATTAATATGAGATTGTGTCTTTCATAAAACACTCGTACTCTCGCGGAAAATTATCAGAGACGTTCTCTTTTTTTTTTTTTTTTTTTTTTTTTCTTTTTCTTACAAATCTAATTCGCACAAATGTCCGATCTTTCGTCGATACCACAGTGTTGCTCGTGGTGAAATTTTGAAAAAAAATCACGGCCGCCTTGCGAATCCACTAATCGACCAGCACGATTAACGCCGTCCCGTTTATTTCGACCGGCGGCGAAATCACCGGCGGAGAACAATTAAAATTTCGGCGTGGATCGCGCACGCCCGTGACTAAAACCGGCCGCGTCGGAAATTATGTCAGGCCAGCGGACCGCGGCCAAATAAATCGCCCCGGCGATCAACGCGCCGGTTGTTCCAGCCCGTGCGTTTCAATCCTTTCGCGGACGTGGAAAAATTTCGCGGCAGAAAATATTATCGACAGCCGCGTTGCACGAAGACACCCTGCGTCGAAACTTTACGCCAATAAAATAACGATTTTTAGCTCGTATCTCGATTTCTCTCGGAGACGATCGCGAAAATTTAAATTGCGAAAAAAGAGTGAATTATTTGCGTGTAAATGTTGCCCGAAACTTGCTAAATCTTTTTTTATGTGTTATGTTGTATAAATTTTTGTTTTTTTTAATTCAGTGTATTTGTGCTTGAGACATGCAAAATACTAAATAGCGTCGTGAGACTCTTATGGGACATTAGGCTCTACGGGATCATGGAAAATTTAAAAAAATTACGTAGAATCATTGCAGAATGGAAGACTGGTGCTTTCTATAGGTTTTAATTACATTTTCAAAAATATTAATATTCTTTCATTCCAAAATAGCTTTCGTCCATTTCTCGCTAATCGATTATAATTAATGTAAAGTCATTAACATCGTAATGCGATCATTATATAATACGAAATATAATATGACATGCAGTTGCGTCGATTATACGATAAAACGAGCATTCACGTTACTATACAGAGGCAGTGAGACAAAAATTTTGCGTAAAAATACTCTAACGATAACGGCAGGGTGGTCCAATCCTGGTGGTAAAAGTCGGGAAAAATCAGTCAGAGTGGGGGGAAAGTGGTGGCCGATGGTCGAGCAAAACTCGTCAATTCGTTCCCATGAAAGTAGTATCTAGTCTCACTCAATTGCGTTGTACTGGTGCCAAGTATCTCACAGCGGGTCACTCGGTTCTTTAACGACTTCCGCCAACTTTCCTCGAACTGTGCCCGGGCGTAAAGCCGAGGACCTAACGTTATCTGCCGTCAGGGCTAAAACGAGCAAGATCCTCTTTCGAGAGGAGGCAGTGCGCGCACTAGCTTCTCCTCGCGCGCTGAAACTGTGTCGACTTAACCGAATTGTCTTGCTCCGGGACTCGTTTAAGATACGAATACGAATGTGCCCGTTTGTTTCCCGATACCCCGTTTCACGGTAAATTGCGATCACAAGGACTGAAAGCTCTCGAAGCCGTGTCCCCGTCAAAACGTGTTAATCGAAACGTTGGATCAATTGGAGAAGTTGTCGACGAAGAAACTCTCGTCCATTTCTAGAGTCCGCCAGATTTCGTTTTTCGATATTGCAAGTATCTTTCACGAACAACAATTCTTAGCCGATGAAACGATGAAAGCTTTTTAAGAAAGAAAAGTAGAAAAAAAATTGTAAAATAATGGAGATATGGAATTTCATGGAAAAAGAAAAATATATTAGGACGTTTGTACGTAGTTAACGACATAAGTGACCTTACTTACTTGGCATAATTACGACAAAAATATGTTGTAATTCACAGATTTCAAGACTCTCGATCCTGTTCACGTTGCTCGATTCTCCTCCAACCTTACTCACACAAACGTTCCAGGTTGGTAAGTACCAAAACCGAGTTTTATATGTATTACATATTATATAAACGCGTGGGTCGAATTTGCAAGTTTCTACGATTTCTGCAATAAGTCGAAAGACTTTGGCGATCGACTGGTAGACGAAACGAGCTTGCCTCGATTTCTCCCGTAACTCTCGTCCCTTTTACCTCGTTCCGTCTTTTTATCCAGACGTCGCGTCGTGACAAACGATCGCCGAACAGCTCGAGTTTACGTTCCCGAACTCCGGCAATCGGTTAATACCGAGGCACCGGCAAAAACAAGACAGTCAGGCTCGGGGCGTAATGAACCGTGAGCTCGCGGCAGTCGTCCGGGAAAAGCGTTCCTCGCCCAAAGTTCGTTCAATTATGTGAATCGGATGGCGGAATCTTTCCGGCGCTCGCCGAGTGTCACTCATCTCCAGGCTTCGAGCAACTTTGTCCATCAACGAAATTGAATCCATGGAATTTCTTACTGCGGCCATCAAAACTGCATTCCCGCCGCGACGCGCTCCGCCAACTCGTCGGCGGGGATCTTTCCGCGTCGAACGCGGAAATTAAAGCCGGCAGACTCCACGCAGACTCTCGCGATCCCTTCGGTAGTTCCTGAACTTTCACAACGCTCGCCCGCATCCCTATATACCGGATTTTTCGACCAGGTTCCGAAAGAGTTTCTCGAATAGACCGAACGGAACGATGGTCATCGAGTGGTCTTTGCTCTGGCCCTTTAAGACGTTTCGTCCAGAGATGGGGAAGTAAATTGTACAGGCGAAGAAGTAACTTGGTATTCTCCGACAGTTAATTAACTCGAGATCCGCGTGCTCTTTTCAATGAAGTTTCGTGTAAGCTTCGTGTCTTCCCGAAAACAAAGTGACGACGATTTACGAATATATGCGTATGTACAGAGATACTGGACGAAGTTAGGAGATTTATTCTATCTCAAGGAAAGATTATTTTTTTGAATTATTTGTTTGAATTAAAAATCTGGAAGCAGGCAATTGCTGCAAATGATGATGTATCGATGAGATACACGAATGAAGCAACAACGAAATAAAAATTACCCCGTGTGACGAAGTCTTACTGTTTAAAGATTGATTAATCAATTAGAAGAAATGTGAACTTTAATTTTATATCTTTTTAACAAAACCGTGTATCTTTTAGTACGTTAATCGATCCATTCACAGCATTAATCCATTCGTCTCACAAAAACTTGTCCATTATACTTCGGGTCTCTTCCTTCTGTAGGATTTAAAATTTTTAAATTAAAATTAACGTAGGTATCTCTTTGAAGAAACCTGATCTTCACGTTCACTGACACAAAGAAACGCGTCGATTATACTTTCTTCGAAACCATTCGACTCTCGTCTAAAACATCTCCCGGCACAACCGAACAGTTCGAATAGTTTTGATAATATTTCAGGTACCCAACGCTCTCGGTTCATACGTGTACACACGTACCGAGCGACTGGGAACAACGTTCGTGACATCGTCGATTTCCAACTTTATCCAGGGTACAAGATCGCTCATTTTGTCGTGGCCACGTTTCGAATCGCCCGGTGCCACGAGCCTGATCCTACGAGTCCCTCGTAGCTCGCGCGTCGCGAGTCAGTCCCGGAGAGTTGGCTGGAAAGTTGGCGAAAAGCGTGCACGCGCGCGTTCCAATAGGAAATCCGGCGAAAACCTGTCCAATTAGACGATACGAGCACTGGGGTAGCGAGGTGACGCGTGGAGAAACATTTCGCTCGATTCGGTACATCGATTACACGGCGCGCCATTTCGGCCGCAACAACTCCACTCCACTCCGCTCTGCCGTGTAATTTAAGCTTCCGGCTTTTATTTCGATTTTTTCCCGCCCTCTTCCCACCACTCCCATCCGCCCAATTTTCATCGAGCTCTCGTGGCAATTCCGGGGTGAAAAAAAATGCCGATTCGTCGACCGATTTCCTTCCGACCTTTCCTTCCCATTTCCCTCTAGACTAGGCTATTTCGTTGCACTTTTTTTACGCGCAAAACGCGCGAGCCGAGCATTTCCAGGGAACGAACGAGTGATTCGAGGTGAGAGTCTTCGATCAACTCTTACATTACGTTCTTCAAAGTTTTGTGTTTCAATCTTACAGTCGGTCTGGCAAACAGATTGCGAATCGTCCGACGACGATTTCCAAGTTTCGCTCGTCCGATACGAATTTGTCACACTAGGTTTAGTCTTCCCCTGCTTGGCACTACATAGGACTATTTCAGCTACTATTCTCCCTAAAATTGTTATGAAATTCTAAATACAGGCTAATTAACAGCAATAACGCGTCGATAGAATACTTGTATTTCTGAACTATTGATCCAATTTTATTAATAAATTCGTATCTTTATCAATCAGCTTGTTAACGAATAGTTAGTAAAAAATATATATATATAATATATAAATATTTCGAATAAATAAATAAATAAATAGGTAACGTTTTAAAAAGTGAAATAATAATAATAATAATAATAATAATAATAATAATAATAATACCAATATGAAATTTTTTACATTTTGTTTAAATCTGAAATATCTTTCGATGTCAGAGAGTGTGACCGAATGAACGCAGCAGAATAAAAGCACGCTCGATTCGAGGACGAGGCGATTGATTAGCAGCACCCCGATTGGTTCCAACGGGATCACGTCGAACGCCACGTTCGTTCGACAACTCGGGCCTCGTTCCCGATGATTGCCAAACGAAGTTTTCATTGGCTCGCCGTACACGCCGATCTTCTGTTCATCTTTTCGAAATCAGCGATTTCGCGGGGGGGAAAAAAGGTCGCGGATTTCATCGTGGAAAACACGCGCCGGTTTGTAAGGTGACGTATGTCCCTGATGGAAAAACTGATAACGAACTTTTCGCGCGCGCGCGCGCGCGTGTGCAGGTTACCTGTTCCTCGTTACGATAGCCTTCTTTTTTTTTTTTTTTTTTTTTTTTCTTGCAAACCAACCGGATTAACCGGGACGGCGCGGAATTAAAAAATAGAAAGAGATTTCAGCGTGTGTTTCGTTGTACGTGTACGAACGTGATCGTTACGCTGTGACGAGGCGAGGGTAATGAAATCAAATAATGAAACGATGAAATAAAAATCGGGGCAAGTTCGTGCGCTCTCTGTCCCAAATTCGACGTGAAATATTCGAAATGGCGCGACGATGTTTAAAGGCAAATTGGAAAGCGACACACGCCACGGCAATTTTTCGCCGGATTAGCTTCACTCTCGTCGTGCTTGCACTCCGCCTGCTTATCGCCAGTAACGAACGCCATCACTCCGATACGTGCCTCGTTTCCCCGTCGATGTCTGATTTCTCCATTCCGCTTTAACACGCTGCGTGTATTATTGAATTTAAGCCGCGGAAAGACAAATGGCGGCGTCAGCCCTTATCGACAGCCCCGACGGTTCTCGGTGCGCTCTGATTGCGAGAGAGGCGAGGCGAAGCGGGGCGAGGCGAAACGAGGCTAGGCGAGAGCTAAGGGCAAAGGGCAGGGGACGAGGTGGGACGGAGAGGAGGCACCGCGGGGTGGCGCGCGATGGAAATCGTTAAGGCAAGGGGGATCAAAGTGACGCAACATCCTGCAGCCAGAGAGGAGCACGAATTAATTCATAATGCCCGCTGCAATTAAGGTTGCTCGCGAATTCAGCAGCGTTGTTACCGGCCGAATTCGCCGGCGAGCTCTCCCGGGCCGGTGAGCGCCCGCGCGCGCAGAACTTCTTGACACAACAGAAACTTTAAAGTCAGCTTAGTGCTTAAGTCTGAAGAAAACTCCGCGCCCGTACCGGTACCCGTACCCGTACTATCCCCGTCCCTTCTCCCTCTCCCTTTTCTCCTTTATCTACGTCCCGTCTCGTATCTCCTCTCTTTGTCTCCCCCTTCTGCCTTCTCCTTCTCTCTCTGCCGCGCTTCCCAAGCTTCGTTTCCCAACTGTCCAAGAACATCTTCGCCGGGAGGCTAAGCCACGACGCGAACGCCAGAGAGGAAAAAACTCCGGGAAGCTTTATAGGCGACTTAACGACGGAACTTCCCGCCGGCTGACGTCGGGAAAAATTAGACTTGTTCCCGCGCCTCTGCGATTTCCCACCGCCATCCACCGCGGAAAACTTGGCGGCGGCCTCTCGTCTCGCGAGCCGATTGTAATTTTTAACAACAGGTGTGTATTCCTGTCTCGCTCGTGTGGTTCCTGCACGTAATTTCCACGCGTAAAGTTTGCCGTTTTACTCTCGGAGAAATCGTTTGATCTCTGATTAACGGGGCATTTCCAATAAGCGATGGACGCGTTATTTCAAAGAGACACAAGTTGAAAACTTGCACAGATGCTTGAAGTGAACCGATAACGCACGTAAATAAAAAGTACACGTACAAAGCGTATCAAAAATCCAAATCCCCAGCTTCCTGATAGTACACGTTCGAAGCCACCATCAGGTTTCGCGCGCGCGTGCAAGCTGGAGAATTTACACAGAGAGGAACACTGGTAGAAACCGGCTCCAAAGAGCTCCGTGTTCGGGCCACTACGGGGAATTTCAGTTACTTAGCAGCCTGCTAACAAAATATTCATCGGCAAATGTTTGGCCTGGTGTGCGCGTTAAATTGTGTATCCAAGTAGGTTACCAAGCCGGTTGGAAAAGAGAGGGGAAGCAGCGATCTCGGATATGATTCCGCGGACTGGAGCAACGCTCTCGAGAACCAACGATCCCATTAATCATCATTTGTCGAAGCGAGCGACCAGGCACGGCAGATCGAATCGTACTCTCGATTAATCACGATATCAGCAACCCGCCGTAAGATAAAAGCTCCCGGTTTGCGGGACTCCGCAACGTGGAAAAGACCGTTTCCTTTCCTATTTGTCGGCCAATATCGAGCCGACGAAATTTATTCGTTCCAACTCGCGTTCTCGCCTCCTTTCCAACGATTTCTTCTCGAATGATCTTTCTTCTCGACGAAATTCGTCGAGACTTTAACCCCTTCTCCTCCCCCGCCTCTTCGATGATTCATCTTTAAACGACGGCGACGCGAGTCAGAAAATGTTCATTTCCGTTTAACGAGAGATCAAATGAAATCCCTCTTTCGCAAAGAATGAAGCGTTTTTTCGAAACGTTGAGCCAGCGGAACTGACACTGGCGTCCAAAATTAAAGAATCGCCTAATATTCGTCCAAAGTTGAAACTGTTGTCACTGTTGTACAAATAATTCTATAATTTCTTCGCGTATTAGGAACACGGACAATTTTTCTGAACGTGCGTTCTACATAGCACACGTGCATACATACGCTTTTATCCGAAACACGGCGAAAAACCGCGATCCCCGTTCGGTCGACGTTAGTCTTCGATCGGCTTTGATCACCGATGCGACGATTCTCGGTCCACTGCGACCGAGAGGGATGCAGAGTAGACGCAGAGGACGTCGGTTCGGATCCCGCGGACGAAAGAGAGAGAGAGAGAGAGAGAGAGAGAGAGAGAGAGAAAGATACGTTGATTTAGTCGGATGCCGTCAGAAAAGTTTTCATGACACTCGGAAGTAATGTCTCGACGGAGCAGCAAAGTAAGAGGAGCGCCCTCTGCGCGGCCGACGTTGATCCGATGGGATGAACTTTTCAGCGACGAGATAAATCATGGCAACGAGGCGCTCTCTCGAAGGACGAAGAACCGGACCGAGAGAGCAGAAGTGCGCGCGCGGATTCCCATCTGGAGTGGCAGTCGACGCTGAAACTCGCCGAATCGTTGAATCCCCGCTTCGGTCGGTTTCGAAAACCCTTTGAGTCTCTCGCGTTTTCCGAGGGACCGGGCTCTGGGTCGTCGCCTTCCGATCCACTTTCGGGAATTTCATTTTGCCACCGTGGTCTTCTTGCGTTACGTGCCATGTATTTCGAGTTCGATCGAAAGGAGTCACGCGGCGTTAGGCAAATTGAAGACCTGCCCTTCATCCTCAACCCTTTGGTCGATGACGGCATCCCTCTACTGATACCCTGCACCTGTGACCTATATCGCAAATTACTTCGACCGCTTTGGAAATTATTAAATTGTGCGCTCACGTATTGACGTTCGGAAATAAGGGATTGCTTTAAACGACTTCACTCAAGAAGAACGTCTTCCATCTTAGATTCGATCGATTCCCTCTGTCCCGAATTATCTTGGACCGAATTTATACGAAACTGACGTGACTAAACGATATTGTCCTGTTTCTGCCGATTACAATTAACTTCTGGATCAAGAACTACCAATATCGATAATTAAAATCCAGCCGATTTTCTTTTTTAACCTAGGGGTGGTTAGGAAATCGAAGACACCCGTTCGTGAATTCAGATATTTGCAATTTTGTCAGCGTATCGTTGCAGGATGTCGATCACAGCACAACTTCGCGTTCTGTTTCAAATGTACGTGAACGTGTAAGTACACGTGTAAAGTACACAGTGATAGTCGAAAACACACTGGTTAGGTTGAGTTAGATTAAGTTAGGTGAACCTACACAACGGAACGTGCACGCGTGTCTCTCCGTAGTCGACGCAAGGTTCGTCGCAAATCCGCGAGATGAAGCAGAGAAAGAAGATCAAGAAACGGAGAGAATCAGCTGCGATCCAGCGAACGCGCGAATAATTATCGCTGATGGAAACGTCATTTCCAAACTGTGGTCAACATTAGCTGGCCGATCGAACGCGATCCCGGCTGCTTGGGATCGCGTTGAATCGGTCGGTGCATTTCGGTAAATGCGGAACGGCAGCGGGATCGATGAAACGTTACAGGCTTCTGTCTTGCAACCGCACGTTTCGACTGTCAGGTTATGGGCCATTCAGTAACCGGGTGCTATTCAATCGCGATGCTATTTTGCCCCGGACGGACGCACGGGCCAACGGAATCGACCGAGCGACCGTGCATTCACCGTCGAGAAGTCCCAGAGAGATGGGCCGGCGACGTAGCCAAACAAAAAAAGGACAAGCAGCAACGTCGATAGAGAGAAAGAGAGAGAAGGGGAGATGGGCGAGATGGGTGAGGGGAGGAAAGGACAAAAGTATTGTTCGATTTTGATTAAACCTCGCGACCGTGGAAACGCGGCGACCGGTGACGAAACGAGCCTTCTCTCTATTTGTCGCTCTGTTCGATTGTGCCGTGTGTCGCGTTCGCTGCCGGCCAGCCATTGTCAGGAAATAAAGTTACGATGCTTATGATTTTCGGCGGCTATTGTGCCGTCGTCGAGGGTGCTCGGTGGTGGAGATCGCGGAGATAAAGCGCGGACTACCGGACGACAAATGATTGGAAGCGAACGCTGAACCAGGGTGCACCGTGAAATGTGGAACAAAGGATCAGAAATATTTAGAATATCGCACGGTCGCTTCTACGCGGTGGATAGATGATGGTTCGCGTGCGTACATATGTACACGAGCTCGTATTCTCCATTCTCATCGAGGGAAAATGACGAAAATGAGGTTTCTATGCGAAGCTTACTGCCAGGATTTCGGGGGCGTACGCTTCAGAAAGAATTTCAAGGGCACCGTATTTTCACTTGCGGAAATTTTCCTCCTTTCTGCGAGTCTCGTATCGTTTCTTCCCCTCCCCTTCCTTTTATTACGATGTTTACCTATCGTTAAAGTCTCCTTTTGAGAATGGCTGCCACTTTGGCCGTCGCTGCATCGATCGGTACAATTTCAAATGCTCCGCTCGTTCAGCCTAGCTATGGCTAGCTCGCCGTAATACAATGCAAACAATTAGATCCAAGTGAATTGGATAACTGCAAGTTAAACGCAGGACAGTGGATTTTTCTAGACGAATATCGAGTATATCTTGATACACAGTTAAACAGGATCAAATTGTCCTGGCCTGACGACAGATAATGTGAATCTCTCAAGTACAACTATCGTTAGAACGAAGAAAATATTGGAAACTTTGTTCTCCGTTCTCGGTGCGTGAAATAAAAAGAAATTCGTCGTTTGTCCGCGACGAAACGTAGCAAAACGACGGAGGCAGTCGTCGTAGCCGGTGTAAAACCATAGAGAAAGCTGAAAATCGCTGGCGTGACTAATCATAATCCCCTTTGTCTTTCCGCGTCTGTCCCCGGGTTTTCGAGGGTGCTCGACGGTGTCGCGATGGGGGTGAGACCTTTGCCCATAGAAAACCGTTCGCCGCTACGTCGAACAATGCTCATACCACGATGTATGACACTCCAGCCGATTCTTCTTCCCAGGAGTTCTTCCTACGGTAGCGTCGTGCGCCTCCGCTTTCTGCGAGCCCTCGAACTCATCCCTCTGCTGTACGTACAATCCCCCCGCCTGAGCTATAGACCTCCTGCTCGCTTCCTGCGAGCGCTGTCCGTTGCCGTCTGGCCCTTTCTTCCCCCCTTCTCCTCCTTCCCGGCGCGTCTTTTCCTCTATTGTCTGCACAGCGCTGCTTTGATTCATCGTCATCGAGAGGGTTGTTCCGCGGCGCGCACTCGAGCATCGGCCAAGTGATTTTCAACCCCGTCGCGCGACCCTTTCCAGCCTCTTTGCTCGTTTCTGTATACACCCCAGACACGCCCTTTACTCTCCTCCTCCACCTCCTTCTCCTCCTCTTCTTCATCCTTCTTCTTCTTCTTCTTCTTCTTCTTCGTCTTCTCTGACAACGATGCATCGAGACGTTTCAGTCACTCAAAGAGGATTCCTCGCGAGGACCGGACAACCTGGGCAAAAACCTGGGAAAAGGGATTCCACTCTCTTGTTTCGCTGCGCGAGGATATTGTTCTTGCTGCGTTGGACGAATTCAAAAGCCCTTTGGCCGAGTCTGCTCGACTCGTTTCTCCTACTTGAGATTCGTTCTCCTCTTCCGGTCAAAAGAGCTCTTCGAGGATTTCGTACATCGAATTGAATTGAACGAAACTCCCGCGAACACTGGCTGCTTCGCCCGGTTTTTCTTGTCAATCGTACGCGCGTACGAGGGACTTATCTCTTCGGAAGCTTGTGAAACTCATTCAGCCGACTTGGTCTTAATGGAGTCGTTACCGCGGCGAAACACTCGGTTCAGCGACGCTTTCAGTTCACGAGCAACGAGACAAAAAGCTGTAGCGCTGTATCGCTTGCGTCGATCGAAGACGATCGTCGACGTTCGAGCACTTTGACAAGTGATCGATATCAGAAAGAGTGGGGAAAGGAGAAAAAGTCGCGGAGGATGTTTGAAATACGGAGAGCACACTGGTGAACTCGGACCAGGGGTCGAACCAGCGAATTATCCGCGTAGCGACGTATCGACAAAACGATCGAGAGACTCTTCCGGTCTTGCGAAAGTTGGCTGAGAGGCGCACGACGTTCGAAATAAAAACGCTGGGGATAAAAACCGACGTCGGATCGGAAGTATGTAAAAATCCCTAGGGAGAGAGTCAGTGTCAGAGAGGAAGAAACTTCTCGCTCCGCGCCGTTCCTCGCGATCGTGGCGGGGAAATGGCGAAACGGTGGATCCGAGGATCCAAGGGAGCGGCAAAACGGTAAGATGCAAACGGCGTGAAGGCAAGAGAAAACAAAAATACCGGGATAGAGAGAGAGACAGAGAGAGAGAGAGAAAATTCGAAGGAAGTGTTTGGTCGAGAGCCAGCTAGGAAAGGGTAGGGTAAAAAGGGAGCGGAGAAGACGCGACCGGTCGAACAAAGAAACGCGGAAGGAGCTGCAGATATACCGAAACGAACGAAGAATAATGGCAGGGAAGAAAGGCGAACCGGTGAAACCGGAAAGAAGAACCGTGGCCGTGGGTGAAGCAAGAAGAGACTGGGTTGGATTGGTGTTGGCGAGAGAGCGAGAGAGAGAAAAGACGAAGAGATACTACGACGTCTCTCGAGGGACAGAAAAGGGAGAAAATGGTCGGCGGCGGTGAGGCTCGCTCGAGAGATGGCAAGCCGCAAGTGGAGGAACGTGTGGAAGGGTGACGCGCGAGGACTGGTAGCATCCAGCTCGTGGTAGTTGATATGCGAAAGGCTGCCTCTGGCCCGAGCTCGCGTATCCATCACGCCTGGTTCGAACCAGGCCCTACCACGGCCCCCATCCTCCTCCCACTCCCAACACCCACCCCGAACCACCCTCCGTTCGTGATAGGGCTGAGAGAAGACAGATGCGACTCGTGCCTCGTCGTTGAGCCACGAACTGACGCGAACCAATCTCTGACATCGCCGAACGTAGCCGGTTTCCCTCTGTCGTGCATCCGCCACCGTCGGCCAGGAACATCGTCGTTCCGATGTCCAACGCTTGGTGAAGCGCTCGTTGCACCTCGGGAAATCAGCTGGCACGTGCTAAAAGGACCGTCGACTGGAATTTTCTTTAAAATGAATCCTCCGCGTTTCTTATATTATAATATATATGTATTATGTGTGTGTGTGTGTGTGTGTGTGTGTAAATGTTGGCTATTGCAATCTCACTGAAGTGATTCGAGATAACTGTTGCATTTTTAAACATCGCGATCCTCTGTGTTGCAAAGTTTCTTCATTTCTTTAAAGATTTTTGAAGATTTAAGGTTTGTCGTATGATCTCATGTGATATATTATCGTAAGTCTTAGGGCGCCTGCTACATTTGTATTAAAGTCTAAAAAATAAATCAGATAATCGTTGACAAGTGTGAACAAATTTTTTCTGAAAGGTGTGTGTACCAAGGAAAGAATACTGCATAAATATTTTGGAGATCTTGTAAGAAAAAAATAAAAAAATGTTCGTTTTCTTTTCATCGAAGAATCCGCCGTGCTTTTTCATCATGGCTTCCACTATTGTTCTGGCTATTATTCGTGCGGTCAATTTTTTGAAAGTTTCTACTGACGCGTTACTCCATTCTCACTGCAGAATGTTTCATGAATCTGTTTTTGAAATTTTTCTATCCGTCCAGTTCGTCTCAAAGTTTCTCAGTGGGAGACTGGAGTGGCCAGTTCACAATTTTCAATGAATTATTACTTCGAAGTTGGTTTAGATAATTTCTGCATATCTTTGACGTGTATTATCGTGCGTAATTATCATTATCGCGCATAAATGTAAAATTTGGTCCAATTAAACGTTGGAGTAGTATTATCACACAATATGTTTGAACATCCCTCTCTGTTAAAAAAGTAAAATTAATTGATTTATTTGAACCAGATCACTAAGCCACCTGAAATAATGATGAATTGCTCTCTCATGTTTCACTGCTGGCACTAAACAGCCAGAATCGAACGCGAACACGTTTATAATCACTTATGATCTAACACCTCGAACTTCGATTCATCAATTTATAGAAATTGTCCTAATTTTCCTAATTGTCCAGTTTTTTATGTCCCTTTGCAACCTATTTATTTTTCTTTTCTTTTTTTCTTAATAAAGATTTTTTGACAACTACACACCCTCGAAAGCCAGCTGATGAAAAACTCTGAGATTTCTGGGATTTACGAGCGGAAGCAATGAGACGAAATACGTTATTCTAAAACCTTTCGACGATCGATACGCGTTTCTTCACGACGTAGGAATAAAGCGAGCGTCGATCGATACGAGCAAACAAATCTAAGCTTCGAAATCCTTTCGATTCTTTGTTTCATCGAGAAGGAAATCTCGGAGAAGAGAAGCGGATCGACGAGTAGACATTAAACAGATTCTCGGCGGTCAATATAAGTAAAGTAACCCGAGAGCAGCCGATCCACTCTCTGCTTCCTTTCTTCCACATCGTACGACCGTTTCCCACCGCTCAACCCCATCGTACGTCCGTTTCCCTTTCCGTTTCCGAACTTTTCCCAGCACTCGTTCTTTACTGTGGTTCTTTGCTCGGCTCTCTGTACCCTGTCGTCGCCACCTTATATACGATCGATCCAAAAATCCATCTCTTCTCGTTGATAACGAGGTGAGAACAAGCTTGTTTGACCCCCCCAGCGTAATCAACTGATAACCAAAAACGAAAAATGGAATCATCTTGTCGTACGACACGTTGATAGTGATGTAAAATGTATCTTGCCTTCATCTATATGTTACGAGCGTTACGCAAGACACTCTGAAATTTTATCAACACTATGATATAACTACTGCAATTATATTCAAATCGATCTGGAAACGTATATAAAAGTTATACACAAGATATTTATTTAGATACTCAGCCTCCTCTACTTATAAATACTATAACCTATAATTCTATATATAAATACCTATAAATGCTATAATATTTATGAATATCTATATATACCTATAAATAATTTTCATTAAATATCTTGTAGTTTCAATATACATTTTTAAATCTGATTCAAACTTGATATAATCATTACAGTCAGATCACGCTACAGTATTACTAGTAAAATATCCCAATGTTTTATATAACGTCCCCAATATGTTCACAAAGAGTTGCTAAGAGGTAACTATCTCGAATACTTTCGTGAGCAACTTGCCTGGAAAATTTCTCAGGAGAGTGAAAAGACTCGCCGAGTAACACGACTAGCTCAGGAAGATAATTATAATTTCTCGCGTGATTCGTGCGGTCAGTTTGCCTGATGAAGATCTATTCGCGAGTACACGAAGCGTTGTGCAGTTGAAAATAGTGTAACAACGTTTAACGACGCTACTTGTCTCGCGCGTTGCTCGATTTCGTTCGATTTAGCTGCGTGCTCGCCGAGATTTGCCAGTTATTGCACCCTGTCGCAATTCTTCTGCCCCCGTTTTCCTCCTATATTCTTCGGTATCTATCTTCGCCATTGTTCCCTATTGTGGCGAGCGCACGATGCACGGAGAAGCACGGAAAACGAATTCTTGCCATTGTAAGATACGCGGCGAGTAATTCGAAACACACGAAGGGTCGAGCCGCCTGTTTCTCCGATCGCATACGAAAAATTCGTGACATTGAATTGTGCGACGATCGTAATTATTATACAGTCACCAACGGTGCGATATTCGATACGCTCGATGATAGAAATAATAATTATGTAAGTTTCTTCTTTGAATGTCAATTTACAAAAAATGAATGTTACGATACATTTTCAGATGCAAATACACCAGGACATTTCTCTGTCCAGAATAAAAAAAAAAGAGCATTGATTGATCTTAAAAAGAAGATATATTCTTCCACCTATGTAGAAAAAGAACTGACGATTTTGAGATTTTGTGAACGAAGTGATCTTTAGAAAAAATTTGGAAGCAGAGTGTAACTTTGTCCTAAGAATTTCTTTCTCGTAAAGCTACGATGGTCTCGTTTAAATATTGCACCCTGCACGTACATACTATATCACGCAAGCAGATACCAATTTTAAACTTTTGTATCTCGCAAGAATTCGTTTGCCTCTCTGTCCGTCGTCGTACGCGTCTGAAAACGGATCCGCCATAATCGCAGGACCGCAGCGAATTCTCGAGAAACGTGGCTGAATGGCTTTTCCGCTGATCGACAAAATCACCGGCAGATAATTTATGGCCGGAATGGCGTCTAGCTGGTGGATCGCGTCGCGAAACACAGAAGCGGAGCCGCGTTATCCCGTTCGAAGATCTTATATTTCCTAGCGCGAAGTTTCAACTGCTAGCTCGACTCCGGCTTATCCACGAAAACGTTTGATCCTCGCCTCACGCCCGGTCCTTCATCCCTTAATCCGGCGGGTTAAGCTGCTTGCGGTGACGACAAAACGACGAAAAGGATCACTCGCGCCGCTGTTGCCCGGTTTAGTCGCCTTAACCGGTTTCGCTTTGTGTACGAGGATCCCCTCGTCGTCCCCTCTCGGCGAGTCTCGATTAAAAACTCATAGGAGCCTGGTTAATGAATGAAATCATCCGTTTCCGGAACGAAAGCACGGGATTTTCCAAGAGCTAGAGAGACAGAGAGATAGTACGTGAAACATTTCAGGATATCGGGATCGCAAAGCAAATTCCTGGGCTTGCAAAAAATCAACCTTGTTCTGAGTTTGTTTGCCCTGTCTTTTTTTTTTTCAGGGGTCATTTGTCTCCCCGTGTGACCTAAATCGCCGAGATCCTCGTGTTTTTCCTCCTCGTGGAGATCCCTATTTCACGCGCGTGTATGTGTATGTACGTGTTAATACACGTGGAGTAAACGATCGCAAACTTCAATCCGTGCAATTTTTAATACACGAGCACTCGCGTATTCTTGCTCCATGAATTTCTACTACGTGCGATCACGCGCGTTTAAATATACACGCGCGTATAACCGTAAAACGCGAGGTTCCATGTCCTCTGTGATTGACGAAACGTTTCAACGCGTCAATCCTTTTTTGATTAACTTTGCATCGACTTTGATAAAGAAACCTTGCATTCTATTTAACGGACGTTGTTAAAACGAGAAACGAAATTCGCCTCTTCGTCTGTGATTTCGTTTATTTGCAGAAACCTAGTTTCTTTATACGAGAAATCACGTTCCTGTTTTTTCTATTCGCGAATACAATATTCGAAGATCGCATATATAGAAAAACAAATTTGCTTGGTCAAATCGACGTCTGTCGTCGATTAAAAATCGCCCTAACATTCAGAGATTCTTTGAACTGAAAGACACGTTGTTACGTTGTTTAATTAAAAATTATACTTTACAGTTTTATAGAACAAGACAAGTCTCCCATTCTGCAACTTACGGATGTAAAAATATTATAATACTGAACTATTTCAGCCACTCTCCTGCGCTTATCTTTTCCTATATCTTTACCTTTGTTCCTGGTCGATTCCTAACAACGTATTAAAAAGACAATTAGTTTCCTTAATTCGTTTCACGAGCCACGTGCTTCCATTTTCATTACACGATGTATTTTCGAAGCATCTCCAGTCCTCCGCTTAAAGCGGAACTTCTCTCGTACGTCTCCTAAAATAGGCTGATTGGCGGCCCTTGCTCCTACTTTTCTCATCGCTTGCCTAGCAGACTGAAAGAGTGGGGCTCATGCATTTCGATGCAGTGGCGGGGGTAGCGCTAGCGATCAGAAGAGTGGGGGCAAGGATCCGCGGACCGCCAGTTAGCCACCTCTGTCCTAAAACATGCAAGAGACAAACGAAACGACGCTGTCGATGACTCGAGTCGTCTCGGATCCTCCGTGGCCGATTCAATTTTAATTTCGACGTTACGCCAAGGCGCGTGTCGCGCGATGTTCTTGCAAACGCAAAGGGCGGTTCTCCGCTGGTAAAGATTAAAAACCTTTCGACGGGACAAAGGGCAAAGCTGCGCGTGATCGCGGTGCACGCGACAAAGGCTGTCCGCGGCCGGAGTCGGCCGCTTTGTAACGACAGAAAACGTTAATTAATACGGTAATTAATTTTGCGGTTTTTCGCGCGAAAGCTGCTTTCTACGAGCAGCGCTCCCTTTCGAATCCGGGCTAAACGATCGCCAGGGCTAAACGATCTTGGCCTCGGTCGCGTGCAATTTCCGCGAGAGAAAGTCTCCCCTTCGTGAAATGTTTATGAAATGGGGGAGAAAGAAAGCAGGAAATCGGCGGGAAGCGGAAAGCCACGGGAACTCAATCCAGACCGCTTAAGCGGATAAGGAACTCGCGTCACGAAGTTGCAGGCCGACGCGCGGGATCAATTTCCAGAATTGAGGCGTTCGTAAACGTGGAAACGCGTTCTATCCCCGGCCTGTCATGGAATTAATTCGAGGAAAACTGAGGTTATTCTAGAATGATCAACCTCTCGCGGAATGCAAAAGTATGGAGAGTACAAGCTGCAGGATAGATTTTCCTTCAGCTTGTCTTTAATTATTATCAATAATGATACTTGCTACATATTTCACTGAAATCACCAATCTACGACAAAATTCAAATTCACTGCCTCTCGTGAATCTTACTTTAATGCGAAAGTAGTGTAGGTTATTTTTTTCTTCTTTCCCACCCATTTGGTGTAACACCGCGTTTCGAGAGCTTAACCTTCGCGCTGGTTTTATATGAAGGTGGCACAAGGTACGGCTTTACAATGACTCGCGAAAAAAAAAAAAGAGACGCGAGATATTACTGTGTTTCGCGGAATTTTCACTTCATCGCTGGTTTTCGGCTTACACCGCGTTTGCCTGCACATGTTACTTCAGTAACGAGGCGACATTCCCCAGATGATTGAAGATTCACTTGACTATTTGTTTGATTTGTTAATTTGCTTGAATTTAATCATTTGTTAATTTTCCATTATCGTAATCGAACGAGCTACGTCCCATCCGCTTTTGCGAGAGCATGCACGTATTTTCCTGTTACGTGCAACACTTTGAGAAACATAATGATCGTACTAATTGAAACAGATGAATTAATACCGAATATTAACGTCTCTGTTGGCTCGTCTTAGGCGAGTCTCAAAAGACACTATGAAAACGTAATTTCGAAACGAAACTGCAGAGTCAGAAAGGATTAATCCGAGAGAGACGGTAAGAAAGAAGAGAGAGAGAGAGAGAGAGAAAGGGATTAAGCGAACACGTTACACGTTCTCCGTTTCCGCGTGGGAACATCGATTCGAATTCGATTCCGGGATCCTGGGTCCACGCACGTAAATCCACGTTCGCGTGTTACGTCGCCGCGGGTTAACGTAATCGGTGCACCGACTGGAAAATTAGCCGACAGAGCTTGAAAGCTCACGCGCCTCCGAGACATTCTCTCGCGCCACGTATCCAGTCGATTTTTCCTTCACGCGTCATTCGCTCGCCGATCTTTCCTCCTCCGCCTCGTTACACTTCGCCACGCGAGTTTCCATGAAATCTGGCAAACACTCGCCCCGATCTATACCGCTCTGTCGCATTATTTTTACGCGCGACCATCGTTCAGAAAATCACGATCTCGTTGGCGTGTGTGCGTCCGTTTATTTGTTTGCAAAAGTGTGAAACGTGCATCCTCGGTCGAAAATTTGGCGCACAAAGTTGGAATCTAAAGAAAGAGTAACATTTTCGGCAGAGTGGATTTTTTTTTATTTACAACACCGTATCTCTCCACATGCATTCAAGTTGTATCTAAAGGTGAATGTTCTTGCATTCCTCGGATGGAATATTTTTCTTTTTCCTTTGGGGAAAAAGGCACACGGCGCTCGAACAATTTCGAACGCGAGTGTAATTTAAACTTGGCACGAAGTATGCAGGGAGCAATCGATTTTTGTAAATGTCGAACTTTGTCGTTTTTCGTTACTTTGCACCGTATCTCTGCACACGTGTATTTAAATTGTAATTGTATCTAAAGGTGAATGTTCTTATACTCCTCGGGTGAGATATTTTCTTCATTTGGGTAAAAAGCTGTTCAAATTTCAAGCAGCGAGTGTAATTTGAACTTGAAATGTATAGGGAGCAACCGAGGTATTTTGCAAATGTCGAACTCTGTCTGTTTTTGTACCTTGCACTGTATGCTCTACAGACGTGTTTAAATTGTAATTATGCCTAAAAGTGAATAGTCTTTCACTCCACGAGTGAAATACTTTTTCCCTCAGAGAAAAAGCAAATTTCGAGTACTGGTGTAATTTGAACCTAGGAGCGAGTTTGAAATATGTCGTTGTCGGTTTTTTTTTCTTATTTTTTTTTTTTTTTTTGTACTTTTGAAACGAGGCACGAAGCGTCGGTGACTTCGACCGAGGCGGGAATCATTTGGGGATTGATCTTGCAGATCGGCGTGCAGATGGCATTTCATCAGAGCGCGGGCCATCGCATCAGCCCCTTAATCGGATTAAACGCAATTGCAACGTGGCCGTTATTATCCGGATGCGTTCCCGTTATTGTCGCGAGCGTCCGCCAGCACCAGTGGATACAGCGCGATTTATCGCGCGGATCGATTTCGCCGTTTCGCTCGCGGCTGTAAACAAGAACCCTGGTTTAATTAGTTACCACGCCGTCCCAGGTAATTAAAGCTCTCCGTTGCATCGTGCTCGCGCGATATTTTCGCACGTTACCGCATCGTAATATCGATCGACGAACACGTTGAGCCAAGATTCCGTGAAAGACATCAATTTTCATTTCTTCCACTTTGTCGGAGGATCGTTCAACCCTTTGCAATCCTATAGGATAGAATTTCTGGATATTCTGTTTAAAGTATATTAAACGTTTTAGCGCCACTATTTAGACCTATTTAAAAAACTGTGCTGTAACTATGTAGAAGTATCTGTGAATAAAAGTAGATAAAGTGCTTATTTGTACAAGAATAGGTTCAATTGAAAAGAGTAATTAAGATAAGAAGCTTCTGTGACTGACGACAATGTGGCGTTATAATGTGACAATTCGATACACGATCATGCTGCATGGTATTGAAATGTGGCGGCGCGCGTATTTAAAATGAAGAAAGGAGAAAATAAAATAGCAGAAAATATATTGTATTCTCAGTTGTTAATAATCGAAACCAAAGCAAACGGTCGTCATTAAAATCTTATTGTGCATTAATTAAAGTAAATAGATTATTGCTACAGTTTCATGTCAACTCTCGTAATATATTTATTTCAAGGAAACGGTTAAACATCTGTTTCACCTTCGAAACATATAGTTCGCTAGATCCATCGTAAAAATCGTGCGTAACAATCATGTGCCTCGAACGAGGAGTCGTCCAGCAGCGATACTGAAAAATTGCCACGATACACCGTGGTCAAACGACCACGTGACGAACGCGCGTTCTTCGCTAGAAACTGATGGTTCTATGAATTTTGGATACACCGTGGAAACGGTGGATAACGTCACGCCGGCTCGCCAGACCGACTGAATTATGAATTTCGAAGAAAGTAAGACGAACGAATATCCCGTTCGCGACAAGTTCGACAGACTCACCGCGGATGGTGAAACGAGACGGCGGACAGCCAACAGAGAGAAAGAGAGAGAGAGAAATGGAGCACGGTCGATCGGGTTCATAAATATCGATGAAAGTCCTGGGATATTCCTGAAGGATTTGCAATCCCTCGTCTCGGTGGAAGCTCGGTCATCTCCTGCAATATAAACGTTCCACGAGATCTGAAAGAAGTCTGCCGACTGACAATGAGAAACGGGGAGAGATGGGTAGGGAAAAAAACGATCGATTTCCTCCGGATGGAAACGCGCCCGGGCGAAGGTAATCCGCCTACGCAGTTTCCCACCAAGGCACGAAACGATGATCTTCCGTTGTTTCGTAGAATGCACACTAATCGACTTCTTCGACTAAACGTTCTTCGTTGCGGATTTCTATCCTACATCCATTCCTCGATTATCAACATTTACAAATGAATCGTACCAATCGTTCGACTCTCTTTCAATAATAACCTAGTTTGACTAGGATAAATTCAACTTCTTGCTCTCTGTTCTCCTATAATTAAATTTCTGTTAATTTTCCTTTCATTGTGTTTTCTTTAATCATTTTTAACGTCGTGCATGTTTAACGTGTAACGCTCTTGCCGCTGATCCGAATAACATATCCCAAGCCGCGTTCGTCTGCTCGGAAAGTTCTGCAACAATGATCTTCCGTTCGAACAGTAAAGAACGTTGTTTCGTAGAATGCACACTAATCGACTTCTTAAACGTTCTTCGTTGCGGATTTCTATCCTACATCCATTCCTCGATTATCAACATTTACAAATGAATCGAACGAATCGTTCGAATCTCTTTCAATAATAACCTAGTTTGACTAAGATAAATTCAACTTCTTGATCTCTGTTCTCCTATAATTAAATTTCTGCTAATTTTCCTTTCATTGTGTTTTCTTTAGTCATTTTTAACGTCGTGCATGTTTAACGTGTAACGTTGTTGCCGCTGATTCGAATAACATATCCCAAGCCAATATCCCAACTCGCGTTCGTCTACTCGGAAAGTTCAGCAACTGCCCGATATCAAAACGATCCGGCTAATTGTTTCGAGCTGTCAACCTACGATCAGGTTTCGGGTTCAAGTTCCCCCTAAGAGATTGGCCATCCCGCAAGAGCGATTCTCCCGTCGGCGGTCGCAATCTGTCGGAGGGGCTTGGCTCGAGTGAGACGAGACGCGCGCGCGGTCGCTTGTTTCTCCGGAAGCGGCGGCGTTTCCGGTGACGAGTCCTGCGAACGGACTTGTCAACGCCCGCGTCCAACTTCCATCGAAACGCTCCGGACACTGGAAATTTCGAACGCTCGCCTCGCCATCGTGAATTCCATCTGCAAGTTTTCCAGGTTGCCGAGCGGAAGACTCCGCGCCGTTCGAAGCAATTTTCCTCGGAATACCTCGACTGCTTCTCGTATCCCTGACTGGCGGATTCGCTCTCTTATCGCCTCCTTACGATGAATAATTTCTCGTCCGGCCCGCTGTACCGAGATCGTGAAACGTGTATCAAGGAATTAAGGATTAATATTAACTCGTGCACGCGTATCATTTGCGCTGATACATCGGTCTTCTTATATACATTGTATATAACGTGTTTTAATATTACGTTTTAGTATTTTTATAGATTGTGCACGTATCGTGGTATAGTCTGGTATATTTCACAGACACGTCCCCTCCGGTTTAAGAAATTTTCGGATCTTACGGATAGATAGATAGAGTCTTTTAGTATCTGTTTTTCTATTAACTGCAGCTATTGACTCCGATTGAAGCTAATAGCCATTATAAACCATTCGTTTTGTGTCTTCTTGCAGCGATGCATCGATTAAGTAAAACCTAAATGGATATATATAACTTTTAAGTTTAAGTACATTTAAGTTAGGAACATACGCTGCCCATTTTTTAGTTCAAATCTACCTTCTCCCTCCCTCCCTCTCCTTGCCTTGCACCAGAGATCTCCTAACAAAATTTTCTTCGCAAAGCAATACTTCTCAGGCTGCTTAATTAGCGAAGGAAAAAACTGAGATATTCCTTAATTACGAGTTTCGCGAGCCAAACGAGCTCCGACCGGCCGTGAAATCATTCTTACGACGTTGGAAATTGATACTAAAACGCTTCCTTTTTCACGAATCTTCGCGGCAAGGTTTCCTAGGTTTCTGGTTTTCGATGCGCTGCGAAGAACTGTTCTAGGTCGCCCTCCGGTTGGCCGGCACTCGACGACGCTTCGATAACTGCGATAACGAGATGGAAATACAAACAAGGAAAGTTTTCACGGAGCGGAGTGGAAAATCAAGACGAAAGTGAAGCATCGAAACGGAGGCACCTCGAATCCGATGCTCCTCGATTCTTCCTCGATCCACCGCTTCGTTTTCGTTTTAGTTCGCCGCTCTCTTGTTGTTTGCCCAGTCTTTTGGTTTCCATTCGAAAATTTCATTACCGTCCACATGGAAATATCCTCCACAGGATTGGCCGTGGTTGTAACTACGTTTCGTTCGTCAAAACCTTCAAATTTTGAATATTCACCTCCTTAATTCCTTCAGTTCGAATGTGAATCGTTCAAAGAAAGTTTGAGGCATCTTCAATGGGAAAATTAAATTTTCGTTCAGCTGAAGTTTCAGTAGTTTAGATAGCTACTATCTTTGTTTATACACCAAGCAAATGGTTTTCTTGAAAAGTTTGTTAACTCGTTGTGATCAATCTTTTTAATCTCAATGGATCAACGTACCTAACAAAGTTCTAAAGTATAGAGTAAAATTATATTCAACCCTGATAGTATGTCGATATATCTTGAATAATATAATTCATTAAATAATTCTCTAATTTCAATTTTTATTCCATAATTTCTGAATTATCCAATGAATATTTTTTTTTTTTTTTGTTTTTACATATCTAACATGAAAGAAATACCCACTTTGAAATTAAATCTCATAATAAAAATCAGGAAATAAGACTGAAATGGTTTAACTCTCTTTACCTCTCCAATTACACTTAAACGTGCAAGTATTATTTCAATTTTTATCCCATAATTTCCAAAAGCTGATGATATTCCGAAATCCCGACGAACATTTTTCACTTTACGCGTATATATCTAACATGAAAGAAATTAAATCGTATAATCAAGGAAGTATGACCTAAATGATTTAACTTCTCCAATTACACTTAAACGTGCGAGCATCGTTTCGAGCAATCTTGTCTCATAATTTCCAAAAGCCGGTGATATTTTTCACTACGTATCTGAGAAAGAAATTACCCAAATTGCCGAAATTAAATCGTACAGTCAAAAATCAAGAAGCAAAGCCGAGTAAAACTCTCAGAACTCTCTGTACCGATCAGACAGAAAATTCACCGTCTCGTCGAAATTCTCAGTGGCGGGAGAAAGGCTCGAGTCGAATATCGCGAGCAACGATAACCTTTCGATAAGGCCGCGAGAAGATGGAACAAAAGACCCGGCCCGGAAACACCGCTCGGCGAAGAGAGAGGGTGGAAAAATCGCGCAGCTCGTACGGGGTTTGGCAGATCGCCGCCGGTAGATAAAATAATCGCTTAGCGAGCCACACCGGGACGAGAGTCTGCGAGTCTCGAGGATGCTGCGGGCAGATCTCGGGCTAGGATACACCTAGAAGGGGTGCACCTTCTGCTGGAGATTAGGCCGCGACCTCGCCGCTCGTTTTTCAAGCGTCCCCTCCGACCCCGGGGTCAGCCTCGTCCTCGATCCCCTTTCCGCTCGTCTCGGATGAAAGATTGATAAAGTCGCTGAATAATGCGCCTGCGGGAAAGCTGCGGTCCGGCGCCGATCTGAAGACACTGGCTAGATCCTCGACTTTTTTTCCCCCCCTCGCCTTCTCTCGAGAGGAGAACGCCCCTGCAGAATTCTCAACGTTGCCGTTCCGTCACGTCGATTTCATCCTAGATCTTCTACATTTTTTGATGATCGAACGCTAGCGCGTGGAAATTATTCGCTGAGTTTTATCTGTTCGTTCGTTTGTTAATGATTGACGGGTATTGGCATTATTGGCGCAATAAAGAAGCGAAGTAACGATATTGAAAGATCGTTAATCTTTCGATTACATCGATCTGTAAAAACGAGCATCGGGAGTATCGCGCGATGATCGCAAACACGAGTCGAGGGTTTGTAATTTGGAGGGACGGATAACAAAGTTACCCAGTTAACTTTGAGCAGAAATAACGCGTCTCCCTCCGATTTTTCAGCATTCAATCAACAATTCACTTGGACAGAGTTAATAAGTGATCGCTGTTACGATCACAGGAAAAATCGCACGTTGAATTTTTCAGAGATAGATCCAGAATGGAAATAATGCTGCATGTATAATTTCACAAAGTTCGAATATTCTATCCGGCGGATTATCTATACGAAGCCACTGGCTCTCTATCCGCGAGAAATTTATCCATCAAAAAACCATCAATTTCCGTTGTTCCTCCTTTGTTGGCCCAGTTCTCACTTTCCTCGCCAACATTTCTCTCAACTTCTCCTCGGACTCGCTTTGCCTTCCCACGCTTTTTGTGTGACCCCGCCACTCGCGGCTGAAATTTTTATAAACGAGCCAGCTCTGTATCGCTACTCTTTCCCTTTAACAAGTTTCATCGCACTTTTCGATATCCAGGATTCGCTGGACCGGTCGTTGCAGCGAATCGTGCTCCAACGTGTGCAGATATTCAGAACGTGGGAGAAACGCGACTACGAGAGGGGAGTCTCGAAATCGAGCGTCCTCACGGACAAGTGGTCTTTATCGGTAGAAAGGTCTCCGCAGAGGTCTCCACTCCGCGACCCGCTGCAAATGAGTGGAGCGAAAAACGAGAGGCTCTTTGATCAACTTCGTGATCCAATTTCCTCCCCCCCGGGCGGAGAGCCGTTCGATGTAAGCCGATGAAACGGCTCGGATGTGTCTTGTCGCTTTGCCCACCGTGAAACACGCCACACGGAACATCAATCGTCCACCGATAACAATTCCCTTTGAAACAGATCTCACAGCGTCACCGGCCAAAGCGAAGAAACGTATCGTTCTTCCCGCGTATGGAGAGATGGTAGTTTGCTTCTGTCTCGACGGCGTTGAAATTTTGATCCCTTCCTATTCTTCCGCTCTTGCTGCGAAACATTCCAGGTCGCGGTTTCGGATGTAAACGCGTATCAAAGAATCCGTGTTCTCAATACATCTCTTCGGTGTGGTTCTTGAGGTAGTTTCTACCAGATCAGAGAATCCACGAATATTACAGGATGAACAACTCTTGCCGAGTCGTTAAATTTGTTTTTGCAACGATGTACTCGCGAAACGCAACTTTCAAGTTAGCTTCCCATCGTCATTTGACAGGTAACGTACGAGACGTACGAGACGTAGCAAAACTTTCCAACGTAATTTCTACAGAAATATCGTCGCTGACGATGGAAATAACATTTAACGTCCAAGTCCTACGAATAAAGGCATTTCAAGCAAGTGATCAAATACTTGCGGTGTACGTTTAAATGCACGCGAACGCGCGCGGTAGAAACGCGCGAGCGTCCGTGAAACAGGAGTAGACGGGATCTGGATTCGTTTACTACACACACATTATTAATACACCCACGCCCTAGCTCGAAAGCTGCTACCTTTAGCTCCACCGTTTGCTCGTCGTGGCGCGTGACGTGCGCCGCCGCTCGAGTTTCCTTTCTGTTTCTGCGTTGTCCCGGGTATCGCCGTGTCAAAGTGGCCCCGCGTCGTCTCTTACCGTTTTCAAAGACCTCGCACGAACGAACCAGAGCTCGTACGAAACGTCACACGATAATGCCAACTACCAGCCAATAAACATTTCTCGTGTATCAGTTTTTCAAGATTTAAATCGCTTTCTGCTTTGATTGAGATCCCTTCTTCCCCCATCCAAGTCTGCTACACTGTCGTCTCTTTCGTCATGTTGCCTCCCTGATTTTCCTCTGCTTTTCTTCTCCACTTTTTACTCTCTGCTTTTCTCCTCTTTCACTTTCGTCTCCCCTCCGCCGCGTCCCGATTTCACCCGTTGGCCCCGCTTGTTCTACCACTTTTTCCTACCTTTTTCTCCACGCCTCGCGAGATTATTCACAGAAGAACCAAGAGACAATCAAATTGACGTTCTCTCGTGTTTTGACTTCGATGCCGAATCGTTCCTGACGCCCATCCGCGTGATTAGATTCATCCGATTTCTTCGACCCTGCTGACAATCCCGTCGATCTTGCCTCTTTCTCGTCAATTTTCCAACCTGCTCTGGACATCCCAAGGAGAGAGATCCCAACTGCTGCCAGCTTTGTCCTTTGCAATCGACGGCGATCGAGCCAACAAAAAAACGTCGACGTCAATTTCCAGCTTCTTTTAATTGCGGTATCGCGAACGTCGATTCGATGGGGAAAGCAAAGGAGTCGAAGAAGGAAACGCGATGAGGAACGACAGTTGAAACGAGAATTGACGGATTAATGGCGGACGCGGCGGGAACGAATAAACACGGCGACGAGCGAATTATATTCCCCGTGGCGCACTCTTCTCAACGCCAGTCGTTTTTCGTTTTCATCAACGTTCCCTTTGAACAGAGACTTTTTTTTTTTTTATTAACAGACGTTTATTTTATGCCAGTATATACAGTATTTACATATGTACAAAAGCATAACGAGTAAAAGTTTATCGGTTTGTAATGTTCTTAGATTAAAGGCTCCAGCCCTGGAGCACGCGCAATCTTAAGATAGAAATCTTAAGATAGAAATTTGCTACGTTGCACTTATTGCTACATTAACAGTAAACAAGCGTTAATTTTTGCCTCAACTATGGGAATTATGTTTTTTTTTTATTATTATTATTATACAATAAGGCACGGGATTGTACAATAATATTTTGGTTATGTGTAAGGGCTGAGGGGAACGAGAGGAAGAGGGGAAGGGGGTGTATAATGTTTTATATTAATTATTGGTTATATGTTTATTAAATATTATAAGACTATGACTATATTTGAACCGAGACTCTTCCGAAGACAGACGCGTCGACCTAGTGTCCAGATAGAAATAAACCCAACGGTGAATTCCTTACGGCCGCTAAGTCAAAATCAGGCAATAAAACCATCTGTGTCGGAATTTAAAACCGAAACTACCGAAAATGGTCAGTATGATCATTTTTTTATCATACTGACCATTTTTTTAGATATCTAGGTATTTTATAGATACAAAACCATGTATTTTTAGAGATTTACGATTCTTTGTAAAATACACAAACGAAAGCTTGTGCACCCTATCGTATCATAAAGATTATCTGTTTCTTTCACTTTAATATCTCGAATAGAAATTTCATGCTTGTCGGTAATTCTAGTGTTAATAGTTTTTCAGTGTCTATGTTTAATTGCAAAATTTTTTCAGCAATTCACAGCGTGTGTGTAATGAAAAATATTCGAGGAAAATGTAACATTTGAAAACTCGATATTTAACTCGGCATATCTGAAGCTTTAAAATTTGTAATTAATTCCAGTAAACCGTTCAAATAGGTAGTCAGATTTTTAAATTTGCAATTAGTCGTTGTTGTTAATTAATTATATCGTAGCTCGATTAATTATATCCTAAATCACAGAGTTTTACTTTACTAAGAACCCATTGTCTTACAGTATTAAAAGACATTCTATTTCTATCACTACTATCTATTTCATTATTATTAGTACCACTGTTGAAATCAGATCGAACGTTGTATCCGAAAACGTCGTGCATACGTCTTATTTCATTCACCATAGCCATTGATTTTCACCGAGGTTGAAAGCAAGTCGAAGTTCCAGTTTCTTCGCTTAATTTAGCCGAGCACCGAGCCAGAGATAACCGCTTTGCAAACGGTTCCATCGAAAGTGAAGCCTCTTTTCGGCGGACTCTCGCGAATTCGCGAGGGCCCCAAGTTGGAAAAGCAGCGTGGGGAACCGATCGGATGATCGATCGGGGCCAAACGTCGAAGCGATACGTCGTCGGAAAATTGGAAAGCTCGAGCGCGTTTAGTCATTGGTCCAGGGCCGACGCTCGAGTCCGATTTATTTCGTTGATTTGGCCGGTGTGTTCGTTTTCCAGAGCGAGCGGCGGGAATTCAACGGGGATCCAACAAATCCATTAACATTATTGAACCGTAACTCCGAAAAACGAATGGCCGAATGGAAATGAAATCCGTCCGCGGAACGAAGATCGAACGGCGCATCTTCCGCCGCGCGGGGCAATTTTTACCAAACATCCGACTCTAATTAACTATTTATCGAGCACTCGGGATATTCGCTCGGCACTTTCGTCGTCGCTAGTGAGATCTCGTCGTCGTCACGGACAGAGCTCGAAAGAAACGGGCGCGTATGTATATTGTAGCGGCCAGAGATCGATAGTTTCGTTGTTTTTTAGGCTGAATTTCAGAGTTGTTAATTTTTCACGTGCAAATTGTGTCATATGAGTGGCCCCTTTGAGACTTTAATACAGAAATGACGAAAGATATCGTAATCCAATCTCATTAATATTCTCAAGAAACGAATGGTTTACTTTTAAAAAAATGGCACGAGCAACGATGAGTTCGAAGAGAAGCTTAAAAGAAAAAAGACGATGCTCGTAATATCATGTCGTGCGCTATTCAATTTACTCGGAGTTGACTCGATACGGTTTCTGAACGGCTCGATTCTCAGTTCCTTGTTGAAGTCTAAATTGCACAAAGCGATACACTTTATTAATCTCAACTCGTACCTCATCCAATTTACTTGGATTCAATTGTTGTCTTATACGCGTGCTGCATTTTCATTGTGTCGCACTGAGCGTTCAACCAGCGAAATGAACAAACAGAGGAATAAATAATTAAACAGAGGATGATCGTTGAAATTTTCGTGACACAAAGACCAAGTTTCTGTTTCGAACGTCGGTGTCTTTGCTACGTTCGACTCGAGGCGAGGCTCGCGTCGATTTTCACGATAGCCGAAAGCTACCGAGTGCTAACGAGATCCAATTAAGAAGTAGCGGTAGCGGGCATCGATACGAGGAAGTTGTCGACGAGTTGATGGAACTCGAGTTAAATAGAAAATCCGCGGCTGAAAATGATATCGAGAGAGAGAGAGAGAGAGAGAGAGAGAGAGAGAGAGAGAGAGAGAGAAGGTGGCGTGGCAGGCTAATCCGGAAAGAATCGAAGGCTAGTTTAAGAGCCTTTAATTTCGTTGGGATAAGTGGTCATCAAGGAACAGCACGCGTATCCATGATTATCTTGAGCGGCGCTGAAGCAATTTTGCCCCGTAATGCCGACGAATCTAATTCCACCGGGAAAGATCTCTTACTGCAATTCCGCCTTTCAACGTGTTCCCTGCAATTTCTTAATCTTTCCACGCTATATTTCCCTAGCTTTCCACTATCTTCCTTCGATTTCTCTTCGCTTAAGACCCTTTATTCCTTGTCGCCTATCTTGATGTCTCTCCAACTACTCTCTTCTGGTGTCCTGGCGATCCTCGCGCGACTGCATCGCGCGTCTCATTCTAAGTTGAAACGTTACAACGATGTTACACGTTCGTACATCGTACGTGCAATTCAACTTCAGTCTGCATGTCGTTGGAGAAAGAAAGATGGAGGATTCTCGATTGCCATTCGGGTGAATGGCTACAATTTTTGTAATCGAAATTTATCTAAGTTTATTCGAGGGTATAACATTTTTCTCTTTTTTTTTTTTTTTTTTTTTTGTCTCCTAGATTAAGCTCTCACAGTTTTGCGGTAAAGTCCCGGATCACCGTGTATAATATTGCACGAAAATCACTTATTAAAAACGATATGCACAAGAACACGGATCTTGAATCCCTCGATACAGGTTTGACGTGCAATTTCGAGCGCGCGGTTCGAGAAACCGTGACGCAAGCAACCATGAGGACGGGGTTAAATGCCGGCCGCAAAGATCTCGAGTCCCGTCGTCGTTTCTCTTTCAACCGGCGATCTAATTAAGCGGCAGCTTTGCGCGTCACCGACCTCATCCAGGAACCGATCGAAACTCGCCCGGAATTAATATTTAATCGCGGACATATCGTTCGACGATTTCCCCGGCGCAGGAAGGAGAATTATGTCCGCCAGTGTAAATAATTAACGAATATAATTAACGCGGACGATCAACTATTTATAGGAATAATCGCGGTGGCGGCGAGCTGGTTGGCAATTTGGTCGATAACGATTCCGGCCGCGCGACACGTAACAGTTTCCCATTAATCCAGGGGATGCGTATCCATCCAAGAGCGGGGCCAATTTACATTGTTCCTAACCGATAATCTCGCATCGAGCAGCGTCGTAATCTGGAGAGACAGTCGCGTCGATCAGCTCGAGGGGACGCGTATCGATTAAGGGGCCGTTTCAATGGCCGCGACGGATAGACGTCATTCGCAGAATCCTCCTCGTCTTTCCTCTTTCTTCCTCTTAACCGCATCTTCCTCGTTATCGTTAGAAACACATATCGCAGAAACAGTCGAACGTTTTCGCTCGTTCGGTCACAGTGTTCCGAAACATTCGAGAATCGAACGAGAATTTGTATTTTTCTCTCTCTCTCTTTCTCGGTAAGAACATTTTCTGACATATCAGAACCATTAATATTCTTTCCTCCTGTTTATTTCCTTTCCTTTCTCGCGGGAGCGCGAGTTATTTTCAAATCAAAAAAATTGGGAGGGAAGGGAGGAGGATTTCACTTACAATTGGACAAATATTCGCTGGTGCGCGATATCGACGTGGAAGCAGAAATTAAAAAACAAACGCGCGTTGCGGGGCCGAAGCGATTATCGGTGTACTTTCGTAGTCAACCGGCCGAAAGGATTGGAATATGGGCCGACTAATGTTATTCAATATTTAAACCAACCACGGCGCGTTAAATATTGACGTTCGAATGATTCGCGGGGAAAGCCGAATGTTCCGCGCCGCGCTCTCTCCCGTATTAAAACATGTAAATTGGCCTTTGTTGCAGCGCCGTGCAATATGTATATCGAAAATATCGACGGAATAGGGGATCGGTCTAATCCCGTTCGCAGCCAAATGAAAAAAACAAGCGAGTCGAAACGGGCGAGCATCGGTTTTCCGAAGCGGCGCGCACCTACCTACATTCACCTATCCTCCTCATTCGTTCGCCGCGAATTTCCTCTGCGCGCCGCCTATTTCGCTTGCACCAACACATACACACACACACACACACATATCGTGTTAACACACCGTGTGGCCTCCGGTGGCGATGTTTCGCCAGCCAAGGAAAATATGCACACAACTCTGGACAAGGGATGCATCGTGCATATCCCACATGACCCAGTTTTGTCCCCAGGTTTGTGCCTCTCTCTTTTCCCTCCTTTTTCACATCGGTAGTGCCCGGTGCTACGAACGGGATCAAGTACAATACGTACGTATGTACTACCTGCGAGTCCGAGCGAAGTTATCCAAGTTTCGTTTTCGCGGGTTTCGAGCAGCACGAAATGCATTTACTCGAAAGTAAAAATATTTCAATGGGTGCACGCGCTTTTTGATTGTTGAAACATCTGTTATTCGTTGCAGAGAGAGTTGTCAGATTCTCATCTACGATCGTTCGTTTAATGACATACGTCGTGCGAGACAACTTCTACGACAAAAGTGATCACTCTCTCTTTCTCTAACGCGATTTCGCGTCCGTTTCGAAGCGTACCATATTTCAAAACTTATAATTATGTGTATCTGCTTTGTCTTTTACGTATAACTACTGTCGTTCCTACCGTTCCTGTTTTTCGCTGTGTGCCAAAGAGTGTCTCCCGTAAATGAATATCTGGATACGTGTACGCAAGTTGGCTTTCAAACTCTATCCGAAACAATCAAGACTTTCGAGAACTTTAAGCTTCGAGTCATGTTCGAAGCGGCTCGAGTTGGCCGTCGCGCGTATAATACAGAATTCGAAGCGATTCGCAGTGTCTCAGAACCAATCGCTAGATTCAATGAAGCGAATATTTAAAAATCGGAAACGTGCTTCGTCGTGTCGAGAATCTCTGATTCAGCACACGTTCTTCAAATTGAAGATTAAGAGCTTAAGTCCGGTACGTCTAATATAAAGTAACTGCGTCTTTTCTCTTCGTGCAGATGAAAGGTGAATTTTTTCACGAGAAACGAAAACTTTGTTAATGTGTCGACCGTTTTGTTCGATTATCTTTCGTCGGTTCTCAGATAACTTTGTGATTCCACGTTCCGACAAAAAAATAGTTTCAAGAACGATTTGATATCTTGGTCAGTAGCGAAATTTAGCAAACCAATTCTGATACTCCCGTAGTTTGGAGTCACATAATTTTTTATGAGCTTTCACGACGTTTTTTTTTTTTTCTTTCTTTCCGAAGACAGTACAGCAATATGATAAAAATGTTCCTTTTCGATTGTTTCGAAATCGTACATTTTATTTTTTTTAAAACAAGCTTCAACAATCAGCTATCCGATGACACAATGACCATGCAGTTAGATATATGTACATACACATCCATCTGTTACAAAAAAAAAAAAAAAAACACGCAATTACTTTTTGGTCAACCCAACACAATAACCAACTAGTAACTTTATTGAGCAAGATTGAGAAAAAGTTGCAAACCAGAGGATTCGATGCTGTTTCTGCAGTAATCTAGACTCTATGTCCACCACATTGTCCGAGTCACATTGGAGGTACATGCTGTTTCCACTTTCGAAAACACTCGCGAGGCATTCGGAAATATACTAGCGAGTGGTGCGACTCGGACCGATTAGAAGATCCGTAGCTACTTGTGAGGTGCTCGATCCCATCTCTACTGCGATGCGGGTTAACGCAATAGAGAGAAAGCTACCGCGAGAGAAAAAGAGAGGAGACGAGTCGACCGAAGCTCGCCTCGCCTTTTGGCCATTCCACGGTCACCCCGAAATCGAATTTCCATTGGGACGGTAATCACCGAACTTCGATTCGGATTCGTCGTTATCCTGAACGATTTGTTCGCTCACGGCCACCTGTTGCACCCACCGCTACACGCCAGCAAGAAAACCCCCCCCGCGATAATTATTATGGCGAATTCGCGCACATCAGCAGCCCCGTCTACCGCGCGCGCCCTTACCTTACCTTTTTTCCCCTCCCCAATCTCTCTCTCTCTCTTTCTCTCTGTGGTTCCTCTGGGCTCTGTTGTTCTTCCTTGTTTCGTTACAATGTGTGCTCTTTCAGTTGCTAATTTTTTGAGCGATTTGTATGTCTCGTTAAACGACAACACAAATTTTAAAATCCTTGTTCAGCGAAGGTGCTAACTTTAATTGTTTAAATTTAATTGTTCTTGTATAACTGTCATGAGTAAAAGGAATGAAAATCGGCAATTACTTCTGTGGCTCACAGCGAATTTCATGGTTTATGTTCTTCGTGATTGTTCGTTGAAAAGAGACTGATATTTCTGACAGTATTGTTGAGATCAATAGCGATTCACGTTAGATTACTGTCATTTGAAGTATTTAATTCCACATTCGCAACAAAATTTAATCTTTCGATTAAAAATTCAGAAACTTGGTACGAAATTCCAAATGAGAATGTTCAGCAATGCCAGTTAAGGATTAATGGTATGCAAAAGCGGAGGGAGAAATTCGTATAAAGAGCGAGCGGCAACCGCTGGCTTTTAGACGGACTTCTTAAGACGCCACTTTCTCAGCCTCTCGGGAGAAACGCGTCGTAACGATAAAAACGCCTCTGAACGCGGCGGCGTGAAGACGGTCGTGCGTACGGGGGCAAAATCAAGAGAGTTGTTAACCGCGAGAGGGAGGCAAACTTTTTCGATGAATCCCTGGTATCGTGATTTTCTTATTTAAGCCAGAATAATTTCTATTCGTCACGTGATAATAAACAAGTAATTTTTTATACAAATTGAAAGATACGAACGTGAACTCCAGTGTTGCAAGTGTAGTCGCAATGCTAAGACCATGCCCAGTTTTCGTGTAGCAGCAGTACGAAACTTGACAATTTAATCAAACGACCTAATAGGAAAGCCTGAAATTTTGACAAGAAACAATGGAACAAGTTAAAAATACATTCGTTTTGAAACAGGTATATTTTGACGTCAATTCAATAAATTGCAACACGATACTCTAGCACCTATTGAACACTGGAGAATATAAAAAGAATGTGCTCCGATTTAATAATTATTTATACAATTTAGATAAAATATCTTGAAGCGTTAATAAAAGTTCATAAAGAAAAATCGCGTGATAACGAAAATGAAGGATGAACTGCCATTTACCACGCGTTATTTCTTACGGAATCGGTACGATATGTGAGAGGAAAGGCGAGAAAGAGAAACCGACAGAGAGATAGAGAGAGTACTTTTAATTTAAAACGAACCGGCCAAGCGAATACGAGCGGTCAACCGCTGAAAAATCGCCGAAACCACCTGCTATTTATCCGCCTCTGTTAAATGAAGAACATTCCTCGAAGCTCCGAAGGCGGCGCGTCCGCCATCGAATTCCTTCCACGTAATCGCGCCGCACTTTCGCCCGTGCTCGCCGCCCCGGAAAATTCATTTGTCGTTAGAAAATGCCCGGGAAGAAAATACACCGGCGACTACTGCCGGCAGACGGAGCGCGTCTTCTTCCTCCGGAACGGAACTCCACCTTGTCGCTTTGTCTTCGCGCGGTTTCACTCAGCCAGTTCCCCGTGCAAACGAGCAGCGCGCGGCCAAGGGAAAAAAATTCGCCGCCCCGGAGGCGAAACCAATTCGTCGATTCTTCTCCTTGCCATTCGTGGCAAATCGATTTAACCGCGTCGTCTTCCTCTCCACGCGTCTCCAGCCTTTCTACCGTGTAACGAACCGGCAGCGAGAACGCTCGCGAAAACTCGACGACGTTCCGTGAAAACACGGAACAAGAGGAATTTCATCCACGCGGTACCCAAAGACGAGAGAGAACTCAATCTTCGATCGACCGCTGACTCTACGCGTCTACATTTCGTGGAGGCACGGTGTTGAACTTTCTGTGGAATAATCTTGTAGCTCTATTTCTACATATAAATCGTTATAATTCAAGCGATAAAAATGATTAAAATTCTATGTAAGCAGAATTTTTTTTAATAATAATAATAATACATCTATAACTCGCCTTTTTTTAGACCAACCAGCAGATTTGATATAAGGTGGTATGCCGTACCTGAAGGAACATCCAGTGATGTTTCATTAACAATTAGAAAGGTCTAACGGTTTCGTTCTTTTAATGCTTCTAAGCAGAATGAATGAATATTAATATTGACAGAAATGTAATTCAAACGTTAGTTTGGTTGTTTCAGTATCAAACACGTACCAACGTTCTCTAACTCTCCAACAGGCTAATTACTTTGTCATCGATAGAGTTGATTCTTCTACCATTAGAATATTTCCAAAATCCATCAATCTCGTTATCGGATGAATATGAATATTGACAGAAATGTAATTCAAACGTTAGTTTGGTTGTTTCAGTATCAAACACGTACCAACGTNTCTCTAACTCTCCAACAGGCAAATTACTTTGTTATCGAGTGTACGATTATCCGTAGAATAACAAATATAGATTTGATCCTTCTACCATTAGAATATTTCCAAAATCCATCAATCACGTTATCGGATGAATATGAATATTGACAGAAATGTAATTCAAACGTTAGTTTGGTTGTTTCAGTATCAAACACGTACCAACGTTCTCTAACTCTCCAACAGGCAAATTACTTTGTTATCGAGTGTACGATTATCCGTAGAATAACAAATATATATTTGATCCTTCTACCATTAGAATATTTCCAAAATCCATCAATCTCTCGTTATCGGATGCGTTAAACGCAGCGACGTACTCGCTATTACGCGCCGATGAAGATCATAGACTACATAGACGCACGAGCAACAACACTCGCGTTTGAAAATTTTCTCTCCGCGGAAATGACGACGATACGAGGGAGGATGTAATAACAAGGGTTGCATGCTAAGGAGAAGGAGGTGAAACGAGAAACGAGATACGTCGCGAAGAAAGGCCGCGACGAGTGAAATTGCCGGCAGCGGGCCGAGATCGATCACAACGTGGCTGGCAGATTCGACGTGGCGCGGCAAGATATCTCCCCCGATGCATCTCGTCGATTTATCGAAGTGCTCGCGCGCGCGCGCGCCAGCTATGAATATTGCATTCCGATATCTCGGCCGCGCCAACTGTCCACGCGGATGCCTGCGAGCGGCGTTAATTAGCTGCCAGTCGGAATTCGGAATACGCCACGCACGCGTACGTCTGTTGCGTGCGAGAACGCGTCGTCCAAGTCGTCCCACTCGCGGATTTCTCACGTTTCTTATCGTCTTTGAGACGAGGCTGACAGACTTGGAAGAAGTCACGTTGTGGACAGCGTAACAGTGATTCTTCGAAGTGGTAAATTCCTGAAAACTTGACGAAGTACAAGGCGGTAACGTTGGTGAGCAGGGAAATTTAGGTGAGTTGAAAAAAATTCGAGTTTCGAAGATAGTGTTGAGTTGTTGCGGATGACACTTGATCTGCAGGTAAATGAATATTTCGGTTATCCTCGAATCGCGAAATAATCGCTCCCTGAAACGTGAAAGATGCGCGCGCAGATTAAGTGCTACAATAAGATGACGATTTATAACATTCGTGTAGAGGAACACGGGTGGATTAGAATGATCGAAATGCGTTCGAAATTTCGTAAGCTCTCGGAAGATCGTATTAACCTCTTGCAACATTTTTTTAGTTTTAAGTATATTTAAATGTAATTCAGGCAAAATGATGCTTTTATTAGTTTTTAATAATATCTATCTAGTGATATCATACTGACGTGTTCGAAAGAGAAAGTAAGCGACAAATTATTATTTTCAATCGTTTTCGCAGACGAAACGGTGAAATAATTCTGGAGAAAATTCTCCACTTTCTTGAAAACAACGCATCGATCAAATTTCAACGCGCTGTAAAATAATTTGCAATTCAATGTAATTGCAATTAATCCGTTACTACGGGATGAAAAGAATGTCTTGGTTACAAAGGTTACGGCACCGTACGGGGCAAAAGTTACAGAAAACGTAGCGAAAAGCGAGCGAGAATAAAAGTAGTGAGTTGTACAAAAGCAGTAAACTAGCAATAATAATTATAAATAAAAATCGACGCTCGATCATCATCGATAATTCAACGTGGCTTTTTTAAATACTCTGTATTAATGCACTCGAATTCGAATACCCGTTCATATTCCGTTTTAATACACAATGGTGTATCTTTTTGTAACGAAGCGGTTGACAAAACACACCGATCGCGTTTCCCGCTTCGAGCTTCAACTTTTAAACAGATGTTTCGTAAATATTATTTCGTAATTATTTCAATAACATGTTTCACGTTATTTTATTTCATAATCGGACCAATTTATAATCATGATTGAATCATTGTACACGCTCGTAAAATTCACCGTAAAATTCAATCTATTACAATATTAAAATCCTTGGCAACGGAAAAGCGAAAAGTAAAAAGGAAAAAACGAAACATTGGTCAGGCGAGAGGTGTTTCAAGCTCGGTGTTCCTCTTGTGTTTTTTTTCTTCTTTCTCTTTCGACGGAAGGGAATCCAACGGAAAGTCACGATGGAGATATTCCTTGAGAAAGGTATACACCAGGAGGTAAAATCACGAGGTGTCTCGGCATTCGAGCCACGTAGGGACAGCCACTCGTTGGCGAGCTTCTCGTTAAGCCCGGCGAATTTCTGTCGGCTGTGTAGAAACGAACGATTTTCAATCTTACGATGCGATGCATGCATGCGTTTCTCCTATTCCCCCCCACCAAGTCGCGAGAAACATCTTCGTAACAATCGTTATTCAAAGTGTTTTTCCTCCCCTCCCCCGGAACGTTTCGCGGAGACTCGCGCAGAATACGGAAACCGACTTCGAATTGAGAGTTATATAGGTTACCACCGGATGATGATCCATGGGGAAGTGGCCCATGCTCGAAATTCTGCGGGAAATCCCTTGACGAATTCTTTCCGCTTGAAATTTACGTAAGGCAATGGCTTGGAAATTCGTGGCTTTGCGAGAAACCATCGGGAGACAATGTCGTCGATACAGGTAGTAGAATCTAGATTGTTCTTCTCGATTCTTCCCGCTATCTCTGGTGAAATTAAATCGAGACCACCGCCGCGAGTTGTCAAGAGCGTGTCGATGATCAGAACTGACAGACCCGATTGATAGACCTCGCTTTTCATCAGTTTCTCAATTTCGTCGGCGTAGGTTGGTGCGTGATTAATATTCAGTTCTTGTGAAAGAAATTACTCGCTTCTATCGGCTTGTTTGTTACGAGATGATATAAATAATTGGAAATTGCAATGTAAATTCATCGAGGCGCACAGGCCCTCTGATCACAGAACCAGAGCCACTCTCAATTTTCAACGTTTTCACAGGTTTTTTAGGGAAATTGAGGGATCTAATTGCAGTTTAATAATAAATTTGATTAACTGTTAAAGTACACACATGCATATACATTGTGCAAGGGTAAAGTACACACATTATTGTACACATAAACACTAGTAGTTTGTGTTTCTCCCCTTTGCTTTCATTGGACCACATAAGCTCCCAGCATAATGTGTGTACACTGCTTTATCATATCTTTTCGATTGTCATTTCTATGATGCAGGACGAATTAGACTTTAAAAATCCAAATAGAACATTCGTTCAATGAAATGACAATAAGAATTTTAAAATTCTTCCATTCTTGTATTTTTCTCTCTTACAGATTGTTAGTCACTGTGCGTAATCAACAAATTGTTCCAATCTATCCTAGTTCGATAAATCAGAAAATCAAATTTTTTTTTTTTATATCAAGGAATTAAACTTGCACCAAATCAAAGACTCAACGATTGATACAAGAAATAGGACTTACTGTATTTAAAAAAATCTGTAGCAAGGAGAAACTGGATAAACGAGAGATTCTTAATTCGATTTAATTTCTTGTTGTAAAAATACAAAATTCGATTCTCCATACAGACCTGGCGAATTTCATCAATTATCAATTTAAGAAATTGTTTAACAAACAATCGAAAACGAGGTTCGAGGCGTGATTGAATTACCGGGGCAATTTCAGAACAAAGTTGCTTGAAAAAGGGACACGAAAGACGAATTACAAACGTAGTCCGGCGCGGTGGCAGTGAAACGAGTCAATAATTTGTTAGACATACGCCTCAGTCACGGAGAACTTTCAGCCGCGAGTCAGATTTAAACGAGATCAACGAAATCGGACGTGCTCGAAACGTTCGCGCGCTAATTAGATAAATGGTTTGTACACACTCAAAGCTCAAAGGGAAGTAGAGAAACAAAATACCACGCGAATCGGATTGAAAAGGAAGGAAAAAGAAGACAACGTAAAGAATAAAAGAAAAAGAAAGAAAGAGAGAGGCGTACAATAAAAAGTCGACAGATGGAAAAAATATACACAGAGGTTGACAAAACTATGTGAGAGATAGGCCAATTTTGTAAAAAAAAAAAAAAAAAAAAAAAAAAAGGAGAGTGATACAGTGGATCGGTGAAAAGAGTTGCGAAACGTGCGTAAAAACATCGCAGCGCGGAGTGATAAAAGAAAGAGAACGTTATTATTAAATCGTAAAAAAGAAAAGGACAAAGATACGTCCATCGTGACATTTGTGCAATGAGCATTACCTGTAAGAATGTAATTATAATTGTTCTGACAAATGTTCTTGGTAGTCTTACTCGAAGCGTGAATCAATACACCGAGGTTTGTTGAAAGTGGAAAAAAGAAGTGCGTGACGATTATGAGATAATTTGTTGGGGACATTCTTAGTTTTCGAAAATTGATTAAAAAGATTGAAAATTGCGCATGTCGTTAAAACGAATCGGGTTTCCTTGTTTGTAAATATTTCGCGATAGAGGGATGGAGAAAAACATAAATAAAAGTATCTGAATTTTATCACTAGTCCCATCAATAGCACGTACGGTGTTTCTCGGTTGAAAATTTCGCTGACAGTGTTTCGTCCAAAATTTGTCCACCGTTCTTTATTATTAATAAATCAAACATATTGTCACAATCAGAATGAAAACAAGCGACGCGATCAAATACATCGCTTAAAGCAAAGGATTAAGGAAACATTCAGAGAGATTTTAAATTCTCCAAACCTTGAAAGTATACAAGCGACGCGATCAAATACATCGCTTAAAGCAAAGAATTAAGGAAACATTCAGAGAGATTTTAAATTCTAAAACCTTGAAAGTATCTACCAGGTAGAATCTAAATAGAAATTTGTTTGCCGTGTATCTATATATTAATATATATTTCACTCGAAGCACTCTATACTTTTGCACACATTACACGCGTGTGCATTCTCGCGATGTCGAAAAATATTATATTTTACAAAGGCTCACGATGGCTCGACGCTGCGAAACGATCTCGGACCTCGGAGCAATTTACACGTTTGCTATGGGGCAGAGGACCCGACGACAGAGCGGATAGGTATATACACAGCTCCGGTAATTTCTGAATAACGCAGCCGCAGTTAACTCGAAATTCTCTCGTCGCCGGTGTATATGTGCATTATACCTAATTGATCCGAAGCATTAGATGGAGCGTCGCACGTCCATGGTGGGCAATCGGTGACTCTTGACGAGGTGATTTAATTAAACGCGTACGTGTAATTATGCGAGAGAACGGCATTGTGTCCAATGCGTTACAAGCAGCTACCGTAATTAAAGCGCAAAGTTATTGGAGCATATTTCTGGCCACGCAACTGTTACCACAATTAATATGATTAACGATCCGCGCGTTCTAATAACACGTGGGGCGGTCACCGGATCCCGAAATCTACGCCGGCGATAACGTCGCCGATTCGGCCAACGAATCCTCCCCCCTCCCCTCCAAACGAAACTGACTAATAAAACTGTCGCGAATCGATAATCTCGCGTGGCTAGCTGTTCTGTAATTCTCTTCTCTGTAAATTTCGTTTCTACGTTTCTGTTCACTATCGCACTGGCAATGGAAGAGGGCTGTACAATTTGATCTTTATAACTTCTTCGCCTTGCGATTTTCTTTTTCAATCCTCTCAGATGGACGTTAATTATTGTAAGAACGTCCGTTACTTCGTGTCGGAGGATCATACTATTATACGTACAATTTCCCTAAGAGGTACGAATATTGCAGCTATAACAAAATGTTGATTATTATTATTACAAGTAAATTTGCTAAAGTTTCTGTTAAAATTTTGTTATTAATACCAATTATAACGTTACGAATGTTTGTCTGTGTTAATACTTTGTTTCCGCTGTGTCATAATGAGTTAATCCCACAGCCAGCGACTGATAAAGATTTCTTGATTGGATTTGAAGATTGAATTTGATGGCGAAACTTACGTAATGAACTTCCACGAGGAAGGAACAATTTATATTATTTCTTCTTGTATATCTCCCGTGGTGTAGCGGGACGTTAATGCGCGTCGGTTATCTGCAATGACTCGGCTATTATTCCATTGTAACAAGCTTGAATTCCAATAACTCCCACGAGCATAAACTCGCAGCTTACGCAACGCTGACAGCCTTTAACGAGCGGAATTCTAATAACGCTCGAACGGCGCAATTAATCGAACACCCTTTGACACGCTATTAAAGTGGCGTCCGACGCCACTGCGAAGAAAATGCATCCTTTTCGTACTTCGATAACGGGTATTTCGGTCGAAACCGAAATCGGCCGCCAACGACCAAAGATTCTTCGCGAACGGTGTCATGGTTTTAAACTATGGAGCACAGATTTGCACTAAACATGCATCTTGTAGTATAGTCTCAACACTAAACGTGAACAATTTTTAGTGCGAAAAAGATTTTATCGATGACCCGACGTACGCGATTTTCAAATGTTGCGTTCGAAGATGGAGTTACTTTGCACTGAATGTCTACAATTAACTGATGGCCTTCTTCTTTTGCAAGTTAAAACGAAATTCTGGGAGTCGAAATGTTACTTTTCATTTCATTGATAATCATCAAAGAAAACGCAAAGTTTACCCAATTCCTATAATTAGGGAAGAAGTAAAACATTTGGTCATTTCACTTTATTTTCTTGTCAAAATGATGCATCTGACTAATGCACTACGATGATTCGCGCGAAATGCTATCGTAATCGAAATCGAGATGTTTCCTGGCAGCTGTCCAGAAGAAACTTCACCGTGTACATTTGAATACAACGCACACGAGTATCCGCGAAACAAGCGCGCGCGGATAGAAAATTGAAAATTACACGAATTGAAGTTCGAATTCACGGTTCATCCAGCGGTGACAGAGTAGAGAGAAAGCCGCGAGCTTTCTTTCTCAGGCTGGAAAAATAAACCAAAGGGAGAGCGAACTCGCGGCTTGATAGTCGGAGAAACGACGTCGCCGGCAAATGGAGGGAAACCATCGAGCTTTTAGACGGAAACCCGAAAAACGTATCCGATTTCGGCTGGACGTGCAGCCCGTTATCGCTTTTACGTCCAGTTTACTCTCGCGGCGAGTAAACATCCGGCGAGCGGCCGAGTAAGTTTCCCGTCGTGTCAGCCCGACAGGAAGCGTTTCCGTCGGGCCGCTGACCGTGCCCTCTCCTCCACGAGGGGCGGAAGAAAGCCATGAGAAAGCGCATCTGCCCGACATCCTCGCAGGAATATTTCACGCCGGAAATCTCTCTCTTCCGTCTCGTCGTCTTCTTCTTCTCGGGTAATAAACATTATCGTTAATTCCACCCATTTAACTAGGAAACCCGTGGTCTTCGTATTTTTCCTTTTTCTTTTCTTTTCTTTCTTTTTTCTTTTTTTTTTACTTTTTTGGCAAATAAACGAGCTGAAACGAAAGCAATCCAAACGAGTTGTCCGAAATCAATGGGATTCAGTTATACAAAAAAAGAAAAAGAAAAAAACCCAATTAATAAAATGTCAACTATTTGTTTTCAACAGCAAGTTTACGTGTTTGAGAGAACATTAGATTATTTCAAAGTGTTTTCTATCATCGAAGAAGGAAAACTCTCTCCCCGTAACAACGTGTACAGTATCGATCGCGTCGAATCTCTCCGGTAAAAATCGTTGCAAGAGCCGGTCCCCCTCGCCGCAAATGAGAAAATAATCTCGTTCCGAGGTTCCACGGAGTTATCCGGGTGGCGGTTGAACTTGCCGGATCTCTTCAGCGATATCGATTCAGCCACAAAACACACGCGTAGCTAGTATCCTTTCGTCCCCGTTTCTGCGTCCCTTCCTTCGCCATTCTCTCCTTTACCTTCTCCGTTGTCCATGCGCTCGGTGAAGTTCTCCTGCCCTTTTTCTTCGAATTTTTCTTCGCCGTTGAACAGAGAGTGTGTGTGTGTGTGTGTATGTGTGTGTGTGTGTCATGAAAGAAACATCCGTGTTTTCTGTCGTCGAAACATTGCGCGCGTCCATCGGTAATTGTTTAATTGAAAACGACGACAATGAAGCTTCTTCCGGCAGCTGGGAACTAATCGAACAATACCCGATGACGAAGCTCGCCCGAAACAATCGATAGCGCGCCGTTGCTCGAAATCGTTTCTCCGACGAGTTTTAAATAGATCTCACCTTTTAAAATATGCGTGCGGTTATTTGAATACGAACGAGATCAATAATCTTGCACAAAGTGCACGACAAATCTCGAAACAATATGTATCGTAGAATACACAGCGCAACGTTTCTTACGTTTCCAAATAGTTTCCAAGTAGCTCCGCACTGCTTATTGTGTTTTGCTTACATCTTCGATTCATTTACATCTTCTTCGCCTCTCGGTAGAATATCTTTAAAAAAAAAAAAAAAAACAAGAAGCGACTCGATTAATCTTTGTCATTCCATGTTTCCTCCGCGGAGACGTAAGATCCATCCGATTGTCTTTTATCTTTCACCAAGTGTCGAGTGGGAAAGTGTTGAAAACGTGTGTAAACAGGCGCGAATCCAGGTTGCGAATCGCGTCGGTAATTGCTTAATCGGCAACGATGGTAATTAAGTGAACCTGGCCGCTGGCATGGCCCGTTATATGATTACACGATTGCTGCCATTCGCGCTACTATTTACATTGCCGCACACGCTTCCATTTACTTAACCGGAGACGGTGCACGTTACCCAGAAGCGGCGTGTAAACGATTATGGTGGCACAGGTTATAACGGTATCGTAAAGAGTAGCGGCGCTAATAGCACCGCCGCTTGCTGGAGCAATAGCCCGCGACGATAACGGGCGTCGCATCTACCCTTGCCGGAAGTAATAGCGCCGCTGATGGCATTAAAAACACGCTTTCTGTCGCGCGATAAGTCACCCTTATTGGCACTCTTTGTCAATAAAATATCTCCTCCACTTTCTGCCGCGCGTACGTAGACACTCGTCGGTTTAACGAGCGCCAGGCGACGTTTTAAGCAAACTTTCACCCTCGGACAGCGGATAATTTTATAGCCGCACGCGTAACAGACCTGTTACAACGGCGCGTTCCCCCTTTTTCTCCGCAGTGTGTACGACGTTGGATTTTTCCAGAAGTCGAATATTTCTTCTTCAACCCCTTGAGCGAAGATTGTGTAAAATCGTGAACGTTTATCCGATATACATTTTGGATATTTTCGTTGTCCTCTTAATGCCCGAGTAATTTCAGATCATCTCGGTATAGACGAATTATTCTAGTACGGCTCGAATGTTTAACTGCTGTTTTATTTCGACTATTGTCGTTTTATCGATAACTTATTGTTATTCTAATGTTGCAACAATTAAAGGGAAAATGTCATTATATTTAGATCCTGCCACCGTCGTCCGAGGGTCAATCTATAAATTTGTTCGCCAAGCACACTTTTTTTAAATAACCAAGTGTTTATTAATAACGCCGATCGAAGGTGTCGCGACGTCGCACATCCATGGAATTTTCCACGCATTCCAAAAATAAGGGAAACGGCTTACAGCTCTCTTCAAACAGAAAATAGATCTTTCGTATTCTTGGAACATGTAAAGACACATCCACGCGATCTATATTTGGAGAAAGTCTCTGTTCACCATCATCCTCGTAAGTAATCGTTACCGAATTACATAAGAGAAAGTCTCTCTTTCTTTTTCATCCACCATACTAAAAACACGGACGACTGCCATGGGGAAATGATTCTCGACTTGAATGAATACTATTTTCATTACGCGATAAACTACGATTAAGACAGCCAAGTCTGAGTTTGAATGACTGACGTATTTGAGGGATTCAGTTAGCCCACTATTGAACTTCATTCAATACTTAAACTTGAATAGATCACTGAATTATCACTAAAACTGAACTTGACCCTGGATGATTGATCTCCTCAGAGTTCTCATCAGACATGTCGAAGATGATGAAGATCTCTTTACTTTTTCGAAAAGGCTTTGAGGAATCGTGGAAAGTACGGGGAAAGTTTCCAATTATCAGAATTTCTCATTACTACCCGTGAAAGTGACAGATCTGGGAACGGTTCCATCATTTTCTGGAAATGTCATCCCCTTGTCAGCACGATTCTGAAATTCTGGCCTCTATGATGCAACAATTGCTATTGCACGAAAAATTTCTTACACCCTCGGAGCTATGGTGCGTCTTGTCGAAAATTTTTTAAGCGGTCTATACTTGAGAGCTGCAAAAAGATCCTTGACATGATGAATCTAAAGCACGTCCATGTCGTGAGTAGTTGGTCTTAACACGTCCAATTCTCATCTAATTAAACTATAATTACTAAACTATAACTTAAACTATAATTACTATATAATTTATATATATATATATTAGACTATAATACAATAATATTTATATAATATATATATTATATATATATTATGTAATATAATATATAATACAATAATATTTATATAATAATTAATCCATATATATTTGACTATAATACAATAAAATTCGATGACTGACGTACTCACTGGAACACGCGTTCGCTGTGATAATGGCCTCGCGCAAAACACGATTTTATCGATAGGAAATAAATTTGATCGTAAAAGTTTCTCGTAATAGTGACGTGGCAACTTCCGGAGCACAGGGTGCTCCGTCATCGTTGATTTTACAGCGAGCGAACAGACCGCTAATTTTTAATTGCAACGGTGCAAGAAATGAAATTGTTACGATGCAACGCGACTGAAAGAGTGAACAAGTGGATACGCGAGTCGAGGAAAGAGAAAGAGACAGAGAGAGAGAAAGAAAGAGGACGTGAAGAAAATTGCGTTTTGCCGGGTATCGGATTATCAGAAAACGCTCTCAGTTCGAAGACGAGAAAAGTTTCGCCGAGGGGGAACAAATGCGCAGCCGTGAAAAAGAAGTCTGGCCGCAAACGACTCTCGCGAGCGGTATGGTGAAAGCGCCACCAAAACGATCGAACAACTCATCGCCAACAACGTCTACGATGATCCTTTTTCCACGCTGTTTTTCGAATTAATTATTTAATTTGAATCACGTCTCACCGGTGAAAAGTGACGAGTAGAAGCATCGAAACTTGTTACGCCAATTTTCGTCTTTAATTTTAGATTTTACTATCTAGAAGAGTCGACATTCTATTTTCGCTGTTGTATTTCTCGATCAAGTCATCAAGGCTCGAGTACTGTAATCGAAGGGAATTGTACGTTTCATGGAACAAACGTGCCGTTTATTACATCGCTATTGTTTCTCCCTAGTAAAGCTCGTGACGTAATAACATCTTGTACCGACGTTGCCTGCGAGTTCTGCAGCTGTTCATTGAAAATTATCAAAACTTGGCAAGTCTCGGGAGTCTTGGTCGCCTTAAAATCCTCCAAAGTCTCGAAAGTTGCAACAAGCTCTAATAGCGTAACGATAGCGACGAGCGACCAGTATCGTGCATGAAAGAAAATGTAGAAACTTTCAGTTATAAATACAGGGCGTCCAGTAATTCGTGGCCAACCAACTGATAGATGATTCTACGTGTAGAAATTTTTCACTTATCTTTGCGCGTAGAATATTCTCGATTATTCGCGTCTGTCAGGTATGGAACTAATGAAATTCGAAACAACTGAAGATAAAATAACAATAACATCGCGATGTCGTTCGAATTTTAAGCTGAAGCTTTCTTTGAATTATTGCACTAGCGTTCTTGAAACTACCAGCGAATACCAGTGATAGAAGTCGAGGAAAGACACGGCCGCAAGACCTCTTCGTTCCGAATCGAAACGACACGCGTCAGAAACAACGCTGTGCCCAGCTGTGCCGCTGCAACAGGCGCGACGCGTTTCGAAATGAAATTATGCTCGGGAATAATTCGGGACAAATGAAGCGATCCGCGCGCCAGCTCGTTCGGCATTGGCCGTTCGAACGCGATATCAAATGGCCACTGGATGAAGCGCGTCATTTAGTCTATTGTAAAACATCCGACTTTGTTAGTAGCGGCGACGATGACGAATAACGAGCGTAAATCAATGTAATTCCCAGCGAATAATAACGCTTAGTCCTCGGCAGCCGGAATCCTTGCATGTTGATTCGACGCCCGTCCGGTACACGGAAAACCTTAATCCTTCTTTGTTTCCTGGGACATTGCGCGCTCCGAGTTCCCAACTGTCTCTCTCCCTCTCTCTCTTTCTCTCTCTTACTCCCTAAATACGATTTGTACTCTTCCGACACAGCGCGCGTTACAACCAACCGCGGAACCGCGTCGCGACGTTCCAGATCGTTTTGGAACGATCTAACATCTTACTCGCAGATTGACAAACCGACGACGAACATTTGGATCGCAGTTTCGGTTCAATGTCTTTCAAAGTTTGTGAAAATTCGGATCGGTTTTGGATTTTAGTAGAATCTGACAGGTGCAAAGTCTTCAAGAAGTCTTCGGTGCAAAGTCTTCAAAGTTCTGACAAAGTCACGAACAAATCTTTAGAAAACTTGGAAGCTTCGAAACATTTAAGGAGCTTCGGACAGAAGACGAGATTCTAGTTACTGTCAGGTAATTGGCATTCGAAATTCGGTTTTCGAAAACGATCCGATGCCATGAAAATTCGAAATCGTTTCGAACAGGATTCGATATTAAAGCAAAGTTTCGGAAGCCTTGGAACTCTTGAATTGATTTTGGTCATATTGATAAATCTTGAGAACTTGGCGTGCAGTCAATAGTTACGTTGTCATTAAAATACACTGTTATTCGTCTTTGTTTGTTTACAAAAGACACGTGCAAAAGTGGACTGATGGAAAAAATATCCAAAGTAAAATAGATATTTATCACAATATTTAATAGATGAATTTTCCGCATGGTAAATGAAATAAGAATTTAAGAATACGACTACGTCTATCTATTTATCAAAATACAAGATGTTTCCGAAATCGTGGTACAACCAGAAGTGAAAATGAAGTCGAAAGGAAAGAATCTTTTCGACTCGAAGAGTTTTCGAGAGAGTCGAGTTTGAAAATTTCCAGACTAAACACTTGAATTCAACGCTAATTCTTGACAGATAAGAACAGTCAACAGGAGAGTATCCTACATTCATAAAGTTGAAAAACGTATAGTATAAAATTTTCTCTTAATTTACAGCTTCATTTCTAGCAAAATGAACTGAACACGGCCTGATAAATTTTCAAAATCGATTTCCTCGAAAAACGAAGCGTCGTATGGAAAACAATTTTTATTTCTTCTCTCATTTTTAGACATACAAATCACATCGTGCGTATCAAGAGCTTTCAAGATATTTCAAGTGTTCGCAATTCTGTTTGTCGCGAATTCTAATTGTTCGCCGCAAGAACGTGTTCTTAGCAATTCGACGCGCTCCGGATAATCCACCACCATCTCGGCATCTCCGCGCGACGAGATCACTTTTTCAATTTTTCCGCCGCGTCTCGACCATTCTCGTCCAACCTTCGGCGTCGTTTCTGAAAGTCCTCTTTGGTTCGCCGCCGGTTCAAAGGGGCCTGGGCTACTTTTCCTGACCGGGGCTGAATAGCGGCGTGCGAAACACGTCCGATCTGAGATCCTCTTCTTTATTACGAGCGGAGCAGGCTTTCTTCGAAGCAGGCTGCTCCCATGCCGCTCGGTTTCCCTTCTCTCGTTGAATCTCAATCGTACCGACCCGAAAGCGCAGCGCGATGCAACAACGTACGCGGAATCCGACAGCTCCGAGCCGAGAAACGAGAGGCAAATTTTCGAACCTGCTCCATGCCGACTTTGCCAGTCGACTCGCGTCTCGTTCTTCGTAGTAAACGAAGGCGTCCTCGCCGAGGGAAACCGATACAATACGATCGCCGTGAACGATTCCAGTCGGATACGGACACTTTGTCGATTTGCACGATCGTCGAAAGACTTCGTGGAATTTCGCCGCTGTTCGCCGCTGGTGAACTTTTGAACAAAGTTTCAGTGGATCTGGTGAACGACGAGAGGCGAAATCGAACGACCTCGTCTCCTCTGGTAAAAATTAGCTATCGCCTGGATCATTTTTGCAACCTCCTAACCTCTTGATTGTAAATTGAAGCTTTTACAATACAAAAAGAAAAATGCGAAATATAAATACTGTTGTAACATCACTTGTTGGTCTGTCAGGGTCCGAATATTTTTCGATTACAACCCTAATTTCGATTATTTCTTACAATCGTGTTTGAGAGAATATGAATTTTCTAGTCGCGATATTTCTAATGTTGATCTGTCATTGAACTGTTACAATAATAACGCACAAAATAGCACAATGATAGATATCGAAGTTTCTGTCTCGCCTCGCTGCAATTAGCAGTCGCTGAAAATGCGCGCTTGCTAATTCCTCCACAGTGTGACGATGAAGACAAGATCTGTCAATAGACGTGCGATACCGGCATCGAACAGGAATAATGGTGACATCGAACACGATTACATGTGTATGATTCAAGGCAGTAAGCCGCCTACACACTGTTGTTCACGACACGTTTACGCGCATTCTCGTCACATTGCGTGGAAACAATTACCCGTTCGAAATGTGTCCATTCCAACGCGGACAGAAAAACATCCTCCCCGGTTAAGAGAGAGGTTAAACCACCGAAGTAGATCCCCTAAATTACTCGCAACGAACTCGCCAGAGCATCGCAGGCAACGGACACTCGCGTTACATTTGTTCGGCTGTTACACGGCACGGTGAACAAGGAGGCAAGAGCGCGATAAAAACTCGCGAGTTTCGCGAATGTTACACGTTTCCCCGGCAATAACCGGCAACCGCGTGCAAACGTCCGTGTTATACGCTCTCTCAGCGACGTGAAAGACGACGTATGTATGTACATACGTGACGTGTAGATGAAAAAAGCTCCCAATAAAGCCCCCCGCCCCCATCTCTACCGTGTAATTATTCTTACTCAACCAGCGCAGGACTTTCGAAGGTTAGTCTCCAGGCGGAAACTAACCTCGTAGAAACTTTGTCCCTACCTTCGAACGTGGTTTCGGCCAACTGCACGGTGATGGAAAATAATTCTACGAAGTTGAAGCGAGGCTGAAGAGTGGGCTTTCAACCCACGCGTTAGAAAAGATACAATCTCGTTCCGTAGAGAATCTGTGGCGAAATTGTTCGAATAAATTGGCCAAAGAATAATGCCAGTATGTACGCACCATTGAAACCACTAATTTCATTAATTCACACAAAAAACTGTACCTTCGGTAATTTCCAAGATATTTGACAAAATGTTTATGTTCCGGACCCGCAACTTTGAGGATAGTTTTCACCCCTTCGACATTGACGATTGCCGACTCACAAAAAAAAAAAGAAAAGAAATACGTGTCGAATATTTCTTCGATAAACATTTATGTCAAACTTCATGGAAATCGGTGATGGTACGCTTCGGTACGCTAAGAGAATAGAGTAAGCACCGATCGCCCGGTATGTGACGCGTTCGACGACACGATCCTCGGCCAATTTTACAGCCAAGTTACGCCGCTTTATCTTATCTCGACTCACGGCCGTTTATTGCCCGGCCCATGTAAAACTTTCCCCGTGGCCGTGAAACTCCTCCAGTAGTTACTGCCGATAAAGCGTCAGAATCCCAAACGTTAAGGCGGTTCGTAGCCCGGAGGGGGCCCAAGAGCAGTAAAAGTCCCACGAAATTTATCACAAGTTTCCCCGCCGGCCTCGAGACCGACTCCCATCATCCCACCATAATTTTCTCTCTCTCTCTCTCTCTCTCTCTTTCTCTCTCTTTCGCGGTCCACGACGACTATTCTCGCGCAAGACCACGGATATACATCGTCAACATCGCGACGCTTCGGGCTACGCGACTTCGCGATGAAATTTCAAACTGCCACGGCTGGCAACTTTGTGGATCAAATCGAATTTCCCGGCGCCTTTGTTCCGGAAGGAAAGGGCGCGCGGGCGACGATCGCGCTCGGGCTTTTACCCCGGGTACGAGCGTTTCCGCGCGGTTTAAATCCGCAACGCGACCGGTAGCTGGCGTATTATTCCGTCCCGGTGACGGAACGTGGTTTTTCGCCGACGCGTCCTTTGAGATAACCTCGGAAACAAGCTGCTCGCTGAAATTTTCAGCCGCGGGACACGGCTGGATGTTCGCTCGTATTCCCACGGAAACCGAGTTCCTTCGGCCACGCTGGAAAGACGCTACTGGAAAGTAGGGTCCGCCGAGTATTGCAAAATGCAGCGGATCGTTCGTTGCCTCTGTGATTTCGTAGTCGAGTAACGTCGTCGTCGGTTTGTAAATCGACAGTGACAATCGTTCGCGTTACGTTGCCAAAGCGTTGTCAGAGCGTTCTTGTAACTTCACGTCACACGCCGTACGATTGTGTTTAATGACACACAACGCACAGCGTTGGTGGAGACTGGATCAATTTGCACGTCAGATTATGAAAATCTCGTTCTCTCTACTTTACGCCACGTTCGCGACGAGGATTCGATTAAAACGAAATATATTAAAACTAATTTCACCGTGGATTATTGTGATTTTCAATGACCCAGTGATACTAATTATCCGAGTTTAATCGAACAATATCGTTTTGTATGAATAATTCATACGAGATTGCTAAAATTATATACCCTCTGTCTAACCTACGTATATTTTTGTATTTCAAATTCTCTGCGATTGTAATAAAATTGAGTTAGAAGATAACGTCCGATTAGCCCTGTTGTTCAGTCTATTCTACTCGTTTATATTCATCGAAAGGAAACTAGAATTATCAACCGTTTAAAATTGTTTGAAATCGAAGCTATAAGTATAAATGATAAAACGACACACGATCGACCGTGTACTGAGTTATTGGCAGAGAGTTTGAAAAAAAATCGAACGTGCACGTGGTTGATAGAGATACGTGGGATGATGATCCCACTTATTTCCAGGAGTAAAACACGGAATTGTAGCCACTCGATTCGTGCGCGAGCTTTACTAACGATCGGGCAAGAAGAGCTCGTAAACGCAGAGAGACTCGACGAAGAAATTGATGGTCCATCGAGCAGGATGGTCGTCGACCAGCATCCGAAATCACCCGAGTTTAAAGGCCTCGCTCGAATAAATTTTCACTTCGTTCAATTACCCCCAAAGCTCTGAAACACCCTCCTTCGCGTTAACGAGTAAAAGTTGGACTATTCGCTCAACCTGCGAGAATCAATAAACGATTGCAGCTCAAGTAACAAACAATTGGAAATTAACTCGTCTGCAGAGGGATTTTGCGGGGATCCCGGAAGGAAAGAACGAAGAGGAGATTCAGTAGTGTGAGCCTGCCGCTAGTCAGACGCTTGGCGCGGCGTGACTACTGAAACTCTTGCGGGCCGATTCGTTCGGTTCCAAGTGACGTTTCGAAAAAAATGGAAAAAAAACGTGCAAAGTGAAAAAAGCGTAAAACAGTGACGGGGGTGACGAAAGGTGGCGTCTACGCTATCGGCGTAAAAAAAAAAAAAAAAAAAAATGAATGGACGATCTCTCGGCAAGAGCAGGCTCTCTTTTCTTCTTCAAATTGACAAGATGGAACAAAGGAGAGAGATTGCAAGGCGCTCATCGCTCGAACGAGAAGCTCCAGGAGAAGAGAACGAAAGAAGAGAAGGAGGGCACGTCATGAAGTATCCGAGAGTAGGGAGGGTCCCTCTATGTACATACGCGGGTCTAGGTATTCGTTTCTAGGCACGTTTTGGCAATACCGTGCCAACGAAGCAAGCACGGTGTAAGAAAGAATACGCGGTAACAGGTCAGAAGGGAGGAACAGAGAGGAAGCGGAGGATAAATGGTATCTTTTATCTGGTCGCGAGTTACGACCGGCTGTTTGGCAGAGGCCATTGTGCCAGCGCTATGGTCAAGACACGTAAAGGTCCTCGCGGCGAGACCTTCCTCTCCACGTCGTATCCACCCCCGTATCGACGAAAGACGAACGAGTTCTGGCGTTCAAGCAAATAAGATCCCGCCTCCTTCCTTCCTTCGTGTTCCGCCGGAACGGGAAGAAGAAGAGCGTCGATCGTTCGCGTTCAAGCCTCGAAGGGGCACGACGAATCGCGTCATTTGCGACATTTTTTATTCTAAAGTGAAATTCGCTGAGAGAACTCGGACAAAAGAAGACAAAAGTAGAGTCGAAGAAGGCGGGCGCCATTCGTGAGAAAAGTCAAGGCTGGCTGCTGCCGTGCTGTCGGTGATCCCATGGCGCTTCGACGTCGCGACTTAGCTGGCATTAAGGGGATACTCGAGCCGAGTTCATTTATTCCGCGACTACCCGGCTTAACAACCGAGCACCCGAGCAGATGCGCGCACGCGAATGCAAAGCGAATTATATATCGGCCGCGGAGCAACAACTTCCGGCTGCTAATTAGCGACGAAGACAATGCCGGAAGAAGGGCCGTGCGCCCCCCTTTGTTCCCATTGTCCCCTTCCGCCGTATTATTCGGCAAGTATAATTGTAACCGTGATTGTAATCGAAGCGCGCCGGAAAACTTCGGGGGGGGCTGTAATTTGCCGCGGCGAGACGAAAGACGAGCACGGGGTTTCGTCAACCGACCCACTAGTGTCTTACCACCAAAAATAGCTGTCTGCTTTTTGAAAAAGTTGCAGAACTCTCGGAACTCTTGAAGATCTTGTGATTCTTTTGATAAATGTTGAAAAACCTGGCGTGCAGTCAATATTTGACGAAAATCCGCTTACGTTACTCGTGCTTGTAGTTTGCGTGTATTTGTTAAAAATCCTTCAATGCCCTCGAAAAGAGAACTTATCAATAGACTCTAAATTTTTGTGCATCGTGACGACGCATTTGTATGTATTAATGCCCAAAGTACACTCAGTTACTTAGGTTACGTTTATAAAAATTTAAAAATCGGCGCTATCTACTTGTCGTTCGACGTTCGATATTTCCAAGTGTATCAAGATTTTAAAACGATCCGAGACTACCGAGACTCTCGAAAGCTTTCCGTTCCATCGAATTCGATTTGAATTTCGAACATTCGAAACTCGAAGTGTCGTGGGTAAGTCGGAGTAAGAGAGGTTTGGAAAAATAGCGAAAGAATCGAGAATGATACGATGGTTCGAACTCTCTTGAATAAATACGACGACGTAGCCGTTCGATCCTCGAGGAGCTAAACAGTCGACGTCGAACGAGCTACGTACGCCATTCGTCGGGACGGGGAAGAACAGGCCGACGAACCAAGTTTCTACATCTCGCAAGTTGCTCGCAGAAACGTGAAGAGATTTGCTCGCGTGAATTTTCGAAAGAGCGAACGTGTCGGAACTCGACGCTCATCTCGAATCACGTACGTACGTACATACGTACACACGTAACATCAACTCGATACAACGAACGTACGTTCTCCCCTGTGCGTTTAAATTTCGCGTGCCACTTCGCGAAGCCGAAAAAAGGAAATAGAATATTTCGAAATGTCGTCGTGTCCGAAAAGGAAAAGAGAAACACCGTGGAGACACTCCTAAACTGCTTTCAAAAAGTACAGGGGGTCGAAGCTAAACGAATTAAACGGGGCCCACCCTTCTCGTATCCACTCATCGTTGTGGAGAAAAGGGAGAAGAGAGAGAAAAAGAGAGAGAGAGAGAGAAGTCAAAGGGAAGCCGGTCGAACAAAAAGAAACGGTCGGCCGACCCGCGTCCGACAAACAGACTTCTTTGCCGGCTGTTTTTCCCGCTAATTAGCAGCCGGAAGCGGCCGCTTCAAAACCGATGCATATTTCATTGGTGGAGAGACGCGCGACAGGTTCAATCGTGCCAGCGAGGCTTGGAAAATGGTTCTCCTGGCCCTCCACTCGATCTCCCTCTTCTCTCTCTCTCTCTCTCTCTCTCTCTCTCTCTCTCTCTCTCTCTTCGCATCTCTCGACGCAGCCACAAGTTAGGTTGGGTTAGTTCAAGGCTTGTCCCTTGTCTAAAGTCCCGGGAATAACAGTCGGATTAGCGCGAGAGGATGCAGCCTTAATGCGACCCGTTGCTCTCTCGGCCCTTATGCAGCCATACACGACGACCAGCAAGCGCGCGCACGCGAGCTACCCCGATGCACCTTGCCAAGTTAAACTACTACCAAAGAAAACAGTGCTACCTTCCGGAGATCAACTTCCGGATTAAGTTGGTCCACCGTCCCGGTTGCTTCTATTTTCCTTGATACCCACCTTCCGATTTCACCCCCGTAACGCGATAGCTATAAATTCGAGACCCTCTCTTCTCGAGACCATCCCTTGTAATCGTTGGACGTTACTAATGCTTTCAATGGACGAGTTCAAATATATCCGCATATTTTTTTTTTTTTTATTTGTCATTTTTATTGTCCTCTGGCAAAGGAACGAATTTTAAAATTTTAAGAAAAGAAGCATTTGTAGTATCTCGAACAAAGTATAAGATTTCAGACACGAAGGTGTTAACAAGATGAAATGATTTTGACAGAAATTTGAGTCGCACGTCCCTCTTGCTTCATCTTGCTTTATCGTCGCGGGGTCGCCTTGCTGCTTGTTGTAACTATCGGTCACGTGACACTCAGTAGTTGAGGCATACGAAGAAAATTGCACGACGTCTGAGATTCCTAGACGGGGCGTGCAATTCAAGCAGAGATTGTATCTCGGGACGATTAACGAGATTGCTAAGAATGCAAAGAAGTAAAATAAACGTCAGACGTCTTTTTCACCAAGGAGGTAAGATCGAACTATAGCGGAATACTCTCGCGGTTCGATCTTACGTCGCAAATATTAAAGAGCCCGCCATGCGACAAGCAAATGAATCTTTCCTATCTTCAGACACTATTCTCGATTCGATATCGATGTATTCCTGCCATCGACTGTTGGTCGACGAAACGATTTTCAATTCGTTCGGGTGCCGTTTAATTGGAAAATCGGGGCACGAAAACAAGAACGTCGTATAGAAACGAACACACGACGTCGATGCATTTTTAATGCGAACGCGAGTTGAGAGACATAGAGAGAATAGTAAAGAGAGAGAAAGAGAGAGAGAGAGAGCGTGAGAGAAACTCACCAGTGGCAAAGAAAACACACCGTGTGCCAGAGGAGGAGAAACTTTCAAGTCGAGTGCGGGCGACTGGCCGCGCATGTCTTCCGGTACTCGAGAACGTCGTCGTCGTTGCCCCGCCGTCGCTGCGACTTGGTTTAGCTTTACGAAAACAGGATTTCTCCCGTAAGCTCCATTACGCGCGCCCTGCAAATACCATTCGGAAACGGCGCGACGCGGCGCGGTTTGCTCCGCGAGAATGCTTATTTAACGCGACCTCGCGACTTGTCGCCGTGTAAAATTGAACAGAAGCGAACGACGACGTCGTTTCTCGGCTTCCTCCCCTCGCCCCTCTTTGTCTTGATTCGCCGGTGAACACGAAGAGATCCACCGTGAGAATTCAACCCCCTCCTCCCGCCACTTTTTCTTTTTGTCAATGTTTTTTTTTTCATTCGTTTTTTTTCTTTTCTTTGTCTACGCGTTTGATGTTTCGAAAGCACCAAGTTTCAGATACGAATGATACTACGGTGACTGGAAGCTTAATTCTTTGGTTGCCACTCGCGGAGGTGGCAGTGTAAATGTTCTTTATCACACTTTAAAGAATTATGAAAAATAAATCATACTGTAGCGATAATAATAAGTAAATAAAAAGTATTTGATTAAATAAGGATAGACGCGCAAACGAGTCGAGCTCAAAGGGTTAAAATTGATATCTGTTTATACCATGTCAAGTTTACATTATTTTTTTTATCGATATTAATAAATTTTATTTATTTATTCTTTTTTTTTTTTTTTTGATTAAATGTAATTTCACTTTATAAAATTACGAATTATCTCGTGTTCAGACTTTCTTCCGTCCGTCACTGTGTTTACAGTAATTTTGCACTGTATTTGCAACAATTTTTCTAATAATAGAGAACACGAGGAACATTTGCTGGGCAATATGGCCGCAAGTCACGAAAGCTTCAACCCTCCTGTACGTCGCCTCGAGTCAAAGTTGCCAACGCAGATAACGCAGATTCGACAGATTATTCCTGTGATTGTCTCCCTTTGAGCCAGAATATTTTGATACCTTCGTGACGATGTAATGATTGTACAAGGATTGATTCTCCGGCTGTTTCTTCTCGTCCTTTTCAACACGCGGAACATTGGTAGTAACAATCTTTTCCTTTCCGCCAGACTGAGTCTCCACCACCGTCTACGTGAAATCGAAACTCGAAATCCTTTCTCGATGCTTTCCTGTAAACCGTAATCGGTTCGCCGTATCGGTTTAACCAAACACAAGGAAACAAATTCAAAGGATCGACTCTCTGGTCGTTCTCCTTTCGTTCAACGGGTTGTTGATGATAATCGAAATTCCGGTTCCAAAGGAACACACCAGAAACACACAAGCGACAACGCGGTTTCTGCAATGTCATCGCGGCCACGTTTCTCCACGTTTTCACCCAAAAGGAGCCAAGAGGCGAGGGCAGAATCACGGAAAATCGTAACGAATTGCGAAAACGAGCTCCGACTCTTTGTTTAGCAGAGGCAGGTTCTTTGCTCGCTCTCTCGTCGAAAATCGAACGACAAGTGTGTGTGTACGCGCATGCACAAAGTCGTTTCTCTCTTCGTTCATCCTTTTCCTCCACTTCTTCCTTTCCTCGTTGCTTTGCATCTCGAAATCTCTCCACGGTTCTCTTGATTACCAGAGATCCACCCAGCCATCGATTATACAGCCGTCTTTATTCCAAGAAGAGAATTTGACGTTCCCCGTCAAAATTCACCGATCCGTGTCGGGAAATCCCAGAAAGATAAAGACTCGAAATTGAAAAAAAATTCCCCCCCGGAAAGAGGCGTTCCCGAGGAAGAACGCTTACGTTCGACTTCGAAATTCACAAGATTCAATAACCTTTTGACTTCTCGACGTTTGAGAGACGTTTATATAATTCACGACCCGTATGGAAAATCCTGAGAAGGAGCTCGCCCAGGGATAAAGACGCTAAAGCTTAAAGAAATTCTTCTGAAGGAATCGTCCAGGAATTTCGTTCTCTGTAGCACGAAGTAGTTCTGCGTTTCAAGAGAGAAGAGAAAGAAAAAAAAATTCACGGCGTCGAAGACGTTTTGAAAAAAATTGTCAAAAATTCATGGATCCGTATGGGAAACTCTGAGAATGAGAGATCATTCATACATAAAGGTTCGAAGTTTCGAAAATTCCAAGTGGAACGTGGAAACTTTCCAAGAGGTACAACCTGTACATTGTGCAAAGTTGTCCTATTGTCCAAGTCGACCTGAAAACTTACGCAATCTGATAACTAATCTGTCTGTAACGTTCAAGAGCCGTCTGGAAATTCAAAATCTTGGACTGACTTGCTCGAAAGATTTCAAGTGAACTATCCAAGAATACGAAATAACCCTGAGAGTTCTCCGAAAAGAGAGGAAACTGCCTCTCCTGGAAAAAGCAGCCGTGCTTTCTCCAAAGAAACTGCAAGAAACTATAACAAACAACGTCTTGCGAGTAAACGTCTTAAAAATTAACTCGTAAAGAAAACTCGCGGCCTCTTGTAAAAATTTCTCTCCAAAAATACACTGTCCGACGAAGAAGAGATTCCCTGCAGCACAAAGCGAAAGCCTCGCCTTATTCGAAGACTACGTTCTTCTCGTGCTGGTCGAACGAACAACGTTCTACAGGGAGCGAAACAGATGTGACTGTTTCAGGGGTAGTCGAGGGAGTGTCGCAGAGGTTGAAAGAGAGAGAGAGAGAGAGAAAGAAAATTCGAAAACATCGTTAGAAAGGCGATCGGTGGCCGGTGATCAAAGAGTGTCGGTTCACGGAAGACGCTCATCCGTCAGCGGCGGTCGCGATGCGAAACCAAGCCTGCACTGACTATCGATTTTCATCAGGGCCCGCCGCGTTTCCTGTCCGCCGTTCTCGCGCGATTTGTTTCCCCCGGGCACCACCGGGCTGAAATTATAAACGAAACGACGGGATCTCGTGACCTCGGCGGGTTTCGTGCGGGCGCATCGATCGAGCCGCGTCCCCCTTCGACATTTCGTCGCCAACTTGTACACCGTCTCGCTCTCGGAATGTTGAAAAACAGTCGTCCGTTCGGCCGAACATTGTTAGGAATTAGTCATGCACTAGTCGTCCTAAGGTACTTTGACGAGGAACCAACGAATAGGAGAGGATATAGTGCAACAGAGAGGGTCCACAGACGGAAATAGTTTAGCATTGCAGGAAGCATAAGCTATTACAATATTTTTATATCTGTAATATTTTTATATCTTCTCTCGTTCAAATAAATAATTCTGTGAAACTGTAAATTATTAATTATACTCGTGCAACGTGGCAACGTTATAAGGTAGGAACGATGGTATTTAAGCTCACCGATCGATCGATCGATCGATCTGCGTGTCTCTGACGTTTAATGGCGAAATTACGGGGTTAAACGAGAAATGGCTAGTCGTCGACCAACAAACGTTAATACCACTGACGTGATTCGTATTTTCACGCGAAGGGGCGATTGACTCGCTACGGAAATATGTTTATTGGTACTTGTCGCTTACTGGTGATTAATTTCTTTGCGAATGAAAAGAAACGGAATATCTCGTAGGTAAAGAATCGTTTCGCGTGCTAAACTTCATAGGAAGAAATTTGAATATTTTGTACATTTCTCGCTACAAATACATAAAAGTCCGCCGGCTAATAATTAACATTGGCCCCGAGAGGAAATGAAGTCAAGAGTTGCGAAGCTAAGCATACGAGTGACGTGAAAAAAGAAACGAAGACAGTACAGTATGATAGAACGAACAATTCAAGTTTAAAATTATACGTCCCGGCACAGATCACGAAAGAAGATTAACTCTGGTACTCTGGTACAATCGACAATCGCTGAATCTACGATCGTCGCGCGCGAAGCACACGAACACGCATCGAAACTTGTTATTAGCCGGAGCGAAGAAGAGAAAGAGAGAGAGAGAGAGAGAGAGAGAGAGAGAGAGAGAAAGAGAGACCTGTCGATGAGATCGTGGATAACCTCGAACGAAGAAAAAAAGAAAAAAAGAATTTAGATTTAACGAGCAAGTTAGGTAACACCGTCCCATTTTTTTCGGTAACCACGTCAAGTTGCCAGCAACAGACGCAGACCACTTGAGCAGGACTCGCGCGCGAGCAAACGAGAAAACGCGAAGAGCGTGGGGTCGGTTAAGCCTGAAATTAAGCCCGGCCGTAGGTATCCGGTGAGCTCGTCAAAACGAAGCTTCGGCTAATTGCGTCAGTCTGAGGGCGTCTGGCGTCGCGCCATGCCCGTGACACAGATTCGTCGAAACAAACTCGAAGTGCTAATTCGCTGGGCAACCGGACCCTACAGCATCCTGGGTTCACCCCTTCATCTCTCCATCCTCCCCACGTTTCGAACCACGCGGTGCAAAAGAGTGAAAACGAAGCAGGGGCCAGGGAAGATTAATTTTATTCGCATTTGCATCCCCTTTCGCCGCGGTAATCCGTTGACAAGCCGCTATTAAAGAGCTGCGCTGCGGCAGAGCGGTCAGAGCTTGTCGAGCACGAATTAACCGAATTAACCGAACAACAACGCCGAGCTTTTATTTCGCGGTCCGCCCGGCCCAGCGGAACTTCCGTACTTTGCAAATCCGACCTAAGTCCCGGCTGGTCGCCAGGGATGCCGTACTTGCGAATTCGAGTCGATGCCTAAATTTCGTCTCTGCGGTGAAATTGAATCTTTCGAAAGTCAACGGTGTCGACAACGAAATTCATCCTCTCCACCATTTCGAAATTGTTACGATTCGAGGCATACACTTTTATATATTTATATCGTTATGTCTGTTGTGTGTTTTCGCGTTTATCTGCCCCGTCTTTGTATTTCACTAAGAGTGTACGTCTAGATGTCTATTTTATAAAAGTCTCGAACTCCATTCAAAACGATCAGAACTTTGAAACTATCGAGAATTTTAAGCTTCGAATCGTGTTCGAGGCGCACAATACAAATTCGAAGCGATCCACTCTGATGTTTTCTATGCCTCGTCGAGTCAAACACACACGTTTCAAACTAAAGATTGATAAGTCGAATCCAAACTCAACACTGTACGTCTAGCACTACATAGAAATTACAACTGACGTTTGTCCAATTGTAAGATGATTGAAAAGAGGATCGAGAGACGAGAAATCCAAAGGTTCGATTCTTCTCGTTGGTTGGACTTACGATCGATTTGGCGAGGCTCGCATCGCTTGAGTCGCCACTCGAAGAAAGTTCGAAGCCCGACGTTGCCGCAAATCGATCGTTCCCTGTTTCGAATCTACGTGGATCGACGTGGATGAACTCGTTGCGAATAACACGAGACTATAGTATACGGTTGTACGCTGTGCGAGTATATCGATTCGAGCTCGGCGAGAATTTCGTTCGCTGCTCTTCAGCGCGGCGAGATACACACCGCGCATTTCGGCGATTCTAGAAAACCAAACAAGCGTACGGTGCAAAGTATTTTGGGAATACGTTAATCCAACCGAGGATTATTCGTAATTTCCCGGCACACCTGAGACTTGCCCTCGACCAATTTATCGCGGCTCGAAACGCGCTCGCGCTGAAAAGTTCGCCCGTTAGCGTGCGATTAACTCTGGAAAGCCTTATTACTTATAGAATTAACAGAACTATCGGTGATTAAAGTATAAAATTTATGTCGAAAGAACGGAAATTCAAGAGGCGATGAACGTTTATAACACAACTTTAAAACATATTTGAAGTGTTTGACGAAAAATTCTTTGAAATTTCGAAAAATGCAATCGCTGAAAGTGTTGTACGGAGGAAAATGCTATGAAAAATCATTGCGACTACTTAGAATCCTGAATTGAAATTGAAGAGAAGGTCCCTCGTTAATTAATCAGCGAAAAATCGTACTTTGTCTGTACGAATAATAATTTGCCTGGGGATAATTCGTTGTCGTCGCTACGCGCTGATTTTCGATAAACGAAGTCGAGCGAGGGACGATGCATCGACGCTCGACGCGCCGTGAAACACGCGCATCTGCCTCGCGTGCTTTTTTTTTTTTTTTTTTGCGAGAGGCCGGGTTCGCCGCGAATCAATCCACGCTCCCAGTTTAATTAATTACCGATCGCAGAGCGCGAGGCAGACACCGAGGCTGACATAACGCTGGATTGCGGGGGGAGAATTTTTCAAAGCGGCAACGATACTCGGTACTTCGTAGTTCGACCTCGAATTTATTGAGGGAAAAACGAAAGAAACGTTCGATGGACGTCGCGTCGGCTCGTGGCCCAGTAAGAACGACATAATTATCGACTGGCCAGCGTGTCTGATGTTATACCGTCAGGCGATAGTTGACACAACGACTGTGGAGCCGAGGATTGAGCCGATACAACGGCGCTTGCGCGCTGCCGCGACGCTAACAAGAATTAATTAAAACGGAATAACTAAAAAACCAGAAACCGCCGAATAATTGTAGCCGGCTTCCAGCCGTTTTTACAGCGAGCCAGCCATTTCATAGCTAACGCGAAATTCCCAACCGGTTCTGACGCGTGTAAAAAGCATCGAGTGAGAGATGGTAGGAGGCACGAGCAGTGGAAGAAGGGGGAATTTGAAACAAACCAAAAAAAAAAAAAAATATGCGTATATTTGCGTAGAATTGTTTTCCTCTCGTTGGCCGAAAAATCGTGGGCCAACGGCTGCGGGAGCCTGCTCGCGAAATATTAATAACGGCCGCCGTAAATTTTCAGCGAACACAGCGCCGCACGCGCTCCGGAAAAAAAAGCGGAAAAACATCGCAACGAACATCGCGAAAGAACGCGAATTGAACGGGTGTTTAGCGAGGCTTTCTCCCCCGTGGATCGCGTTCCCGCGATAAATCACAATGAAAAGGAACAGTCGAACCGTTCGTCTGTTTCTCCACCGTACGATATATATATGTGGGTCGTCGTCGATTGGAAGTAGAGTCGAACGGGACTGGTCAGACCACGCGCGCGATACTATTGCGACGCGCGGTAACTCTTTCAAACGAACCTGGCGGACGAATTTATTCATTAAGAGGACAGACTTTGTACAAATTTTATTTATTTTATTTATTTTACGCTTCAATAGAAATCTATTGCATATACAAACGAGATTGAAATATAATGAAAAGAATCAAGAGAATAAAATACGTAATGACACAATAATGTCGGTTAATACTTTCTTTTTTTTTTTTTTGTTACGCTTCATTACTTATGCTTGAACGCAAGCACGTTAAAAGCACGTTAAGGAGACAGAGTTGCGAGAATAAGGACACACTGCGCAATTAAGCATTGTCGCGTCCTAGAATATTTATTAAACGAAGTGCTGACTTTCGTCCCCCCCCCCCCCTCGTGCCGGATAAAGTGGAGAAACCTAATGGCAAGCTACATATTTTACATTTCCCTGTAAAAACGTGGAGAACAAAGATTGTTTGACGTGTTTGAACCGAAAAACTGGGGAAAAAAGGGAGGTGGAAACCGGTTACCTTCGTGATGCGTATCCTCGGAAACCAGTTTCGCGCAGAAAAATGTTTTCAAAGATAGCATTTGAAATGCAGTTTTTTACATAAAAACCAGACCATACCGTCGTGCTGCGCATGCAACAAAATTGAAAAAATTATCCGCGCTCTTTATCGTTTGCAATCTTGCGTTCGCTCGATGAAGATGAATTTCGACCGGCGTGGTATTTTTCCGCGCAGAAACTTGGATCGCGAATTCCAAGAGATCTTTTGTTTCCAATCGATATTTCTATTTCGTCCAGCTGGATTACAAAAATTGGCCCTCGTCACTTCGTCAGCCATCTCGTACGAGTGATAAAATCCTTCATGCGCGATATGTCATGCGCTGATGTTTGCAAACGGACCTCCGTATTTGCCCCGATGCATATTTGCGAACTGATAACGCGCACGTACAGCGAACACTGTGTGTTCCAGATTACAGAGTGTCGCCACTAGTCTAGACCGTGGCCGCCGTGAAAGAGAATTCCAAATGTGTTCTCCATAGCCGCTATAGTTGCACGGTTCTTCGGAAAGCTCGCGAACCTAGATCGACTCGGTCGAGACTGTACAAGTCACTGTAAATAACGTTTCGAGGTCTGCGAAAATTTCCTTCACCCGAGAGAGAGAGAGAGAGAGAGAGAAAGAAAGGTGAACGAGTGTTCGAATCACACCTCCAAGCCGATGATCGATAATAACCATGCGACGAGACTTTATTTATTTACTTATTTATTTATTTATTAATTTTCAGCAATTAATGGCCATCGATCCTGCCTCGGTTTTGCTTTGATTAAATTAATTTGAAATAAACGTTGCGAGTTGGCGTTTCTGGCTCGGTCGTGCCAGCAAATTGTTTTCACCGAGGAGAAAGAGATTGTTAGAAACCCGTTCCTTCAGCCTGATTTATAACATTACACAGTTGCGGGAAAGGGGGTAAAATAACGAGAAAATAAAGTTAGGAATTACGAAAACCAAATTGCAGGCAACGCGAAGAAAGAAACAAAAGCCAATAATGGAATGAATATTTAAATTTACAACGCTGATCCCGGGGAAGGGATCGGAAATTACCATGAGCACGTAGTTGTACATTCTCCACGTACGCTCGTACTCGTGAATTTACTTTTTTTTAAATTTCGCAAATTACGCAAGTTATCCAATTTGTCTGTGTATTTATAAAACGGCCGTTTCACGCCAGATAAAACAAAATCAATTGAGTCAGATTAAATTCTACACTCTTAGAATCAAAATCGAACTTCTCGCTGGCACTTTACATCGTTAGAGTATCGTTATAGCGATTCCATTATCACAATGGACAAATCCTCCAAATTTTCGCAGTAGTTTCTCAGCTATCGTTTTCGCAACAACGAGAAACGTCGAAATCGCCTCGAATCTCCGTCGCTGGCATTCTTTTTCCTTTTCCTTCTCCTCGCCGGCTCCTTGCAGCGCGCGTAATCACGGGGGAATCATGGTTGACCGTTTACTGCCCGCGCTCGATGACGACGAATTTGCACGCCACGCGACCGCGGGCACACGCGATTCCTCCGTTGCGAACATCGTTACCACGGGGTTCGACATGCGAACGGGAAATCAGAGGGGGGGGCCGCCCACTTCTGTGTATCGAAGGAATGCGTTTACGCGAGACCGCCACGCGACTCTCCTCGCTTCTATCGCCGCTCGTAAAGGCGTCGGAATTGCACGCCCGCCCTCCTCTCCCTCCCTGTCATTTCCTACCCTTTTTTTCTTTCTCTTTTTCTTCTTAATCCTGCCGACTTACGACTGCGGCAAATCCCGCAGCGAAAGCGTGCCTTTGCTCCATTCGCGGTTATGCTCCACACACGCCGAAATGCGGAAATCCGTGCACCGACGATCGAGGAAAAACAAGTTGCACAAGAGCGTGAGAAGTCGTTCGAGTCATACGTCGGCCGGCTGCCTGATTTCTGTCCAGACTTCATTCGTTGTGCGCGATAGTCTTCAGTTGCGACGCGAATTGAGACGAAAGTGAATTTCTAGGAAGGCGCGGCGTTGTTGATTTCGTTTTATAATGCATCCACTTTCGAATAAAAGAAACGGATAGAAGAAATAATCTGAGCGGGAACAATTTAACAAACACACTGCGTAATGAGGCTAATTGCGATGAAGAAAGAAACGAAAATTGCAAGTGATTGCGAGTGACACTGACGGCAGAAAGTTACCGAAAGCGAATCGACCTTCATCGAGGGTGTCGCGAAAATATCGTACAATTTTTACGAGATTATACAACGAGAGTAACTAAGGAGCGCAAAGGATTAATCGTAGACTAGAAATACCAAAGGAGTAACAGCTTTCGTACATCAATATCGTGTCTACGTGATTTGCCAATACAAAGTTGACGAAATTTGAACTGTAGATTTCTTTTCTCGTAACGCCGGTTAGTCGTGTTGCTCGGAACAACAAGGGAAGGGGAAAAGGTTATCAGAGTAAACTGCACGCTTCCGAGGTTTCTTTCGAGTTCCCGCAGTCGCGCGATGCTTTGCTATACTGAAGATTGTCGCGGGAATTCGTTATAGGTTTCAAAGAAAAGGCTGTTTGTTGTCGATCGCATTGTGCGCTGCGTAACTCGCATTCGCGGTGGTTCCATTGTGAACGGCGACGAGATCGATTTCTTCTGCGAACGTGCCTGACTCTCGCGTTTCTCGCTTCCACTGTTCCCCTAATAACATCGCCGTACGTTTCCGCCAGCCTCTTTCTTTCATTGAACGCGCCTGAACAGATCAAAGCACCCCTTTGACGAATAGATTCACGATAATTGTATTCGCGAGAGCTGCGAGAAAATATACATACATATATATATCACGAAACGACTTTTCATTAATTTCGACAAATCATCGTGTTTTTATGGAACGTTTCTCAACGTGTATTCAATTTTTCTTTTCGAATCACTGTAACGGCCTTCATTCAACTGTGTCGTTGGATAATTTGTGAAATATTGCAAATATTCTAGAGAATTGTAAAGATTCGAACATCTAACAAAATCTCCACTCTACAACGATCCTTAGAAACGTGCTGCTTGAAAATAGTATCACTGTAAAGCTATTTAGTTTTAGCACTGTTTATGGATATTGAATTCGAGAAATTCTAACATTCTAACGTTCAAACGAAATGGTGTACAAAAAAAAAAAAAACAAAATATTGTGTAGCAAATTCCAAGATGTTGCAGAAACGAGACTTTAATTTTCAAGATCAAGATGGGGGATCTAGAGAAAAAAGTTTCCAGAAACGCGATGCGAAAGTTTTACGCAAGCACCGTTCAAAACGCCGAGACCTTCAGAAATGGTTAAAGAAATTAGTCATCCAATTAGCCGCGGATTAATGTAATTGGCGAATGCGTCGAGTAGGCAGCCGGAGCCATTTCTGGTCTCTGATGTCGCGCTCTTAAATAGAACGTGGAAAGGCGGAACGTATCGACGCGCGTAAATTCGCTGCGGAATCGGAGAGCGCGCGTTCGACGTTGAAGGTGGCGAGGCTCGAGAAGGGGTGAAACGGGTGGCACGGAGTTCCAAGAATATAAGAGGTAACGGCACGAGAACGAGCAGCCGGCTGCCGAGCGAAGGAAACCGGTCACGATTAGATCTGGCGGCGCGGCGAACCCTTCTCGGCCAAGCTAGCCCTTTTCGCGATAAGGCCTGCGAACGCGCTCGCGAAACGAAGCTTTCGTGTCGAACATTGGCACAGGAACGTGGCCATGCCACCCTCTCCTCTCCTCTCCGCGATTTCCTGCCTATCGCGACCAACCGAGGGCCAACATTCACAGTTTCTTTCGTCTCTTTTCTCTCTCGATAATTCCTCCGCGACTCGCAGCGAGCCAATTGTAAATAATTCAAATTTTCATCGCTTTCTGTTCTACCATTCCCGTTTTGTTTGCGTAGCTGGAATATCTGTCGATCGTTTGAACGGCACACCGATTTACTTTTGAAATGTTTTCTTAAGTAGGATGACAGTCCATAATAAAAAATCGCCTTTGAAAATCGCCTAGTACTCTGTCATATTTTTGTCTTTCGTGGATTTTGCACGGGAAAGTACGTACGTACATTCATTTCACGATGGGAAAGAAAAATTGACGAGTATAACGAGACACGTGTTAGTTTTATTCTTGTAAAAAGCGCATATTTCTGTAAAATAAAAAACACAAACAAACCGTACTGCGCTTGTAATAAACATCTGACACGTCAAATCATTCGCAACTCCGCGGAATTATTACGCGTCGACACGTTCTACCATCGGATTTTAATCGGCATTTGAATCGATCGCTTACCGGCGCTTCAGTGTCTTTCCAACACAGATACTCGAAAGCGCAAGATGCCGTCGGAAATGGCGATTATCGTCGAAACCCCGTTCGACGATTGAACTCGAACAATCGGCCAGAATCCGAGAGTTAATTGCGCGAATGTTCGGTGTAATCGGCGATAAAGATTCCAAGTCGTCGGAGAGTTACGAAAAGCTCGCGGCGTTATCAATTGCTCGTGGCGTTACACGGAGATTCGTGAGCGAGGGGGAGGAGATGCGTTTCTGTGTGGTTAATTGGCGCAGTGTACACGGCTCCGGCGGCGTAGACAAGCGCCGCGGCGCCTAAAATTTCAAAGCGGGCGGGTGATTTAATTGCTCGCCCGTACGGAATCCCGGCTTGCGGCGGATCCTGCGATCGGCAGCCCGCGAATCCCGCCCGGGCATAAACAACGGAATTTCAATAACGCGCCGCGATCCAGCTACCGCAGATTGTTCAATTTTGCGCAAATCCTACCGCCACGGCGTAACAACGAGTGGCGTAAACAACGAGTGCCCTTCGCCGAGGCTCGCGCGGGACAATTTGAACTTTCAAGAGGGAAAGAATCGATGGAGGGACGGTTCTTTCGATGCTTCGACGGAGATTCGCGTTTGATAGAAATCCTCGATCCAACTTTGTTCCTATAGGTTAGCCCTCTATCGCGAATATCTCGAGATGTTTTCTCCGTTTGCACAGGAAATTTTAAATGTAATATCCAAGGTTCTTTAATCGCACATCCTCAGGCGGTATGAATTCGTGTCCATCTATAACTATAACTGTAGAAGGTTCAAGTCTTTGTTTCTCTTTGAGTCTATGCTAAAATTGGAAAAATGAAACAACGCTTTATACGACAATTTTAGTGTTAAATGTTAAATACATGCTGCGATTGAAAAATCTGATCGTCTACAGTGTGGGTACAGTATCGGCAAATTCATATTTTTATAAGTGAAACTTGAAAGAGGAAAACTAGATGAGAAACTAATTTTCTATATTAATTATGTTGTATGTTATACAGAGCGTCGCACGTTTAATACTTTATTCTCTTTCGCATATTATTCTCTGCATTTTCAAGTGTCTTTTGTATCTGCAAATCTACCAATTACGAAAAATTAATCCTCGCAAGACCTTCCGAGCGATATCGCCGATTCATTTCATTTCGTTGTAAATTAATTATGGGATAATGAAAATATCGAAGGTATTAAACACTGAATCTTTACTTGCACGTTCTCTGGAAGATCTAAAAAACGAAGGCGCCAGATTTCGCGACCACTGCTCAGACATACTATCGCATAACGCACACAGCACACGATCAGCAATCAATAGATGCCGCGATTATCTTCGCAGGTTCCTACACATTTTATCCACGTTAAGTGACTCTCTTCCAAAAATTGTCGACGTTTCTCTTTGCAATTTCAAACAAAAGGCTGCCACAGCGTTACCGTTGCACGGGGTTGCAACGGCTCGTCACCGCACGCGTTCCGCGTTGAAATATTCAGTTACGCGGCGCGGTTACGTTCGTCGATCGGGCGTGGATGATCGATTATTAAATCCGGTTGGAAAACGAACCTCCGCCGAGTAGAAAGATATTATTGATGCAGCTGGCGTCGATGTATGCAGATCAAGACGCGAGATAGAGAGAGTGGGTGGTATCGCGCGCGCCTCGCAAACACATCAACACACGCCACAACACGGGCGCACAAACACGTTAGACACCTGGGCAATTGCGTTACATAGCTGGGGCATGTAGCCGAGGCCAGGCACGTTCGATAAGTCGCGCCGAAGGGCTTGCGAATATTTACGCCCTGTTTACGCCGAGCTTATACGAGAAATCCCTCGGCATGATTCATAATTCGTTGTTCCGACGAGGGACAGATCCAACGAGGAATCGACTTTTCCCACGGCGTTTATGTTCGGTCGTGCCTCTAACCCTTTCGCTCTAACGTGCCTCTAACGAGGTGGCGAGCGCTATAAATGAAATGCTCGTCGATATATACATACGTGGAGTACGTACGGCATACTACTTTTCTGTTTCCTAAACTTTGCCATCAACGCGCACACGATCATCATTTAGCGCAATATGTATGAAGTATGTAAAATACATACAGTGCTTTCTATATTATTACGAACAATTTTCTATTTTTTAGTTATACTATTAACGAGCTCTATGCAATCGGCAGTTCGTAAATTGAAATTACTTGAAAAAGGCAAAGTAAAGGTAAGAAAATGATAAAGCAGTATATTTTACTATTTAAATTGCATTGTCAGTTCAGAGATGAGGGTGATTTGAAGGTAAAAGTAATGTCAGGTGATAAAACAGTTCTGCCTAACGATGGTTGTAACCGAGGGCGGCTTCTATTGCTGCACGGCGTGCCGGTCAATTCAGGTCGCGCAGCTATTTTACTCTTTCCCGCTGGCTACGACCTCCTCGCATCGGTAAAACGAATGAAAAACTTTCGCGGAAAGAAAATGAAGAAGTTTAACGGCCGGTGTCTCCGTATTTAACTTCTTTACTTCCTTAGAGAAAAATAATATTTACCTAAACCTACGTATTTAACCTACGTATAGGTTAATTCCTCATTATTTTTAACTTGTGGTGTACGAAAATCAATCGATCGACTCTTAAACTTTCGAACGTATTTAAAGAGTATTCAAGCCTACGAGACGCGAATTTTGCCAAAGTCTCAGTCAGTCTAGAGTTTTGAAAATCTTGGAGATCTCAAAACACGACGAGTATCCCGTATTTTATAAGCGTCTTTTTTAAAAAAAAAAAATTGAATTTTTACAAAAATGAATGTAACGTAAGTTCAATAATACCACGCGCGTAAAATCAAGACTTTCAACGCTCAAGACGTTTCGAAACGATTCAAAGTCCATTCGGAATAAAGAGTTATTCAAGAGAAACAAACCTCGCGGAAAGCGGACGGTCGTTGCATAGGAAACGAAAATTTCGAAACTGAATCGCGTGCGGTGTGGATAGAACGCGTAAAGAACGTCAGAGTCGGCGGCGTTTCAGGGCAGGCGCCACCCCTCGAGCGGCGAACGGTTAATTAAATGTACGGCCGCGTATGTCGAGTCGTTGTTTATTCGTGTCGATAATTGCGATGCTAATTACATTTCATAGAAGAAACGAGAACCAGAGGCTGCCAGAGGCGAGTATACCGTTCGATAAATCGCGTCAGAGGCCGAGGGATACTCACGCTCTATTTATCCGCTGGATTTATTTAAAAGTCGTCTCCGTGCGCCGAGCGTTTTCCTCCCCGTGGAGGAGAAAACACCGTCTCGATGCCCCGTGCCGAATAATAACGACGATTGCGTTAATTGGTCCCGGATCCTACCAATGTCACGGCTTCCGTTATTTTCCACTGCGCGGTGTTAATCCCTCGACTAACCCAAAAACCTGATAACCCCTGATATCCGCTCGCCGATCAAAGGATTATCCCATCGAATCGTCTATGAGAAATGGAGGGTGTCGATTTTGGAGTTGGACCTACGTCAAACTTTCGTCCGTCCGCTGTTTTTGCTTTCCATATATATTTGTAAAGTTTGTTGTAAATTGTACAATTGCATCGTTAGTTAAAGCTAGAACTCGAATATTCAGTTGTGTCGTTCTTCACGCGTGTACACAATTAACTTTTTCGATAGCCGATCGTACAAATCAGTACGATCAGTCGACAGCCGCGACATAACGTAATTTTCTATTGCACAACCGAGCTTCGAAAGTTACTTCTATTGTGCATTAGAAACATTACTACATCTGTAATACGCGTGTTTCAATTTCATTTCACTCTGATCGAACTACGTGCCACGCAGTGCATTCAAATAATTTCACTTTACATCGATTCGCCGAAACGATCTGCCGTTTTTCATCAAATGAAAGTAACTGCTCGGAATTCAATCACCGTTTCTTCGCCGATCGCCGAATCCGGACCGCCTCTCGCGTTTAACCAAATTATTTGGCCGAGACTGGTTCATTATCGGAACCCAATTTGCCCCCGACTTCTCCCTTTTATCAGATCGAGTGTAACCCGCTCGAAATTCAGCGTCGTTTTCTTCGTCCTGGATTACCAAATCCGGGCATTAGCTTCCGCGTTTAACCGAAATTATTTAGCCGAAAGTGGTTCATTATTGGAACTCCCGGAAACCACGAATTCTGCGGGTAACCGCGGCCCCCCCGCGCGGGCTAGCACGCGCGCGTCAAAGAACGCCCTTTCCCGAGAAGAAAATAATTGCATTGTGCCCGAGCAACGAACTAGCGGGCGGAGTAGAGTAGAATGGTAAAGTCTCTTTGAGCTTGAGCTCGCGTCAAAAGGAAGGAGACGTTTATCGCAAACTCGCGGCGAAACCGTTCACCCGTGTAAAGAGCAATCGTTCCTCCTCGAACCTCGCGAACGTGAGGAGGTTTTCGCGCGTGTTTCACGAGCCGCGCGTTCGTAAAAATTCTGCCCGGGCTTCCTTCGTTTATACGGCGAGGCCGGGACCTTCTCTCGCCCTCGTATTTCTTTCTGTCGCGAGGCGCGTTTCGCGGGCCTGTTCGCGTCGTGAAACACGTTTACGGGCATACGAATCAGCCGAACAGAGGGAATTATTGAATTCGAACGATGTCTAAACTCCGTGTAAACTTCAACGAGCGGTGAACGAGCGGTTGTATCTACTTATCGCGTGGAAACGACCACTCGACGATACGTGAAACTCATGGCGAGAGAGATTTGCGCAACTTTCGATTCGATCTCGATGCTTTCTGATGCGAAGCGTTAATATGCAAATTGGATCTCGGTGGCCTTGGGATCTCTACAGTTTAAAAAGGTTCACTTCTTTTTCATATACCAAATACACGTGTAACGTGTAAAATAAAGGAAAAACAATCTTTGGTTACAGTATACGAGGACTAATTAAGAAACGAACAGTCGAATCTTTACAATTGAGAATCGTCAGTTATTCGTGTGTTGTACTACGTAAAAGTAATACACGATGACAATTTGCTGTGAAAGATCCTTTCCGCGGGTTATAAACTCAAATAATCTTCTTTGCAAAGTTGCTCGTGAAAGTTATTGAATAAAATGAATTCATAAACGAAGTCATAAAAAAAAAAAAGAAACTTTCTTCACGCCTTGACGAGTCGAAGAATTAGCTGTCGCGCAAAGCTCTCTTTCTCTCTGTAAGTCGAATTTTTCGTTTCTCACCGCGTAAAACGAAATCCCTGTAATTCGAAGTTCTTCTCCTCTGTCAGTTGAGTGACTGTGACGATAACATAAAATTCGTTTAATGAACACCTTGGAGAAGATACTTGCCTCTTAAGAGGAGGCGGGAATTACAACGTTGAACGCTTCCTAGTCTATCTCCCTAGTCTTGTCAGTAGCTCGTGCGCTGCGGTCCTAATCCTATTAGTTGAGGAGAGCCAGAAGTCGACTTAATTGCAAACGCTATTTCCGATATTACCGAAGTTGTCAATAACTACTGATATAAAGCAGATGAAATCTGGCGAAATATAGCCAGGAGTTTGTAATACTCTTAAGTTTCAAACCCCTCCGCTGGCCTACGTCTAGCGAAACGTTTAAGATTTCCTATCGAAAGATCGCGTCTGCCAGCGTTCACCAAACTGGTGAAATATGGAGGTTAACCACAATCGGCTCAAAGTTATAATACCCGAACGCTAACGATTCGAGTTCGATGTGTACCACGAATTTACAGATTTGCCGGTTTAAATTCTATAAACAACTGAACGATCGGTCGACCGACCAGATGAATGTCACTCCATTTCTTCTTTTATTTCCTTTTCCTCTTTTTCCCTTTTTCACGCGTACTTTGCGATTTGATGTTTTTTTTTTCTGTCGACAAGTGTGGACAAGCGCAGAGAATAAATATTGATAGAAAATAAATCAAATGTACGCAAAACACATTGGTACGTGAAATACTCTGTTTCATTAATTTAGGTTCGGCTGTGCGTTGGAAAACAAATTCTTCTATAAATTCCTGTGGCGTTGCAAACAAGCGAAAACGTCGAACTCAACCGCGATCGGTTCATACGTTGTTATATACGATCTCTGATTCGAGTTCAACAGATTCTAGGGTTTCAAGTGGCAAATTCTATGAGCGACTCCGATCGATCAGCCGTTGATAAATATCAGTTCATTTTTTTCTTCTCTCCTTTTTTTTTTACCTTTCGTATCCTCCCGATTTTTTTTTTTTTTTTTTTTTCTTCCTTTTTTTCCTCGTCAACGAGAATCGCGTTACCGAACGAGGAAAGACCATCTGTTCCACGCGGACGCGCATCCGGAGCCAAAAGTATCCGATAACGGGTGAAAACAGCAGGACCGGAGGAAAAAAAAAGGCAACGATTTTAATTTTACGCCGGTTGCAGCCGAAACAGGGTACTGAATTCACGGTATGGTTTTCAAAATCCGGCGAACAATGGCTCGGAATCAGATTCGTTGTCAATCTCTGTTCAGCCCCGGGCAGCTATAATATACGAGGAGGGTTGAGCCTCTGCTGGACGTTAAAACACTCGGTGTGCCGGTTGCTCGCGAGCCCAGCCACCGCCACACTCTCGCGTTTTAAAGAGGACCTGTCGATCTCGATCGGATCTCCTGATCGATCCTCCGAGCCAGCTAGTTACGATCACCCGAATCTGACCCTCGCTGACAAAACCGCGAGAGGCAGTTTCGTAGAACTCGATTACCCGGTTCGTCGATGCCTCGTAAACAACGCTGCCAAGTTTATAGCGATCCGCGAAGGCCGCGGTCCTCTTCAACTTTTCTCTCTCTCTCTCTCTCTCTCTCTCTCTCTCTCTTTCTCTCTGTGTGTGTTTGATTCTGGCCTCCTTCCATCTCCTCGTTTCCGACGACATCTATCGTTGGAACAACGGACGATCAACGTTTACGAGCGTTACGAGAAAAGTTCGGCGCTTAATCATTGACAAAGGGGGAGACGAACGATCGAAATTTCCCGCAAGCGGAAACAACTTCCCTTTGAAGGTATGGTATTTTAAAAGGCGAACGCAACCGGAGGTCCCCTTTACAAACTTGCAACTTCTTTCGCGACGAAAAGGATTAACTTTATCAGGAGGAGGGGGGGGGGGATTGATGGATGGATCGATCCTCCTGCGAGCGAACTTTAAATGCACGGCTGTAACCTGTTGTAACAGCTATCCGAACGAGGTATCGTCGTGTAACTACGCGAACCGCCATTAAACTTACTTTCTTTTTCCCCCCTTCGATCCCTACGGATCGAATGGCAGACGCGACTATGAATAGCGTCACCTTTGTGTTAGAAATTTTATAACGGCCCCGCGCTAGATCCTCTTAAATTAAAGCGTCAAACATCCGATCGAGCCGATGTTCAGGACCGCAGAGCATCGTAGCATTTTCCAACCAGCGACTGGATCAAAGCCAAAGTGTGGTTGACGCGTCTACGAGCTTTTGGGCCCTGTGTCTCACCTCTGTACGGCCCGCCTTGTTCTACCAATTTGCCTGTTCAAACTGTTCCAATACCGCAAACTTTGACGTCCGTTTATAATTTGTTCGCGACAGGAAACCTTCAATCGACGCGAACTTTGTTCGTTCGAACGAAATTTAACAGCCGATTAAATGCATCAGCGTTGAGTCAGTTTGTTCGAATGTAAGATTTTATGGAAATTAATATAAATATTAACATTAATATAATATAAATATAATATAATATAAATTTATATTAATATAAATAAGCAGTAAAACTTGGGAATGATCGAAGGAACGGTTAATCTCTTCGAAAAATCGACGGTCGGTTTGTACAACAGACTGTGGATTTTCTATTTTAAAATTGTCACGAGCCTAGAAATAGAAGAAATTGAATTTCTGCAGAAATTTGTTTCGTCTACTTGTTCCCTCGCTCGTTTCGACAAATCCTCTACTTACGAAAATGACGGTGGGAAAGAAGGAAGAACGAACGACTTCAATCATGTTACACGAACCGTTCGCGAATCTCATCGATCAACTCCGCAAGTTGAAAAGCAGAGAGAAAGTAACGCTCTTGGGAAAGTTATTTTTCTTTTTTTTTTTTTTTAAACTGATCGTCGATTTCCTCTCGTAACAAGTAAGCTCGTAAAAGCGAGTGCCTGATTGATTTTTTGAGAATTGAAAATGACAAACTCGCGTTGTCCTCCAACAAACTCATTCCGAGGGGAGTTCCACTGAATTGCGAGACGAAACGACGCAAACGAACGTTGATTGTAACGTCCAGTTCGGAAAGTGAAATTGCGCGTATGTTTTATCAAGGAATAACCAAGTTGAGTGGAGCACTTGCCGACAAGCAGGTGCTTTTCCAGGTTAAGTGTCGCTTGCCTAGGGCTCGCGGAACAGGATAGCTGCCCATCGACAATTTTCACGAGGGAATCGAATCCATTTCCACGTTCTCGATTTCCACATTTCTCGAGTGGAACCAAGGACGTCCAAGGCTACCGAGCGTGTCCCTTGGGCGAGTGTCCGACATGACTGGCGTATACGCTCAATGGTCAGTCGATAATTTGTCGGTGCAGTGATGCGACTTTTTTCTAAAATTGTTCGTCTGGAAGATAACTCCGTGGCGAGCATTTTCTAGTTGCCTCAAACTAAACGAAATCCAACTCGAACGAAATTAAGAATTGCAAAGGTTTTTCTTTATCTAGGCCTTGTAATTACAAGACTATGGATTCTTACGTATTTAAATTACAATGTAATTTAATTCTTAAATGACTATAAATGAATTTAATTCTGTAAACGTAAAAATCTGCGTTCTAGAAATCTATCTCGAAGAGCAACGGGAATGTACGAAGAACTACACGTCGTATCAGCTCGAGAGATTAATGTACAACTTCGTGCCTCGAAAATATTTTTCCGGACGGGCTTTGAAAAATTTCAAATTGGAAGTTTTAACAACAAGTCAACCACTCCAATTTTCCACGGAATGAATTTCAGCGATAAAAAAAAAAGAAGCGAGAGAGAAATAGAGAATGCAAGAACTTCGAAAAAACCAACGCTGGAACGGGGGAGGAAAAAAAAAATTACTGTAACAAAAAAAGAGAATAAAAAATACGTTCAATCGTCAGGTAAAATCGTGGTGTTGTAAATAATTGTAGTAATTTATGATGAGCAACTAAAATTTAAAGCGTTTGAGTTTATTTTGCATTTTCTAGTTCTCTAGATGGTAACAGAGATTGGTAACGTAATGATATAGACGGAGAATTTTTAAAACCAGTGTCCCTGAATTAAACGAAACGAAACCGAAAATTCTAGAAACTGCAGCAATTCGTTAAGGTAAATTGTCATCGTGCCGGATCAAGTGTCGAAAAAGAAACGAATTTTCGTCGAAAAGGAAACGGTGAAAAAAATAAATTTACGGCGACGAGACGAGAATATGTACGAGAAAAGAGAAAACCAGCGCGACGAATTCTAGCTACGGAACGTAACGTAAGTTGTCGATCAGAAAATACGACGCGATACGCGGTGAACTATACGACGACATGGGAATATTCGGGCGAAAAAGGAAGCAAAATACCTTGCCTTATAATCTCGTAAAACGGGTATTGATACTCGCTACTATAAATACCAGTTTCTGCGGGGCGCGATTTACAAAGACAAAATGCTGCTTTTTTTGCGCGAGCGGCAACATTTTCCGAACATAATATCTGTCCGGATGATCAATGGTAGTTACGGGGTACTATGGAGCTCGTTCTATCCCATTTCCTTCTCCCTGGGTAACACTTTCGGCAGGGAGGTTGGCTCGCAAAGCCGTGTTTCGAGCGGAAAACTTGTCTCTGCTCGACCCCTCGACGATATTGATTTCCTTGCAATGTTATTTACTCCTCTTTTCGCGCCCCTGCGACGACGATCGGTTCTCCGTTACTCCGTTACGATCATTCGATGACCAACAAATCAACTTCTCTTCAATCGATCCCTCCCCCGGGGATCGCGAGAAATTCGCCGAACGACGGACATATCGGCACACGAAAGTATTTAAACACTCTGCGTGGAAGACTTGAACGCCTGTACGTGACGTCTCGAAATTTCAACACCGTGAAAAGAAAAAAAGAAGATGATTTTTATGCAAATTTAGATTTTCCTGAAAAGCGACAAAAATAGCAGGAGCTCGAAGATTGTTTCACGAAAATTTGAGAATACAAGATATTTAATGTAAATATATGTTTTAACAAGATTGCCAAGAATACCTGATTGTTTGAAACTAGAAATAGAATCAACCGATTTAGACTGTTAATACTGAACATTTTATAATTGTCGGATATGGTGGCACCACGCGCTAAACTAAGCTGAAAAGGGAATAATAGTTTTTCCATTTGAAGCTCCGTTTACGGGGGGAAAAGAGTAAAATTTGATACAGAAAATGTATCAAGGTTACTTGATCTCGGCTAATTTCGTAGTGGATAGGATTGAATAATCGACAGGGAGGTCATTCTACGGTGCAAAATGGAAAAACATGGGATAAAATTTCTCCCATACAGTCCGTCTTTTTCAAGAAAATGGAATTTAAATTTGTTTAGTTAAAAATTGCTTTGGCGCACGTGTGTTTGACAAATTAATTTTCCCGTGAACAAAGCGTCTTATGAAAAAAAAAAAAAAAAAATTTCGTCCAACATGTCAATTAGCTCCCGTCGATTATTTTTACATTCGTTTCACAACCTCGCCAGCGTGCATCGTAATAGCCCCGCGCGAGTGTTTAATAAGATTTCAAAGTGTTTCGCGTACACGTTGAAATATGCTTGCAAAATCTATCGCACGAGTGCTCGAATTTGACTTTTGCCAGACCGAGTGTACGGTACGTAACCGACGGCCGAACGAAGAAAATTGTTGGCAAGCTGAATCGCGTGAAAAGTCGCGAGGAATGGAACGTCGTTCGTAAAAGTTTCGCATAACATCCACGGTTAAACTCGACGCGTGCAAAATACGACAATAAAGTGCACGACTACGGCGCGATCCGAAAATAGTCGAGGAAACATTTTTTCGAAAAAATATATTTCACAGGGCACGGCGAGTCGCGTCGCGGCGACTCGGTCCCGAATGGCTGACCGTAACCGAGCTCTTCCACTGGCAGCGCTCCGCAGTAGTACAGCCCGGCGAGGGGTCAAACGCAATCCGGCTAATTTCCATTTCTGTTAATCAAACGCAAATTTCGTTACAGGAGAAAAAGAAAAAAAACGAGCGAGAGGGACAGAGAATTACACTTGGGCCGAGGGAAAGCAAAAATCTGCTCAATTAAACGAGGAGAGCGCGCGATTTTAATTGATGCTTCCGTACGTACGCTATTGGCGAAAAGTCTGGATTTCGTGTGTGAAATGTGTACGTGGATCTTGTAATATCGGTATACATTTTAAATAGCGGAGTTCCCTCGTCTCGAGAGTGTTTCAGTATAGCGTGCATGGAGAATGAATACGTCTATCATTGTATGGTGCAGCGAGAAAGTGTACGATTAACTCTCGCACCCGGTCCGTCCAATTGAATTTTTAAAAATTCAATTTGTGCCTTGCTATCGCGTTAACGATACGGGCGGTAGGAAATTAACACTTGAAACGAAAGGATAAATAGTTGAATTTCTTGATTAATAATAAATCGATTAAATTTCTATTCAATTGCTATTAAATTTCCACCGATTCTCTCGGTAGAAATTCATTTTTTCACAAAAGCGAAAAATATTCACGTTATTGGAACTAGATTATTCGATGTTAGATATATTTCGTATATTACGTAATATAAATGTGACGGGGATAAAAATACGGGATAAAAAATTACAATACAAAATTAAGTCGCACGAAGTGTCGTAAATAAATTGAATTAACTTTGAAACGGCAAGATCGTAGTTTAAAGTGTCGTGAATCATCGTGTAATATCATTTGCGGGTTAAACCAGGTATGAAATACAGACGCAATAAAAGCGTACCAAACTCTTGGCCGCTATTGTGGGGTATTTTATCGTGTTGCCGCGTAATACGCGCGATTGTCGATTTCGAGCAGTTTCCTTAGGAGAAACGAAGGTATTCGCTCCGGGCCGAGAAGGTTCCGCGCTCCTATTTTATTTGACTCGACCTCGTTTCCTTTCTTCGACGAACGATTCTCCTCGGCCTCGCGACGCCGCGCCCGTTGCAAGAAGTCCCGTTATTACTACTCGTATCGCGGGCAAAGGGAACACCTCGAATTACGAGAATCCTCGTCAAAGAAATGACTAATTAATTGGCCGGCAACCTCGCCCTCCTTGACCCGAAATACACGCGGTTTCTCCCTTTGAACTCGCCCCTTCGCCGTGACCTCGATCGTCGAAACGGTTTCGCGAATCTTCTTGTTAGCTCTCCGATCGCAACCGGGACGCGTTTGAGTCTTTATCTCTCTTGAGTCGTGTCTCGCGTATTTGTAGACGCGATCCCAAATCGTTCGCTCGACTGAAAATACGAAACGTCGACCTGACACTCGAGAGACTTGCGAGACAAGTTGCAACAGAAAGATTCGGATATTTGGAAACTTTACGCAGACATAGTCCACGCGATGGTAATTACGGAACGATTTCTTTTCTTCTGCCAGGAGACTAGGAGTTTTAGGAGTGAAAACAACGTCGCTTCAAACGTGCACTGCAATTTGATCTAACGATATTGAGAAATAACAATTGACGATACATGTGTGTATATATTCAGATTCGTTTGACTATGCGTGCACACGTGTACTCGAATGAAGTGAACGAAAATTTTATTTCTACTCGTTACATAAGCTTGGTTTTACGAATAGTAAAATCCTTTTTTTTTAATATATATATAATTTAATCCTCATAATCCAAAGACTTTGCATTCGTATGCGTTTATATTGGCGCTTATACGGAAGAGGCTGGACAGAAAATAACACAAGATAGAACAGAGTCGCAAACTCAAAGTCAATAACACTCCGCCCGTCGTACTTTTGCATTTCCGCGTTGCTGCGCGGTGGATTGATCGTAGAAGGAAACAGATTCGAAATCTCGTTTGCCGATATTATTAGAGGATTACAGAACTGTCTCTGGCGGGCGAACGGGGCGAGGAGCGGGGTGGAAATCGACCCGGCAAACTAGGCGGCTCGATTTGATTAAACGACCGCGTTTGATTAATCCTCCTCGATCTTGAGGGCTGCCGGCGCGTAATTCAGCCCGGCCGCTTTATACCCGGCTAAACCGGGACACGCTTTATACATATTTCATACGGAGTCCCGAACGGAAAAACAAAGACAGTCCCGGGGGACAGTTAATCCCCGAAGTATTTGCTCTGTCGCTGCTCGCGGAATTAATTCCGCGATCGTTAATCACCGGGGCGCGACGTTCTCGCGTACAGTTCGCGCGCGAGGAATTGACTTTCAACGGCGCGACGTTCGCGCTCGCGAGCAACCGCCGCATTCCTTCCAGCTATTTCTCCGCGACTGGGGTTAGTATCTCGCCTTCCTTATTCGTGTTATTCTCCCACCCCCCATTCGCGCACTTTTTCCAACCTTTCTCTCTCCGCCGCGTCCGACTTTTCGCCGAGTCGAACTTTCCAAACCAAAGTCGATTCGCCGCATCGTTCGCCGTTCCTTCTCGTCCACGGCGATTCCCCCTCCTCGACGTTTAATAGGAGCTTGCAGCTATCGAGCACAACTTTCTCTCTGCTGAAGATTCCCTTCTTTCTTTCTCTTCTCCTCCCCCCCCCCTTTCCCTCTTTGAACGATAGTTAAACAGCGATTAGAATGCCAATAAGGGGCTGGAAAAAGAAGACGAAGAAACTGGTAATAGACAATACCGGTGGATCTTTGATTTTTTTTTATCGGTTGTCGTTCCGAGATCGATTTACCACGAAGAAGAAGAGCCCGTTAATAGAGCGCGTCCGATCGATGAAATTTGCTTTTTCTTCGGTTCTCTCGTCTCGGTTACTCTATGCGGAATGCTAAAACCTTCCCCTTCGAGTGTAGAGTATCGGTGTAGAGAAAGTTTGAGTACACTTTTTGCTATTGTTTATTCATCTCCTGAAATACTTGGCTTTTTATTCCTCGACTCACGTTCCTTTCTCAATTATCATTCAAAATCACTTATCCGTTCCTTGTGACAACTTGACACACTTTTCTTACAAAATTTCTCGTTAGATTATTCTGCAGCACGTAAGTACAGGTACGGAGATAAAGTGACTCTGATTTTTGATCAAACAATCTCCAGAGTTGAAGATAATATTTCTCTCCCGCTTGATTTATAACTATTGCATCGTAACTATGCAGCCAAATGTACCACCATTTCGGAGAATGTACAAATCGTTGCAGGGAGCAAAAAGTTTAAAATAAATAATCGTAGACGAAACTAGAGAATTGAACACTTTTGTACGCGAGTTACGTGAAATGGAACTTTGGTCCATTTATTACTCCATTACTTTATGTTTTCGTTGCACTTTTATTATCCAACTTGTCAGTTCGACGATCGATCTGACGTCTCAGTTGGAAAATTGTGAAAACCCGCACGAGCGTTCAACTTCAAAACCGAGAATTGAATAGCTTCGAGGGCTCGCCTGGATGACGTCACGTGGTCGATGCAAAACCTGCGACCATCTCGCCGAGACGTCATTTCAAGGCAGCCATTGAATCGCTCGGGATAAAGAGCAAAAAACGAGAGCTGTTTCCTCGAATCTTGCGCAAAACTTAATATTCCGCGTGAACCGTAGCAGCGCATAGAAATCAGGCTCGCCGCAGCACGGCGTACGTACTCCCCTCGTTTCGTTTTACTCTTTCAGTAGCCAGCCGTGGAAACGTATGCGCATATTTTCGCGCGGCAACGCCATTAGTCAGACGAGGGCGCGATTTAAAAGAACGTTGCCGATATCGCGGCGAACCGGGGAGGGTCTCGATGGCGAACCCGTTCGATTAAATTACGAAGCAGTTTGATTTCCCAACCTCCCCCCTCCCCCCCCCCCTCTTCCACATACACCCCTCGTAATTAATTATCCGACAAAATTTCATTATTGGAAATAAATTCGATGGAGAGGGGAGAGCGCGACAGTTTCGATTCTAAACATTCTGCAGCCGACCCGTTCGTTGCACAGTTTGCCGTATTGTGCCGCACGACACGTGACCTACACGATAAACATGCTCGCGAAAGAACGGCCGTACTTTGTCGAACTGGGAGGGTGGTTTCTACCCCCCCGCATGTCGTTGTCACGATTGACTTTCAAAGAAGACGGAGTGTTACTCGATGAAACACCGGCGTTTACAGGGTCGTTTCCTCCGATTCGTTAGCATATCCACATTTATACGACAACTCGTATAAATATTTATACGCATCACCGGCTGGGAAAAAGTTTCGACGGCGAACGTTAAAATGTTGTTTGAACTGCGTAGATATTAGGCTACGTAAAAAAAAAAAAAAAAAAAAAAAAATAAATTCAAACTATTAACGACGAAATTGACGAGTGTCATGATATACGAATTAAGCAGTTTTGAAACTTTTTTTGTAAAAAATTTGTATCTATATGACACGCGTATTTCTGTAACATGCTCTTTGAATTATGCAATTATCACTTTCTTTTTTATACAGAAGCAAATGTTACAGTGTTAATTACAAGTCCAACATCTTTCGTAACGACAAATAAGTCTCTTAATATTTCAAATATTATTGAAACGATTTGTCGCGCTCTATCTACAATTATAATTTTACTTACTGTACTTTGTATTTTATTTATTCGCATGAATAACAAAGCACCGTGTGCCTTTATTCGACGTAAATAATTTACGCACGTCCGCTGTATTATCCTTAAAAATGTAACATCAAGAGACAAATATATTGCAATGGTGATTTCCTTGCCTAGCTCTTTCAGCGTCAACGAAATGATGATCGTGCGTGAAAAAGTATCTCGCGAGAACTCGAAGTAAAATTTTGCTTGAGGTAAAAGTTTCATAACCAATAGCCAAGGCTAAAGAAAACGAATCGTTCGGTGGAAATTTGCGTGTTAAAATCTACGGTTTCACGGAATCGTGGGATCACTGCCAATGGAAATGGATTCGCGCCAGCCGTAAATGGTACCCGTGGATCTATTCGATCACTCCGCCGCGAATAATTAATCACGCCGGGCTATAAATATCTACCGAGGCGTTGCGGTGCTCAAGACTTTCCCGCGTAGAAGCAGATACACGATTCTGTCGGAAGTTTAGCTTCCCCGGAGATACGATTGGCCACCAGGGACGCTCTCCAACGAGCGACTGGCATTAGCGATGGACATTCGAATCTCAGTTTCGAATGTTGTTTCAACGCTTCGAAAATTCGAATCGCTTCGAGTACATGCGATGCGATATCCCGATGAACGATGGTTAGTTTCCACTAAAATTGAGACGCGGATACCTGTGATATTAGTACAGTAGATCCCGCGAAATACAGGAAGATTGCAATTACAACGATCGATCGTCATTGCAAATGTTCGTCGTGCACGTGTTTAGAAGATAGAAGAAAAAAAAAAAAGAAAAAAGAAGAAGAGCTTGCCAAACGCCACGAATGCTCGAGACGTTGCATCGAGCTTCGTCAGGACCTTCGAAGAGTCTCGAGATTCGGGACTAATATCAAAACTTTCAAGATTCAAGGCCTCGAGGTAAAGAATCGTATTCAAAGCGGTACGCTTTCGTGTACTCGACGTGCTTCGCCGAGCGCGAAGAAGAAAGGGAAACGTGTGCGACGCGGTTGGTCGCGCCCACCCTCGATTTCGCTCGACCAATGCCAAAAATTTGTGAATCGCGACGGAATAAACGAGCCCGGGGGGGGGGGGGGCCACGGAAGAAGAGGGACTCGAAGGCACTCGGAATTTATTCGAAAGCAACCTCGTTACGGTGCGGCTGGCAAAGTAGGTCGCATGAAAATAGCGAGGACGTTTAAAAGCGCCTCACCGTGCGATTTAACGTCAATGGGCCACTTCTCGTTCCTCCTCCCCCACCCCCCTTTTCTCTTTCTCCGTGGACTTTCTGCGCGCCTTCTTTTTCTCGGTCGCGGCTCCCTTCCTCCCCCTATTTCCACGAGCCGCCGCTCGCGCGCGAGTTTCTTCCTTTTTGCGGGGGAGGGAACGACTCGCGACATTTAAGCCAGGAGTCGCAGCGCGACAGCGTTGACGAGCTCTTGGAAAAATCTTTGCCCGCTTTGCGCCACCAGCGAGCGAGCAAGCGAGCGAACGAACGCGAGCTTTGTGCCGGCGTTCTTCTTTTTCTTTTTTCTTTTCTTTTCTTTTTCCCCTTTTTTCGGAGAAGGATTCCTTCTCGACGGACTGTCGCCTTCTGTTTCCGCCGCGCTTTCGTGCCTCGACGCTTTGCAAGACGTTTCCCTCTGGCGCCTGCACCCTTTTCCTCCTTCTGTCCCAACCCCCTGGTTCTTAAGTTCCGTTTTCAACTCGGTTGCACTCCGCCGCGAATTCCAAGTGACGTTCGTTCCTGGGCGGTTAATTGGTCCGGCGGTTTGTGTTTGTTTAAAACGTGCCCGCGGTGGGACGACAAGTTTCGGTTTGGTTCGATTGATCTTTTTTTTAGAGAGTGTGCTCGAAAAAATGAATGGATACAGTGTATTGCACACGCCGCAGCGTGTAATCGTTGCAAATTCGGTGGGAAATTTTTGGCCGAAAAATTTCAAAACTCGTGGAAAGTTTCGTGGATACTTCTAAGATTTCGTTAACACTGTCAATGAAAGACAACAGTTATATTGGTCATGGTTGTATTGACCGAGTTTGAAACAAGTCTAAGGATACGTATAGAAACGACGAAGAAAGTATTTAACATGTATTCTCGCCTCTTTTAAAATTCTATATAGAGACGAATGACTATACAGAAAAAAAATGAAGACGAATTTTACGTAGACTCTTGGAACATCTACATCGATAGAGAAGGAAAGATGGAAATATTTGTCCAAACCAACAAATCGAACGTTGTTTCCAGAAACGTCTTGAAATATAACTAATTTCTCCTATACGAGCGGAAATACTTCGCTGCAATAGAAGAAAACAAAAATGACGAGTGTCACGAAGCGATTCCAACCACTATAGAGTTATCCACTGCGACACAGTATGCATACAGTACAGACCGCAAGAGGTTAATACGCCCAGGGTCATGCGCGATAAATATACATTCACGTGTATAAATTAATTCGACGTTCGTTTTATATATTATTTGTATCGGACGATAACTTCGCGATTGGTCATCTCTAAATACAAGCGAATTTGATATGTATCTACGGACAAAAACGCAACAGCGAACGAGGTGGTAGAAGCAATTACATTCGTTCCCAGCGCGCTCCGACGGAATTGAAAACCACGGTTTCATTTGAATTCCAACGTTAAGGTTAACACCGCTTTTTTTTTCACGGTTACGCCTGGGAATCGAATCAAATCTATCACGCTCGTGAGAGACTCCTTTGAGAAACATCAACGGGAAACGAGCGAGTTCTATTCGACAAGAGAGAGAGAGGGGGAAAGAGACGAGACGAGGGGTTAGACGTTTCACCCTCGACCTTCGTGAGAAATAGGGAGAAAGAGAGAGAGAGAGCAGGATTATAAAAGGCCGATAAAGCCGATCGTCTTTCATTACTAACGCTCTATGAGCACGTACGCGATATTTCGCCCACGAGGAATTCCGCGAAGGGGTATAAATGACTTCCGTGAAACTTACTCGCCGGCTATAGACGCTGCCGGATAACCTTCGATCGTGGCCGACCTCGATCGAACTTCCTACCCTGTGTACGGTGCCCGAAATGCCCGCAGACATTGCGCTTCCTACGACAACGTCGACCGCCAACCCTTCGCGTGTGTCCCTCTAAGTACCGTTGTCTCCATTAACCTCGCCGGAAACCGGGAGCCGGGAGTAGATTTAAAAGAACGGAACCTCGTGATTTTAAAGTTAGCTACTGCTGCTGCTGCTGCTGCTGTTGCTGCTGCTGCTGCGGTAACGATAAAATACCAAACAAGGATCGCAATGTTCTTCAACTTTTGAATTAAAGAAACCTTTGTTTGGACGAAATTTAAATTCGAACGAGCATTCGTCCAATGTGAAGTTACAGTTATTTTTTATTGACGGCAACGGCGTTGGTAATAATAGTTTCTATTAGGTCATCCTATAAATATTTCGTGATCGATGGTAATCACTCGAAAATTGCTCGTCGAAAATTGACTAGCGACTGGTGATTTTTCTACGAAACATCGTTGCATAATGGACGAATATTTTTTTTACAACTGTCTGTCTTCTCGTTATTTAAAACGCAGCACTTGGAAAAATCATTGCTTAAATAGATTTAAATGGAACTGTTTGTAAATAGATCGAACGTCAGAACAGTCGAATTCGATTTATAAAATAAATACGTAGATTATGTAGGAAATGTGGTAGCTACTCGATAATTCGATAATTCGATTACTAAATTTTAACTCAAATTTTATCGAAGTGAGAGATTTTGTCGCTCGTTTTCGTCTAAATTGCAAAAACTGTCACACTCATTTCGAAATCCTCTCTGTCCTCTCTATCTTCCACAGAGAAACAAGAGAGAGGATTATAAATAATCGAACACATCGAAAGAGAAGTTTCTAGTTTCCTAACTACCGACACACAGAAATTGGAAATTGTACGTCGATTACCATTTACGCTGAATGATCCCGAATTTTCTCGAAATCAAAAAGACGTATGTACGTACGTAGCATTTATTACACAGCAGCATTTATTATTTCGAAACAAGAAGCACCCTTCTCGCTTCGTTCCCGACAAGAAACGAGAGAAACGAGAGAACAGGAATAAATAACCAGGTACATTGACTGTTTAGAGAAAGGAGATTTTTTTGGTTTCTTGAATGCCGTGAAGGGAAAGGAAGCGGAAAGAAAAGTCTGAGGATGCTTCTCAAGCCGGTCGTATAATCCGCGAATATGAATGCAGAGCGTTGGCTGAAAGGAGCGTGGCCCATAAATTCAAGTTAATTAAAGATATCGATCGAAGTCCTCTAGCCGGAGGAATATTTTCGAGCGAGTTCTCGCGGACGAAAAGCCCGGGTTGGTTCGTTGTTTGTTCGGAGCATCCGCGACGTGGACGAAGATTAATATGTGACGGAAACGTTGGTCGGTTAATTAGCGGAAAATCGGGGACGAAGGAAAGAACGTCCGTTCATTTCTTCCTCGTTGTTCTCCTCCTCGTGGAGGGATGAAATTGAAGAAAGTGGAAAGGTATTTGAAAAGGGGGCCACGAGCAAAGAACGATGGGGGATGGTCGAGGAAGGGTGACTTACGTCCCGTGGCTTGAAAACAGGCCACTCGATTACGCGGTTGTTTCGCCACTTAAATTACCACCGCATTGAACTCGCGCCGATAAACCGTCGTTGTTGAATTAATAACTGATCCTAATTGAATTAATAATCCGCTCATCCCTCCACGGAAATTGTAAATAGCTGCTCGGTGGCTAACAAAATACGGCCAAGCTATACGTACAGTTATTGGTTCCTGTTCAATTATTGACTTCCCTTCTATCCCGCCTCTCGCCCGTCCACCCTTCCTTCTCCCCCCCCCCCCCCCCCTCCTTCTCTCCCTTCGTCGCTGTGTTCGAACGTTCTATCAAACCACTGACAGAACGAGCGTTTAAAAAAAAAAAAACGGAGAAGAAAGAGAGAGGGAAACTGTACTCGTGCCTGGTCGAACACATTTCCCCGATATAGCGAAACGTATCTCCTTTACTTAGGTTAACAGAGCGGAAGTCCAGTGACGAGAGCAAAGTACACCACGCGAAATATCGTAACGAAATTCACAGTCACGTTCGCGTGCGTTATCTTCGAGAATAAAAAGAGACCACGTTTTCTATCAGCGAATAAACACGGGGAGAGATCGAAAGACCTCCGCGACTGTTTACGAATCGTGGCTCCAGCTCGCCGAGCTAACGTCAACAAACGCGATACCACGAAAAGGTATTTGACGAATATCAAAAAAAAAAAAAAGAAACGCAGGAAAAAGGAAAAACATCAAATGCCTAAAGAAAAAGCAAACGTGTCGAAACACGTTTACAGATACGATTTATTGCGCCGCGAGATAACAAAGATAATTCCCTGGGGGGAAATTTTCTACTCACCGCTTCTGCCGGTTGGCGTCGGCGCGGACGTGGATCTTCCGGTTGGCTCCGGGATCGGGAATATCAGGTCGCAGCACTCTCTCTCGGGGAACTCGCTGGCGCGAGTGCACCTGCAGCAGCAGAAGAGCACGACGAGAGCAGCGGCGACGCTCGTCAGCAGCGTGGACCGCGCGAGCAGCGTCCCGACGACACGTGACATGACTCGCCCCATCAGATCATGGCACAGCATCGAGGACCGCCTGATCCTCCTCAGCCTCTCTGCAACGCGATCCTCTTCGACGCTGTCAACGTTGGCCGCCGGTCGGCCGCCAATCGGACGACTGAGACGAATCTCGCGGCGTCCGCGCGACATTCTCTCGTCGTCCGTCTCATCGTGCGACGTCTCCTCCACCTTCGACGCGATCCAACCGAACCCAACACTCGTCGTTGTATCCACGCCGAAATTTCCGCCGGATTCTCTCTCTCTCTCTCTCTCTCTCTCTCTCTCTCTCTTATCAATCTTCTTCGTTTTCCTTCCTCCTCTCTTGCTCGTACGAGAAGAATGACGCGCACACTTTTTCTCAAGACTCGACGACCTCCTGCTCACGAATTCTTCGCGGTCGAACACTTTCTTCGCGATAGCACCGTGTCACCGGATTCCGTGAAACTCGCACGCGAAAGCAACCCCTAAAAAGAGGATCGAAGCATCCGATCGAGACTCGATCTCGCGGGAGAATCGTCGATCGATCACACGCGAGAATCACGCGAACCTGAAACCGCGATCTTGGACGGTGTGTTTGCGATGTGTCGAGAAACGAACGAATACTCCACTGTGCCGCGATCGCGATACACGACCGATGCACGATCGTCGTGTCTGCAAGACGTATCTTGACCGTGTGTATATGTGTGTGTGTGTGTGTGTGTGTGTGTGTGTGTGTCTGTGCGTGCGTGCGTGTGCGTATGTGTGTGTATGCGTGTGTTTGTTGCGTTAAGGGAACGACCTGGCGTACGACGCGGCTGCAGAAAACGATGCGGCAAAGGTCGCGCACTCGGTCCTCGTGTCGCGTTTCGAACACACTTGGCGCGCGCGTGCTCGCCAACCGAGCGTGCCTTCGAGCCGAGACCGCGTCGCCACGGCGTCCCGACGCCCAATGACGAACCACACCGCGTTGGACGGACGGCCGCGCGACTACCACCGCCCCGCCAACCCTCTGCCAACCCTCTGCTGCCTCCTTCCGCCGCCGCCGCTACCTGTTCTTTCCATCTCTCTCGCTATCTCGCCATCCCTCCCTCCCACCCTCTTTGCCCTCTGCTCCTTCTCTCTGCCGTCACAACTTACACACGATAGTTTCTGCGCGAAAGTGTGCGCGCTCTTCGCGTTCCGAAGCCTCCGAGAGAGCGGCGTTCTCCCGCTTTCGCTCTACGTGTCCTTGCACGCGACGCTCGCTCCTCGATCGCCCTACGCTTTGCCCGAAGCTCGTGTGCGCAGACCTGCGCTGGTCTCTGCTCCCCTCTCCTCCTTTCTCACCCTCTCTCTCGACGCGTGTTTCCCTCTGTAGCCGCTCGTAACACGGCGTTCAGGTGCTCGCAAGGGAACGCACACCTGGCAGCGTGCACTGGTCTCCGGGGTGTACGCGCGAAATGCGTACCAGACTCGCGACCGCAACCCTACTGGTGGCTACTCTCGTCTGCCTTCGCATCTACGTTCACGCTCTTCCATTCTGTTCCTTCCTTCTTTCAATTTCTTTCCTTAAAAGCAGCTCTCTCTTTCTATCTGTCTATCTTTCTTTCTTCCTGTTTACTTTTAAAGCTCGAGATAAGGATACGGGAGGGAAACGAGTGAGCTATTTGTTGATTTTTCCTGTTAACTACGATGTATTCTGTTTAAAGTATCGTCAAGAGTTGGAAAAGTGGCGAAGGATACCTCTCTCTCGGCTCGCTACAGCTGGTTCTTGCGTTATCCGCGCAATTTTTTAATTGAAAATGTAATAACTGTCAGATGATCTGATCAATCACAGACTGATGAGTGAATGGTAAGATTGCAGAAACCGCGTCGCGGCGAACTTTTGACTGAGTTCAATGAGAGAGTTTCAACGTAACATTCGCACGATCGAAATTCATCAAGAAGCACCTAAAAGATCGCCAATCACTCTCGCAAGAAAGAGTTTCCATCACGTCTCATCTTAAACCGTCGTCATCGCGTCTAATTTACACGCATTTATATTTACATTCATCCGAACAAATTACATCGAGGAGATCCGAAAATTATACGAGGAAAAAATGCCCGAAAATAGAAATATCCTTCGCGGATCTCTGATGAACACCAATGTCCGCGTTTTTCCTTTCAGAAGGATGTAAGGCGCCGCCTCCTCCGGGAGTTCGGAATCGCGCGTGCAGTGGTCCATCGGATCGTTAAAAATTCCCAACGAACGTGCAACCTTCCGCGTATCAATTATTCCCATCCCGTTCCTAAGAAAATACCCCTTCTCCCGTCGATAAAGGGGGATGCCACGACGTGCGATAGGAAGGTACGCGCGCCCCACGTGGCGCGTACGACGTAGACGCGCTCGTATGCGTTGCGTGTTCCTTCGTCGTAAGTTCGCCTCAGCCCGATATCCCGATGTCCGTAGTTATTGGACCGGCGTGCACACACGTCGATCGTGTGTCGGTGTGTCGGGATCGGGCACGTATGTATGTATGTATGTACATACATACATGCATTCGAGCGTACGCCGGTGTACGGGGGCGATGCGCGTCGTGCTGCTAGCGTACGTGTCTCGATGTAACACGATTCCACGGGAGTCGGTGGAAACGACAACGTCCGAGCGAATCCGAGGGATTCCGAGCGGAGGAACATCCCCTGGCCAAGGGCCAGGTGGCCAGGCGGCCGACCAGCCAACGGCCCACCAACGACCCTCGTTCCTCGTGCGCGCCGTTCCTGACCTCGTTTCGCTCGGTTTGTCGAGGTCGGTTACGCGGAAATGCCGCGTCGCGCGCGCTCGCCAGTAGTCCATCCCTGGAAACCCTAACTTAACCCTAAACAGCGACTAAGAGCCGAGTGCTCTTTCATTGCGGTCCGTCAAACTGAAAATACACGGGGAATAATGTCGTTTTGCTTTTCTTATTCAGAGAGATTTCGTGAAATCTTTAAGGATATAACGTTAGGTCGTGAAATTAGGTCGGCGCAAGATGAAATGGCGGAGGTCGTAACGCAAGTTTCTTGAAAGTTGTGTAATATTAATCCTGCGATTCAATACGATTTTATAATCATCGCGATGATAAAGCCTTTGGCCGTGTCGAGTTCGATTTTTCGCGTTTAGATTTTCTAATTTAAATGGCTGGTACTTGTTGCTTAACCTTGAATTCGTCAAGCTTCGAGCTTTAAGCAGTATCATTTTTTAGTCGCGGGGTTCCAAATGATTTCGCCAATACCTTTCAAATATTTGCATTTGAAAAACATCGTCCGATCGAAAAATACAATGAATCTATCTCATCCAGGCCTTCAAGTAACGACTCGAAGCTTAATCCTTCCAAGGGTTAACAACCCTTAACAATCGTCACGATCGATTGTTCGCGATCCAACAACGACCTTCGAAAATTATTTCCCCGATGCGTAATGATACTTCCTGAACTACGGAGTTTTTCCACGGAGATTTGCGAGCAACAGCCGTTCGTTCTCTATTCTCGACAAGTTAAAAGCGTTGGGAGAACCAATCTACGAAAGGTCGTGAAATTTGCATGGCCGCAAAAGCAAGAGAGAGCCAGAGTCAGAGAGGCGCGTTGAAAATTTCACCGTTGCATCTCGCCGTAGCTTCTCGGCCGCGCTAATAAACGATAGCGGTCGTTAAGAATCCTGACCAGCTCGTTAAGAGACCTCCGCCGATGAATATGAATAGCAAACAAATTGACAAAGTCGAAGATAGACGGACGGTGGTTCGTCGCGATGGCGAGGAACCGAGCGTCTCGTTCGACTCGATATTTTCTGCCAGTTGGCTTCGACCGAGTCAAAACGTTATCAATTAGGAAGGATGATTACTGGAATTCAACTGGCGACGAACGATCGAGTCGCGTCGCACAATACACGCGGGGCAAACAGTATTATCAATTCTCATCGCGACGTTCGGAAAATCCGATATTCAAGTCCGCCGATCAGAAAAACGTGGCCGGTTGCCGTGCGGTCCGTGTTTCTCCCTCGCATAATCGCGATTCGATTGGCCACGTTAAATAGAACCGAACTAATATTGACGTGTAATATTAATCGAGTTTTACGACTGCACGCGAGCGTAATTATTTCGTTCGGGGCGGACGCCCGCGTCCTGCAGCTAAATCACCCACGAGACTTTTACCCGCTTGAATTTGTTGCGAAAAATCTCTGTACCAGAAGAATCGCTCGACAAGAGGTTTTGACGTGCCATGTAATAATTTTTTTATTTTATATGTAGTCAAAGATCAAATTAAGCAGTGATCGTTGCTTCAGAAACATAAAAAAAATTTTCGCTCGCTTTATTGTTTCAGAGAGCAAAATATATATATATGTATATGTATTATGCAACTATCTTTTCCGTTACTGTGAAATAAAGTAATTAATCAACGACATTTCTACACATTATTTAATAATTTTCACAAGCTTTCTATTATGATTAAACAATTAAATTTATTTCGATAATTCGTTTATCTTAAATACACTGCTCGAGTCGATTGTTATAAATTATTAGTTAAAATTTAGTGACGCTGCGGTGCAGAACCTGCCTATATTGATATGATAGAACGTGAAGACACGAAAATGATACGGGGGTCAATTTGAGTACCCCAAAAAACATGGGACACGAAGAAGCATTGGTCTGTCTTAATTAGTCAATCTTTATACAATGTGACTGTTTCTTCGTGTCACGTAAAGACGATAAATGGCAAAAACCGACAAGGAACAAAGTCACGAAGTCCTCGTACGTCAATGAATCGCAGCGTGTTGCCGGATTTCGAAAGGTTTCACTGACGAAGCCGAATCGGCTGGCTGGAGCCAGTGGTACGAGCGCGCCACTGGTCAGACGAGACTGGTGCATTCGATAGTGGTAGAAGTCGGTGGATGGCCGAGCCTGGACCACGTTGGTTACAGACCGAGTCCGAGTCAGCACTTATGCGAATAATCAACCAAGGGCTGCAAGGGTATACGGCCGAGGGGTAAAGCGCATAAAGAGAACTTTATTCGACGTTAATTGCCGTGTAATTTGTTAGGGAAAGTTAATGAGTCCCGGCAAAGGTCGAGGATGAGAACTTGAGATTGCTGAACCGCGTGAATTACTCGTTGCCGGAGAATCGTCGAGCGAGTCGAGAGTCGAGAGTATTCGATCGTTTGAGACGAAGAACATCCGTCGCGCGACTTTCGAAGGACATTTACTCGGAAAACATACAGCGAGAGACCTCGAAAGAAGGTCACGCGATACGATCGTGCAATTGTGACGTAAGAAGCTTGCTCGCCAAATTCAGTGATTTAATATATAAGCATCGGCGAACACCAGGTGCGTGATTTACAGCGACCACGATGAATTTCGAGTCGTTGAAATGCCTGGCCCCGAAATCGTTTCCGTTTCGACCAAAGTTGTTTCGCTGAACGGAAGCGAAGACTTTGCTAGTGACTCGAGCGACGATCGATCGAACGGCTTAAAAGTGAAGAATTATTCATTTATTCATTCGATATAAACGTGTCAGTTTCCTTCTTTTTTTTTTTTTCATACGTAAGTGACATGCCGCAAGGTATGACAACAACTATAAAATAGTTAGACTGATCCAGTTAGATCTAAAGAATCTATAGGTAGCACCTGGACTTATTTCCCAGTTTGATCATTAATTTATAATTTCGTCAATTTATTTCGATATATCTAATCTTGTACATTTCGTTCCGATTATTGGTTATCTGATACTCGGTCAGAGATCGTTGTTCCGTAAAAGTGACTATTGCAGCAAGTTAATAAATTAAATTACAAATAGACTAGTAGTAGTCAAGATATCTATATTAAAAGTGACTGTTGCAGCAAGTTAATAAATTAAATTACAAATAGACTAGTAGTAGTCAAGATATCTATATTAAAGAGAATTTACAAAGTCATCGAAGTTTATGCTGCTGGTCGACAAAGTAGTTTTCTAAATCTAGTGATATTGATATACTCGAACCATGTATGAAGCAGTTGACCATTCTCGTTTTAAAACACACAAAAAGGATTGAATTGAAAGTTATGTTGTCGCGCGGGTATCGTTATCTTTCACCACTACAACGCAGAAAATACAACCTTTCACAAATTTCGCAAATACTCGATAATATGAACAGTCAAGATGTCTTCGAAGGGATGCTCTTACCCTCCCCTCCCCTCCCCCCTCCTCACAGAATCGTTCTTCAGTACAGAAAAAGAAACTCTACTGTTATCAGTGCATCACGTTAAACTACGTTTGCGCAAAGTTTCCAATTTTGCTTTGCGGCACGTTATTTCATTTTTATCTTGGTCTTGGTTGTTCCGAGACAGCCGATCGAATAACCGGAGTTTGTGTGTCGAGTTTACGACGCGAGTCGGTTGCCTACAAATACAAACGTTACGTTTCAGGGGGAGACATCGACAGTGATTAGAGGGTAAAATAAATGGCAGTTCGATCGCGCGCAGAGAATTACAGCGCGCTGCTACCCTGTTCCTCGCGGCTTGGATCGCGTTGGTCGTCGGATATCGCGATACCTTCGCGTGATACCGATGCACGGCGGCGGCCTCAGTGTTCCGTTGGCACGCGACTAACTTCGCGTTTCAATCAGAGGCGTCGCTTCGGTACCACCGTAATAATCGCCGGCATGCGGAAGAATAATATAGAGTCAAAGAGAAATCGAGCCTCGTTCCGAAAATTGGAACAATTACAGCGACGTCGTCCTCACAGCGAAATTTACGATCGTGCCGATCGCGTAATACTTTGCTCTCGTTCCTCTTCCACGCCTGGAATTTTCATCAATCATTCGTTCCGACTTCGCGTTGTAAAAACGATAAGGAACGTCTGAAATCTGTATCAGCGCAAATTTCTTGGACTGTTCGCAGACTTGGCCGATAAATGTCTGTGAATTATCGTGTCATTCTCACGTTGTTATTCATTTTCATAAAATACTCCTACACGCGTACGCTATTGCAAGATTCTCGAGAGAATTAATATTAATACACAGCTAGAAGAAAATTAATGTCAGAGTTCACGAGTTTAGCTTGTTTAGCTTTTAATGTTCTGTGTTTTTTAATAGAACATGAACAAAAAAGGAAACGCCAGATCTCATATTCGTCAATATGGAAGATTAGAAGAACACGTGGAGCCATCCGGAACAAAACAAAAAGAAAGAGAGAAATAACCAAATAACCAAAGTAGAGAAAACCTAGGCTGAACTAGAAATTTACCAAAATCTCCAACGAATATATCGAGATACCGGCTGAGATTACAGGAAATTTATAATTACAATTTCATAATTCATGATAATATGAAAAGTCTAGATTTCTTTGAAGAAATCGTCTAGAACCATCTTTTTTTTAAGGGGGAGAAATATTATTTCATTATTGGCATCGAATAGAACTACGTTTGTGCAAAATTTTTAATTTTACAGTTGTCGAACTTTGTTAGTTATTAAGAGAACACTGACGTCTTACTCTTAATACGACCTCTCTTCCCTGAAACCAACTCGTGTCTCGCGGAGAAGATACTCGGTTTCGGCGACCGCGATCGGCAGGACCGCTAATGCTAATTTCTCATTCGTGAAGTTCAGCTAGACCGGAATTCGCCAAGAAACGCGCAACACCAAGAAGAAACGCAGTGGCGGAACTCGAAAAATTTCACCGACTACCGAGGTACGAAACTTTGAAAATCACAATCGAATTCGCGATTTTGAAGCGTGATAACGGACTGGATTTCCGCGATTTCCGCAACTTTCGAGGTGGACACTCGGGAATCGTACGCTCGTGATTTCGATTTTCCGCGTGTTCGACGAATTGCAGAAATTCGAGACTCGCGTGTTCGTGGTTTCGAAACGTAATTAACAATCGAGTTTCCGATTTCCGTTTTCGATTCCGATTTCCAAAGCGCCGAAAGTCCGAGAACTTTTATACATTGGCGATGTCGAAGCGTGATTAAAACTGTTCATTTCGTGTGTTCGTGACTTCCAGCTACGATCAAGTGCCGATAGTATCTCGATCTTTGGCACAGTTCGCTCCCAATCATCCACCGTGTGCAAATTATATTTTAATGGCATGTTACGAACACTCGTTTTTCCTCCAACGAAAGATAGAAACATAGAAATTGCGTTTTTGTTACGGACTGAAAATTTTGAATCGCTAACGGACTGTGCGAGTCGGACGTTGTTTGCACGTTTGTCAAACGCGCTCGGTCGATTTTTTTCTTGCCGAGTTTGAATGATCGATCCTGTATTCCCTAAGAATGTTGTTTTGGCATATATTGTCGAAGACGTTCCGTCCTTAAACATTAGATCAATTGTTATCGATTCCGATACATTGGAAGACTGACACCTCCTGAAATAAGGGAGGGAATACTCGATTACTTCTTGCGAGAGCGACCAACGTTAGTACTGATAATCCAGTCGTTAACACCGGAACTCCCCGCGAAATCCTGCAAATCCAGGAACGAAAGAAATACTTTATTGAATTTGCAACAATTTGGTAATTCAAATCGGTACGCGCGTTCGCGATTTCGAATCGTGATCAAAAGGACTTCTGCGTGTTTCAAGGTGAGACTGCAATTTCGCGAACTTCCGTGTTCGCCTGATTAATTTCATAATTATTATTCATAAAAAAATTGGACCCATGATAAAATTCATTGAGAGTCTTTTGCACGGTATAAATTTCGCAGGTTCTTGCGTTAATTTTGTTAAACAAGAAATTGCGCTGCACGTTACTCTGCTAACATCAGAATCGAACGAACAATTTCTTTATTAGTTATCAGCAAATCCTCTTGCGCGATTTCAATTTGTTCGGTGAATTTGCTTGCGATTTATTCGACTCGTGAGCAGGTATTAAGAATCGGATTTCCGTGATTTCCACGTGAATTCAAAAAGCTCGTGTTAGCGATTTCTAAGCGCGATTAGGAATCGAATTCTGTGATTTCATCCGTGAACGACGTAGTTAATTAATTTTCCACTCGGCGTCGTCGCGAACTTCAAAATTCAAACCGCTAATGAGCTAACGAATCAGATGTTTTTTTTCTTTTTTGTGTTTGTAGCACATGCACGAGCTGACTTTAGTCGTTTTCGATCGACTTTCTATATAGTTTTTGCATAGTTCGTTTACACATAAACTTTTAAAAATTCACCTTTGGGCGTTTCTGCACGCTCTTTACCGGAACGGAATATTTTCATCGTTTCAACTTTTTCTTCTTCTTCCGTTCCTTTTTGTTCACTTCTGTTCACACGTTTCCACCTTTTTGTTTCCTTTATTACACTTTTTTATTATTATACAAGATCGCTCGTACTTATTTTCTATAATGGGAATTATACTTGTTTATACTTATTTTCTATGGGGATCGATGAGCGCGTCTCATCGATTTAATGACTAATTTGCGGAAGATGGGCAAGAACAAGAATACCACGGTCTCACGTGCAAGTATAAATGTCTCCAGGTAATCCGAGGCTCCGAGAACTACGCTTAATTGACTGCACGAGCTGACAGCCTTCGTTTACTACAGCGTTAGAAGATCCGGGCGACAGGGCCATTTTCAAAAGTAGAGATCGGTCCAGCAAGGATCACAAACGTTTTCAGAAAAGCTCCGTCTACTCGGGCAAGGTAAATCTATCAAGATAAGCCCTCATCTAGCTCGTGCTCTCACCTATTGCTAATCGTACTTGGTTCCATCTTAGACGAGCATGGTTACTCGAGTGGGAGAAAGGACGCGTGCTAACATCAGCTAGCCACCATCCCGTCATCATTTGCAAGTACACGTACATATCTCACCACGCTGCTTATCACTGCTGCATCCTCCAGTATCGTTGAACTTTGCGGACTCAAACGGATGTCAAACGAGAATTACTATTTCGCGTCGGATGTATCCAGATCAGTCGACTACCAGCTGTAATTGACCTGAGCCTAAATATACCAAGGTAGGTGACGTGTTAGGAATCCTTAGTCATCGGATCAACTGATCCTGGCTGGACAGTTAGCGCGATCCTCCTCGAAGCTCGCGAGAGGGTTAATCAGCTCAATTTGTTCAATTCACCACGGTGAAGAAAAATTCTCATTAGAAAAATCAACAGAGCCAGAAACGAGAAAAAAATTGTCACGTACGATCGAAGATGGAATGAAAATTTAATTCAACTGTCTATACTAGTCTTGTCAAATCGCGGCGTGACGAATTTTAAATTAACGAGACTGCTTTTTATTCAACGACGATGTAACTTCGCGGCCGGCTTGATGGAAACTTTCGTACACGAGGTAATTCCGCGAATCAGTGCCGGCGCACTGATACTCGGAGGGTGCATTAGAAATTAGGTTTAAACGAGCTGTAATATATTCAGCGGTTCACCGCTGTATCGGGCGACGAAACCGTCGAGGGGCCGGATGCATGGAGAACTCGACGATAGTCAACGTCGGTCTGCGGTTACAGTGAGTAGAAGTGACAGCCTGTACCTGCATAATGACTCGACTGCAGCCGTGCAATGCGACGCGCAAGCTCGCTACGCGATGCACACTGCCAATCGAAACGTTGTTTCGTCGCGTTAGGTACACCGACACGAGCCTCGTCGGCTACCGTTCTCCAACCACTACTACCACCACCATCACCACCATCACCACCATCACATCGGTGCAACCACCGTTACTCTAGCTGCCACCGATTTCTATCATCCTCGCAACAATGTTCGGGGCAGGTACGTCTTTCGATGCGAGGCACGCGATTCTCGCGATTTCTTTCCAATTTCGCAATTTCGCCGCCGACAATATTTGGCAACGTGAATGTTGGCAGTCATGAAACTGTTGTATCTACGCAAATGCACCTTTTAATCCTCGTCATGACAATCAGAGAAACGTCGTCTTCGATTGATTTCGCTGTTGTTCCCTTTTTTTTTTTCCCCTCTCTCTTCTCGTAGTCTACTTGGAATTGTTATAATCTTTACTCTTAGTGCATTGTTTTAAACAAGTCCTTCTGGTATAGATGGCGACGATTCCACGCGATGATGGCGCTTCATTCTCATTTCCGTCAACTTGGTTTTCTGTCAACGTTCAAATCGTCTTTGCTACTCTTTAGCGTACTCTGTTTTCACTCACACACAGATTTTCACCGACAGGTTTGCATTTTGCAAACGAGAAAGGAAAAGACTGGCAAAGATCCAAATCAACGTGCACGAAATCTGTTAGCCATCAGACATGATTTTGAGGCGGTTTCGCATGCGATCGACTCTTCTCTTCCCCTTCAATTTTTTTTTTTTTTTTTTTTTTTCTTATTCAAGAGGAATAGGCAGCGAAATCACCTTGGAATCATACTTTTGCCGCTCGACCATGTGTTACAATAAATATTGCTCGAGTGGAGTATCGTGCTTTCACTTAACTGTCAAGAAATCAGGATTGAGTAATATTCTTATTCGACGAGCATTGTCCTCGAGTGTAACGCGTACGCGCAAATTCCTCGGGAATCCAACATGTGCCATAAGGGGATGTTTTTTACGTCGCTGAGGGATAAATCATCCGCGATGAATCAGCCTCGATTTATGCACAGCATTGTCTTTATTTCTCGTTGATACTTGAAATGAAAGATTCGTTACAAAATAACGTCCAAGACTGCAAATATCATCGATTCAGCTAGTGTTAGACGGAGGTATACTCGCATTCGATAAGCAAGACGATCAAAGAGTTGTCCTCGTAGCTTGGACGCAGACAAGGATAAATTACAAAAATCAGTTACATGCTCACTCTTTCTTTCTCGTATTTTCTCAAACATGCACACGCTCTTACTGACAGGCTCGCTCTTTCCCTCGAAATCGTCTTCTTCTTCTCGATCTCTCGGAATTCTCTCCGTAGGCGTAGAGACACTCCGCTTTACAATTAATTCGTTACGGCTAGGATAACAGTACGAGTTGGTCTACGCGGCAATCTCACCCTTTCGTACTTCCGCTAATTTCTATAATATTTCTATCGTCTTGTTCATTCCTACTGAAGTCGTCAGCATTGACAAAAGAAAGGAATCGAATGCATTGTTTCGTTAGTTTACTCGATCGAATGGACGCGTCGTAACGCTTAAAATTACTTGGTTTCCTCTTGTATATAATAGTTCGTTAGATAGTTTAAATATATCCTCGTTAGTAACTGGAACCTGAGTGTTTCGCCCACAGCTAAACCGCCAGAGTAGTATATACATTATATATTTATACATATTGCTGCAAACGTTAGAAAAAAGAGTGTACACGAGTGTCCAGAGAATAACGTTCGTCTCCTTTATACACTGCTAGGAAAAATCGGCGCACGCGTATGTGTATTACAGGAATATCACTTGTTTGTGTATTACAAATTACAAATTTCTCCATCTCGATTACAACAACTGTCATCAATGCGATTTAATTATCAATGTCGTCGCAGAAAATTTGTTTCCACTTGTGTCAAATTATTTCGCTTGTTAGAGCCGATCATTCTTCATCACTCTTTCTTTCTTTTCTTTTGTCATCAGCGTCGATCGTCTCAGCGTACGAAATTGTCTTACCCTTCCTTTTGTTCCTCGACTTTCTCACTTTCTTTCCTTTCTCTCCCTCTCAGACTTTTATCATTCTCTCTCTCTCTTTCTTTCTCTCTCGTTCGCTCGCTCACACTCCGCATCCAGTTCATCTCGTAGAAATGCTAAGGCAACTTTTATTCTCGTCATCTTTCTTTCTCCCTCGCACGCTTCCCTCCTCCCCCTCCAAAGTTCTCTCTTTTCTTGCATCGCAATCCACCCAACGACTCGATCTCGCCTCGATCCACCGAGCACGATTTTTCTGAAATTGACTCGTCAATTTGACGAGGCATTTGGCGATCGGCACGCTGACACGAATGTAGGATCTAAAAAGAAGGATACCGAAAGACCGAGCAAACGTCGCGAGAATTCGCCGAATTCGTTCGTTAATGTTTCGGCTCGCGAAAGTAACTGTTGGATCGGTCCCGCCGAAGAAATCCAACCTCATTATCTTTCTCTTCGTCTGTCTTTCCTCTAATTTTTTTCTTTGTATAAAAAAGAAACTCGCTACTGTAACTCGGATATATTTCTAGTTACATCATGATGTAACACCTCTTTCTAAAAGTACAAAAGGGTACAAGATACAATGTTGTCGAGTCCACGTGAAAAATCGATTCAAATCGATCAAATTCGATGACGATTGCTGTATCGTCCTACGTGCTGTATCGTTTCTAATAACGAGAACCCTCGAGAAAATCGTTCGTATTTCATTCATTGATTCATTGGTTTCATCACGTTTCGCCTCGATGCTGCAAATAAACTGCCAGAAAAGCAATCTATCAAACGTGCACGCGTGCACGCGACGAAAGAAAGGATCAGTCAAGACGTGCCAGTAACGTTTTTTCGATATTTCGAAACTGAAACAATTCCAACAAACGTTGCGCAGCCGTTCACGCGCGATTCTTACGTTCCGGTTGAATTCGCCAAAGCGAATTTCTCGCTCGAACGCGTAAATAGAAGCGCCTCCTTGTGTTTAGTCACGCTTATTGCCGAATACGAAAACGGAACGCTGTTGCATAAGGAACGTGCGAGATGTGCTCGTTGGTGAAAAAATATAGGATGCGACAGACTATGATGAAGACAAATGAGAGCAAATTCTAAAATGCGTGTGCACGCGTGAACGTTTCCTGTCTCGTCGACGACACTCGAAACGCTCGAGATCTCGCATTCCGCGATTGTCCTCGTGAAAAACGCGATCATTAAAGGTTTCCATACCTTCGAGTAGATGTGTATACAAAACATACGTATAAATATATTGTAAATAATCAATGAAAGGTTTGTCGTCAAAGTAAGAGAAATTATATAGAACCTATATATACATATATGTAGGTTTCCCTTATCATAGAAAGGGTACATATATAAAAGTATATAAATGTATTTATATATATATAATTACACTTATATACTTTTTTCCTACATTTCATTATTCTCCTTCGTCCTTTTCATCATATTCTGTCATATTTTTTTTATCAACGAGTACATCTCGCACGTGTGTAGATAAGATAATAACAAGTTCAAAGTCTGAAAATCAGAAAGTAGGAACATAAAACTAGGAAACAGTCCATTTGGTTAGCGACGCGCGCATATTCCTGGCCAAAAAGGCGCGAATGTTCGTTCGTATAGAGACAACACTTCCTGTGGGTGATTCGTCACTGGTAGAAACAGTTCGTGAAGTAACAGCGGTTTGAAGATCGTTGTAAATTCCACAGATTGGCGTGGGAATTGCGCTGTCCGGATTAGTAACAGATTCAGAGAAATTTGGATGAAAAGGATGTTGTTCCGTATTAAAATCGACAAGTACGAATATCGTTTGAGTAGAGATAAAGCAACACTTCGCTGTGGGTGATTGGTTGCTGATAAATAGTTCGTGGAGTAACAGCGATTTGAAGATCGTTGTAAATTGGTTACAACAAATAAATAACGTGGAAATTACGCTGTCTGGGATATAGTTGCAGATTCGGAGAAATTTGGATAAAGGAGATGTTCCATATCAAAATCGATTGTGACAAAGGTCATTGCGAAACGTGTCGATAATCAAAAGCGACATGGCTGTAGATGAAGCAGGCGGTGTTCTGTAACGAAATCTGCATCCTAAATGTGGCAAAGTCATTGCAAAACAATGTGAATTGTTCGAATCAATAGTCGAAAGCTGCGACTTGGCTGTGGAATTAATGTTGCCAATTTTGGACAATACTTGGACAATACTTTCGTTGTATATCTGTCTTGGATTTCGTTGCGAAATTCGTTTCGAGGTTCTCGTATTCTTCCTTCAGGTGGATCGTCTATCCTATGAGCTAACTGCATCTCCCAGACAGTAGCAATAGCTATGGCAGGTATACTCGATATTTGTTTCTTAATTCACGTCGATCACGATCATCTAAGTACTACCACTAGATTTTATTGAATATTTCTGTCGAGCTTATTGAACTCGAATTGTTGCTCTCCCTCGAATCCTAAGCCTTCTTCGATCGACGCAAATCACTTGAATCGTTATCTTCGCCTTCGTTGTGCAGAACTGCTATCGAGATTGCCCTCCTCTCTGTTCTGTCTCACGGAATACTCGTGAACTGACTATATCGACGCGGTGATATGTTTATGGCTGTCAAACTTTCGTATATTAAGAACGTAATCCACTTTCAGATGAATTTCGTTTTTATCCAACATATTCTTAATATACTTAATACACTCCGAATGGAAGATGGTCAAGTCCTCAATTCCTCACCCTTTTTCTCTCTTCGTCTGACAACTGATCATTCCACTGAGTCTGAACAAATTTATTCGATTACTTTACAAGAGTCACCAAGAAAAATCGTTGCCGAGCTTTCGCTCGATCGCAAAATAAATTTCATCACAATCAGTCATCTTGGCACAATTGACATTGTCTAGCTGTTCAATATTGTATCTCGCCCTCACCGATCAAATGTCGAAACAACTGTTGCACATGCTCAACAACTCCGTTCTTGCCGCGAATTATACATCTATGACAGTTTCTTAGCACGGAAAATATTTTTTATAATTCGGCGCACTGCTGATCGGCCTGTCCTTCAGGTTCGGTCAATATAACCTGTCTGAGGATTGCTCGTTTTTGATCGTCTTCCAAACTTCTCGTTCATCTTGTTTCGACTTTTTCCGTAGTCACGTATTACGATACTTAACTCTTTTAGTTTCCATCTTCTTAATCTTTTCACCTTCATCGATCGTTGCAGAAGAATTTAAGTTTAATCCTCTCGATAATTCCATTCTCCAATAGAGATTTCCTTTATCGTTGCCTTCCAGCTCAAATCATACATCTTTCGCAATTTTTTTCACTGCTCTTTTTGTCTATTCGTTGATATCTGACAAACTTATTTTATTATTCGCAAGCACAAGGAGAAATGTTTCCAAGTTCTTGATCTTCATTCGATCGCCAATGTCTCCAAAGTCACAAGACATCAATCTTGTTTTTGATTTTTGATTTTTCAAACTGCGCATCAAAGTGTTAAGCTACATTGCAACGTTGCGCAAAATTCTGAATTCTTCCTTTTCCTGCATCGATCGTCGATCGTACGATAAAATCGACAATGAACAGCGTTCCCGAATTTTTTGTTCTTCGCGTGATAAGCAGTAGATATTTATTCAATAGATCCATACAGAGATCCTTCGTTCTTTCGAGTAGTAGACGACGATTTGAATAATCCTTGCTTGCCTTCATCACGATTACTAATAATTCGCGACCGTTTTGTCTGCTTAATCCACCTCTAACATCGAATAAGGAATGGTATCTGTCTGAGATGTAATTGCAATAGGAAAAATAGTGTTAAAAAAAAAAAGGAAAAAAAAGAATAAGGAATAATCAACGATTATTCCTGACACTTGTTATTATACTGCGTATTTTTATGTATCTGTGCATGAAATTTAAAAATGTAGAATTGCACAGAATCCATATCGTATTAAAGGATATATAAAATATCCAAAGTAGAGTTTTTTTTCATAACATGTAGTAGCTAAATCAATTTTCCACATATTTCTCGAAAATATAAATTTCCATAAAAATTCACAGGATACTTATTACGAACTGTTGCGTATCTAACGTAATGTAACCTTACTGTAAATGTAAGTTATTACAGTAGAACGAAAATCGTTTGCATCACCAAGGAATATGGATAACATCCTACTCCTAGTTTTTTTTTTTTTTTTGGATAACAAAAGATGAGTTCGTATACGTGAGACTTTGCATACACAAGGTGCTGATAAACCAGGTTCTACTGTATTAACTGTGAAAAAAAAAGTATGTATATACAGATATACGTATGCTTATAATACTTTATCGAGACGACGGTGCCGGATCAACTTGTTCGCACTGTTTTCATTTAGAATCACTTTCAATATATCCGTAAATTGCGAGAGCTCTAATCCTTCAAGAATTTTTTGCATAAATCGTGCAGAAGAATAAGTGATATAATTTTATTTTCGTAAAAGTATGAATACGTTAGCGTTAGATTATTGTAAACACCAAAGTAAATTACATTTGCATCATTTGTAATTTTGCGCAATAAATTGCAAATATATCTGTCGAATGTGTATAATCTATTCTAAGAACAATACACCTTCCAATGTTATATTTTATTCGTAACATATAAATACGTGAACTTAACAACGCCTGGCACCGCCTCTCGGTTCATCACTCGATGCACTGCTGTCCAATTATTAAAAGCACCGATATTCCCTTTGAAAAAATCAATTTTGTCTTTACATAAATTCGCTACACTTCCACAGAAAGCATAAAAGTTGTTAAAGCGAAATAAATGAGGAAAAGACACAATGACTGCAGTTACACTGGATGTATTTTCTGATAAACTAACGTTCTGCCGAATACGTCGGAAGCGAAAGAAGCCAGAGAAACGAAATAAATTAATTTTTATTCATGTCCTTGCATTGCGTGCAATTCTTTCTGTGCAGGAATTCGATATGATCGACCGTACGAATGCTATTTCTCTGTACTGGGAGTATTGAATGTTTCGACGAGTCATTTCTTCTACAGAAATATACAGACGAAAGTTTAGCTGTTTGAGATATGTACATTCTTTGATTCTATTTAATACATAATGGAATGTTTGGACTGGCATTTTAATTCTCTTTATTCATAGTGTGTGAAATTCTTTGAATCTTGTTCTTGAAGTAAACGCATCGTTCACTCATCTTTTTCTTTCACGCTCGAAACTTGAAGGTAAAAATTTCAAAAATGTGTCTTGTAAAAACTAAAGATCGTTATAGACTTTTTTCAACTACGTTGAATTCGTCAGAACGCGCATCCAATATAGCTATCCCTTGTCACGTTTGTCCGATGAACAGTTCGGATGTGTTTGTCAGAAAACGCATCCTACTGTAACCGCAGCCTCAGTAACTCGGCTTATTTGTCATTTCTCTTTTCATTAATATACAAAACATTAATAATATAATCGACTAGGACAAATAATATTGTTCCAGCCAGATTCTCTGTATTCATACAACTGTATTTAAAACAAAACTTCTCAGTGTTCTTTCAACGCGTCTTACATTGTATTATCTTTTGTTGCTGTATTATATTATTGGGCCGTGTCCGCTCAATATTATTATTAATATAAACACAAATAACTTTGAACAAGAACTGACAGATGAATTCTTCGAGAATTGAGCTCTTAGCCTCTGTATCATCGCGAGTATAATCACAATACGAAATTGAAGAGGAAAGTGAAATGAGGATTCCGGATAATAAGACGTATAGATTCGAGAATAGGCCAGGTAAGGATGTAAAATAAACAAATTGTGGACTTTGAAAATCATTCACAGGTTCTGAGAAGGAAACTCAATTTTTTGTATTTTCTTTTCTTTTCTTTTTTCTTTTTTTTTAATTTTTCAAAGTCGTGCAAAATGACAATGACAAAGAGCTACGTCGAAATCGACGGAACGTGTCTCGAACGAAACGGATTAAAGTACATCCGAGAAACGCGCGATTCAGTGATAATACGAATGAACAACGATCGAATATTGCACCTGTACGCGATTTGGACGATCACGGAATCTATGTAAGCCTATCAGCGCCAGGGCACTTAATTTCATTTTCTTGTATAAAAAACCTAAACTACCTAAGTCTACATAATTCGAAGCCTTTAGGATGAGCAACAAGCCCTTCACTTTTTTTTTTTTTTTTTTTTTTTTTTTTTTTTTTTTTTTGTTTTTTTGTTAACAATCTTTTTCTCTCTCTTCTATTATCGCTTATGTTTCTGTTCGCGTTTTCTGACTCTCCTCGATATTCGTCACCTTATACTGCACAAACGAACGAACGAACGAAGAACAAAAAAAGAAAAAAAATTACAGCTCGTCGCCGCTTTCGACTCTTTCAAGCTCGAGATCGTTTCTCACTCGTTCACAGACCCGTTTGCAAGATATCCGGCTTACAGTTTTCTTTTGACTATACAATCGGTAGCGGAAGTCGCGCGAGAGGAAATGATAACCAGAAGAATCGTCATTCGGACTCGAATGGCCGCTAAAAGCAGACGAACCGTTGTTCGCGATGGATTCGTCCTCGATACACTCTTACGATTACGGACCGCAATGTAATGCGTAAAATTTCTCGAGTATCGATCCGATCGCGATCGGTTCCCTTCGAGGATTCTTCTCGTTATCGTGCCAACCAGCGAGACCGCCGTTACCTTTTTGAGATCATTCAAAGAGCACGCGGCAAGCTTTGACATCCAAAGCGAAAGGAGATCGACTCTGTTCAACGTTCGCGAGAACGTAGCGTGCGCACAGATTTTACCGGTACTCGGTATGACACAGGAATACGGATAAAATCGAACCGAGGCGACGTCTCGCGAACGTTTCAGAGTCAGGAACGCATCGAGTCGATAGAGAAAAGAGCGCGACGAGACTCTGACGCGGCGTACAGAAAGAAAAGCAACCGCTCTCGATCGAACGTAAGAAGAAAATTACAATTATTAAAAATCACGAGTAGCTTTTGCACATACGGTCTCGCAATAGAATTCTATTATCTACATTTGTCGGAATCAAACCAACAATCACACGTTTCGTAAACGATAAAAGAGAGAAAAAAAAAACAAATGATGACAGAAGAAAAGCAATTTGTAAAAAGCAATTTGAAAATAATATAAACGATATAATATATATCCATATATCTATATAATATATATATATATATATATATATATATATATATATATATATATATATATATGTTTGTATATATACATATATATGTATATATGCACACGCACATACACACATATATACATATACATCTCCTTTCTCAGCAATCACAGACAATATGCTTAACTCCACGAAAAATGATTTCCCCCTTTTTCTCTCACTTTCTCTCCTCTTTCGCTTCCTCTCTTTCTCTCCCTCACATTCGCTCCCTTTCTCTCTCTCTCTCTCTCTCTCTCTCTCTATCTCTCTCTCTATTTCACACACACCCACACATACACACACTCCTATTCTCCCTCAGCACATACACGTGGTTTTAGATGCGCGTAGTAGCCTACACAGATCTGGCACAGCACTTGAAATCTAACATATATATATAAAAAAGCTCCCGCGCATTCGTGTAAATTTTTCTTTTTTTTCCTTTTTCGTTGTGATGAAGTTCAAAAGTAACACGAGCAGGCACACATTTAAATCGAGAACCGAACAGAAGTAGCATTCGTTAAAACGTTCGAAACGAGCCTCCCCAAGCGTTGAGTTGTACAACTGTGATAGATGCTACTTTAGTACTGTAAATCGCTACAAAAAATGTTCGGTAAGCATCCGAGAGGCTCAGTTACATGTTGCAATGCGTCTAATTATATACTCTAGTATCACTTGTTGAACAACTCGTGCCTTACTCGTGAATCGCTTCGTTCGCGACGTAAACGATACCCGCTCGTATCACGTAGTGATACCACGCGTACCACGCGTTACACAAAATCGAAGGGTTTGGGAAATATTCACGAAACATTATCGAAGAAGTCAGAAGTACAGCGGTTTGCGAAATGCGTTGCGTCTATCCATTTTCCACCCCCGAGGAGGAACAGACGCGTCCATCTATGGTTAGTTGTTAGATGAATATCAAATTATTATTTTTTTTTTTTTTTTCTATGAAATGCAACTACCCTGATTACCAATCGAAACTGCGAGTAGTTTGAGCGTAGTCAGACTTATGATTCACTCTGCTTTGTAGTCGCCAAATTGCCTGCAAGACTAGACCTATGCCTCTGTTACTCTGACATGTTCGATCGAATAAGTGTATCTCGAAAAACGTGACGTAACACCGTTCCAACATCGAAACAATTCTTCTCCCCGTCTTGAAAAATACAAACTGACGGCAAACGGTTCATTTCTGTTCCCGCAATCTTGCAAAAACGTGCCAAAGAAAATTTCTCGGTTGATCGTCGACAAGATCAATCCAAAAAGGTTTGTCAAAAAACCTCGACAAAATTGGAAAATCTACGGTAGTATATGTGTTCAGTGGTTCTGTCGATCTCAACAATCGCTTTCTGCACCACGGTAACATACTTGTATAATTGTCTTATAAACTATAGCTTCTGAGAATTACTATCGCTATCAATGTTTCCTCAATCGTTATCAATACCACTGTACTTCATTTAAGGAAGCGTTTACTTCCGGCCTATAAAAATGGAACGATCAATTGTCGGGCGCGTATTCTGTCTCCGTAGATAATACCACCACACATCGATTAACACGGATAGAAAAAGTGACCGAAAATAATTTCCCGTTCTTGGACCATTAACTTTGAAACTGATTTTGGTGTCAAATGATAGCTTGTGATGATACTTCAATCATAGCAAATTTGAGTCTCAGACAATGAGTGTCTCGAATAAAAATACTCCACATCTATTAACGCATCAATTGCAGGTTTTTATGTTGATTAGATAATTTAAAAAAATTGTATCCAGGAATCTATCCGATTGCAAACTACGAATTCGATCTTGGATTTTAAAAATTTAAAATATATTTTAAAATTCAATATACTATAACATCAACGCTCCACCATGCCGCTTTCTCTTCCAATATCGAGTCTACTTTTTTTATCATCTTCATTTCATCATCATTGAGATCAAGTTCTCTTCATCAGGCATAAAAGAATAAAATTCAAATAATAATTTAACAATTACTATATGGATAACAATAAATAAGTGCGTATTTAAAAGAATAAAGAAATAATTTATATCACAACTATGAATCTAAGTTCATCAGCCAACTCCTTGATAAATCCAAATCTATTATATATTATATTATATATTATATATTATATATTACATAAAAATCTGCACATCGAAGCATACAAACTGATGCGTTAATGAACATGAACTTTGACTCATGTCTCAGAAAGCAATCGTCGACTTAATTCGAAAATTTGCAGTGATTGACGTCTCAGCGATTATTTGATACCAAAATCAAGGGACTAAAAACAGGCGGAAAAAAGGCTTCACTTTTCGATCACTCTTTCGCAGGGTCTATTCGAAAAATCATTTATCATCACCTGATTAACTTTCAATTTCTAAATTAAGCCTCGGTGGTAATCGAGAAAACTTTCATGCACACATACAGCCTAATATCCTTGTAACTCTATTGATCGACGCACGAGCATTACGTGTGCGTCATATAATGTTGATTTTCAAGAGGACGTGTCAATTGTAATTGGTTTTGGGTGTGCGTTTTCATTTGCAATTGCATCTGTTGAGCCTGCAACTGCGACAATGCCGCAGGTGAAGCGAAAGCTGGATAAGCTAGAGTCGTGTTAAGACTCTCGTTGTGTTCCTCCAAAGAATTCTGAGCGTAATGTAGCACCAAATGTTTCAAACTCTTGTGGATGTTGTACGGTTCAGCGAATCCAAAACCACGTTCAGTACCGTATATTATGCAATGGTTCACTGTACCATTACACCTAAAACGAATAAAACATCGATTGCCATTTATTTCATGCGTTACTGTTGGTACAAAAAGATTTGAAGAAAACATACATGATGGAAAGTGCGTATTGTCCCGTTCTTGATGTTCGAATAAGGAAGGTACCATCCGATTTCTCAGCCAGAATTCGATCGGCATCGGAACGAGAACATTCAAGATAAAGCCACGTCGTTTCGTCGGAATGAACTTCAAGATCCACTTCTTGAAGATCACCATACGCCAAGTCACCCAACAAAGGATTCGACATCGAATGATTTAGCACAAGTTGGCTTATTTTATTTTGTTTCATACCGTTCTTTTTCAGCCATCTGTAGCATAATAGTAAAAAAAACGTTAGATCGCAATTCTAGATGAACGTATAATAAAAATTACGATATACGTACATTAAATGTTTATCCCTTTGACGTACGAGTTGCAAGAGTTCAGGCTTCAATTTGTGCATTTCTCTTTCCAGAGTTCTATTATACGCGATCTGTTCTTTCAAACTACAATCCAACTGTTCCCTGCTATCCTCTAAAGATTTCAGTCTTCGTTTCAACAACTCGGCATTATCGATTAATCTGTAACCATAAATCGGCCAATTTACACGCAAGATTCGAAATACATCGCTAAACCTATTGACGAAAACTCACGTTGATATTTCATGCGGTTGTGCTTCTTTCTGAAATTTCTCTTGCAATTTCATTTGTTCCTCGAACATTTTGATAGCCTCTGAAAAAGCTTCTAACGCTTGTCGTTTCAACTGGACCTCGAAAGACGTTCTATTGTACAATTCCGAAAGTTCTTTATATTCTTTCAACGCATCGGTTATCTCTTTATCAAGTTCAACATATTTCTGGGCGACATTCGCCATATCTGTTGTACTTGCAATTTCATCGTCCTAATCGAAACAGGAGAATCGCGTAATTATTGTCCCACGTTAAATTCACGTTAATTATTATCACCAACACAAATGAGATTTCTACGAAAAAAATACCTGTTGAAACCGGGATACAGGATACAACAGTTTAATATCCAACGTTGAATTATACTGCGCCAGAGAACAATTCCTGTAGTAATCCACCAGCTCGATAACCGAATGAAAGTTATACGGCTCCGAGAAGCCGTATTTTCCGTTCCGTTGACAAATCTTGATAAGCTTGTTGGTCCCACCTTTACGCAATGTCAGTGTGTACTCCCCACCCTTCGAAGACGCATCGCGTACTAGAAAAGTGCCATCCGGCGAATCGATCATCTTCTCGTTCACCTCATCCCTCGTGATATCACCCCAATACCATTCAGCTTCTTGAAGCGTGCGTGGCCTGTCCAAAACAACGAATTTATATAATGGCGAATTACAATAATCAAGGATTGTGCGTAAAAAGAAACGATCGTTCACCTGTGCGGCTGCTGCTGCGATTCCTTGCTCTCCGAGACGGACATTGTCCGCTCCACAGAATTATCCTCATCGAGAACGGAGAATGGATCTAAAACTGGAAACTGCGGCCTCGAAACTTTTCGCGGTGGTAGCTGCGGTGGACTGGCAAATTGAGGCAGCCTCTCGTTCCAATCGCCGTGCAACAACAACACCTCCACTATTCGTATATGCGCCTCGATATTGTGAACAATTTGCCTGCAAAATGAACGATCGATTATTATTCAAGAAACTGATTCTTCCTGCCACGTAAGAATGATCACGTCGATATTAAAGAGAAGCACTTACACGATCCGTTCCCAAGGAGGTCTAACGAAAATATGACACAGCACTTGTATAAGGATGGTGGGAGGTTCCGTGTAACCTCTTCCGTGTTGTAATTGACAGATTCGACAAAAATGGGCCATCAGGTGAAACAAAGTACTACGGTGATGATCTGGAAGTTCCGAAACGAGCTGTCCCAAGCGCACTGCACACTGCTCATCGTTTTTCGTATCTGCACATTATAAGACAGTAAGAAAACAGATGATGCGACCTGCAGGACTAGCGAAGTCTTATTACAACATCTTAGAGCTTGCTTTGGATACTCACTGGATGCTTCTATAAATCTGTCGTAAAACTGTACAGGGATCACAGGGTCTGGCAATTCTCGTAGAAACTTTTTCAAAACACTCGCTACACACTGAGCACTGTACGAACTTAAATCGGCGTTACATACATCTGAAAATTCAACGATAAACATAATTACTCGAAAGCAACGATCTGAATAAGACAACCAGACAATAGAAGTTACCTTCGTTCAATTTTTGCCGTAATTCCAACGTTTTCTCGTTCGGGGGACTACTGTGGTAGACTTTGTACAAATCCAGCGTGCTGTCCTCGAATGCCTTCTCCTCCAAGGCACTGGTGCATCGTTCCACCAACAGAGGAGCCGAGCGCGAGGAGATGTCGAATTGCGAGCACAGGCCAAGACCAAATACTGTAACCGAGAAATTTCCTGACTGCAGATTGTGAACCGGCACCGTTTCCAGCAACGCGAATAAAAGAGATTGTACTTTTCACCGTCTCGGGTTCCTCCTTCGCCGAACTGCCGAGCATAGCAACGGGATATTTAAAAAGATCGCAAGACCTAGCAGCGTAAACTCCGTATACTGACGATGTTCAAATGAAAAAGGAAAAAATAGAAAGAGGGGCGAAAAAAAAGAACCGCGAGGATCTACCTTTCGCTGTTCTATTTATTACAATGGCCTCTAAGAGTCTAAGGAAGCTTGGTTATTTCTTTCGCGCAAATCACAGTGTGTGAGGCGCGCATGAGAATTTTTCAACGACTCGGCAACGAAACTTTCATTTGTTCGGTATGTACGCGATCTGTTTTTCTGGTCGGTGTGTAGTCAAGTGGTTGCATGAACTCTTCGACGATGAACGATACATGAATCGAACGTCGTCAACGAGTACGAGAAGAATGAGAGGAAGAATCCGCGAGGAGAGTCGAAAGCAGCGCGAATCGGAGTAACGCTCGTGTCCAAAGAGAAGAGAAACGAGAAGGAAAAAAAATACGTGCAAACAGATGAAATAAAGAAGAAGTACAGCGTCCGAAGCGTTGGCCAATTCACGACCGGAGAAATAATCGCCAAGCGAAATGAATTGGTCGTGTTAAATTCGTCGACGAACAGTCGTAGCGAAGTTTGAAAATGCTAACGAAGGAGAACACGATTTGCTACGCGAGGGAGAGGCGAGCTTGCCGGCATCTGCAAGAGATTCGTTGGTTTTTTATGGATATGCCGGGAAGAAAAAAATTCCTGACATCTCACAGACGCATTCCAGACGCTCGGCCAGAGAGGCGAGAAATGCGTAAAATCGTAAAGAAGCCAAGAGAAACCCGCAGGCCGAGAACTGACGCATTTGAAGGAACCGGTGGTGACTCTCGACAGCGAGTCTTGTGTTTTCTTCCATTCGGTACTAGGATCCAATGAAAATAAGCAGGTCAAAAGGAAGCGTACGTTTCTGGAATTAAGTAACGAGGTTGTTGCATTGCCGAAATACTCCGCGACGCGTTCCGCGTCGCCGAAAGAGCTAATAGCCAGATATCAGATTCAACGCGTCCTTCGATCACCATTTCAGCGAGCTAGCCTTTCCACACTCGACAACACGATTGACGCCGATCTTTCTATTCTGTCCTATTCGGCGACTATTTTCTATTTTCTTATCTGCACGAGAATGCGACTCGAAGCGTGGCCACGGTCGTATTTTCGAACGCGCCGCGCGACTCGAAACGACTTATCGTCGATATCGCATACACCACTTGTACAATCAAAGGCGTGTATGCATGCATTATAAGAAGGAGACCGAGAAACAGAGAGAAAGAGAGAGAGACGGAATGATAGAGAAGGAAAGGGAAGGGGAAGCAAGACGAAGGAAAAAAGGTGAAGGATGAGGCAGAGGAGAAGGAGAGAGACAGAGAAAATTTCACAAAAGGAAGATAGAGGGATAAGATGAAATTTATTTTTACGACCGTAACAGCGACATTTTATTTCTCCGCGAGTAACCTATCTTCTCTGCAGGCTCGATACGAGAGAGACGGAATATAAAAGTTGAAATTAAAAGGTGCGAGCATGATATATACCACGTATAAATCGGTATCATCCCGCATAAAGATAATATGGAAACTCGATATTCGTCACGGTTCTTTAACCGAACCTGAACAATCGATTAACTGATCGCGGGAGAGCAACGTGCGACCAACACCATAGAATTCGAAACGAGGATGTTCCAATTTTACGAGGAGTACGTGGAAATGCTTTTATTGTCGGACAGAGCAACGTGCGATTCTTCCACGTTCCTCCTTCGGTGAAACGTCCCGCGACTTCTCCTTGTTCTGTCTCTTTCCTCCTATTCCGCGTTTTCCCTCTGTCCGTCCAACAATCGGACGCGCAAACTTTTGAAAAACACGCGACCATGCTTCTAACGACCGTGTCTATAAATCGTGCTTTACGTGCCCCGCGGAGACGTCGCACCGCGGCTTCTTCGTCGACCATTGGCGCCGTTCCCGATTCCCTACCATTCTCCATATGTAGCGGTTGCGCGTCTCATCGCGTGGACAACGCGCAACGCGACCGACAACTTAATGAAACTACCACCACTACCACGCTACTCTCGGTCGGACGACCGATATGCATGCACGAGTGTGAGAAGGAAAAAAAGAAAGAGAGAGAAAGAGAGAGACTGTACACCTCGGACGATACCGCTGCGTACTCGGTTTATCTATTATACAGTCGTCGGTGCTCACGCTCGATGACGATTCCGAGAGTGGCCGCGGAATTTCTTGGAAAACCGTCTAGTTTCGTGCCGTAGTAGACGCACGCACGTATCTCTCAACTTCTATCGGCCGTGAGCGTTTATCGAGCCTGCGGCATGAAAAAAATGGCGACGATCCTTCGTCTCAAATTCGACGTGGCCAAATTCAACGATAGAATAAGTGAGGAAAGAAGAATGAACGTGACCCGATGAAACAACATTCCCTCCCCCTATGCTTCCCCTCTCCTCCTCCTCCACCATCACCACTCTCCCGCCACCGCGCCCCTCCTCTGCTCGCCCTGGTCGACAGCGATTTCAATCAAAAGACACATGAATATTTAGTTATTCAGATATTAGAGTGACAAGTAATACGCCACATCGTATGTCCTTGCTACAAACTTCATAATCGACCGCCGGTGCGCGGATTGCAAAGCAGTTCCAACGTCAGCGAACATGTTTCTGATGCAATCCGGGATAGTCAACTAAGACATCTGAATTTTTAAATTGTTTCCGTGTTCCGTCCATTAACGTAACGAAGAAGTAATGGGCGTGTTACGACCGAGCGGTATCAATGTCACATTACGAAACTGGACGTCAGCGGGCGGGCGCGCGCGTATACGCGTCTCGCATACTGCGTACGCACGACCACGCGCCGCGTGCACACACCACTTACCTGGAGTAAATCTATGGGTACGATTTTCCGAGTCGACTGGCATGCAGTTGGAGGGTAAACCCGTCGCCGTACACGTCCTATGAGCTACCAGACCGCAATCTATCACACAAGAAAAACAACGACATATAATAAGTAGAGCAGCCGCAGAGAAAAAAGAAAAAAAAAGAACACACACACACACACACACACACGTGCGTATACGGACACGTAAAGCCTAATCCCGAAACTTTAATCTCGGCGAGTCTCTCTGCGACGCTATCTTCAACGCCTCGGGAAATTTTTGACAGATACGCCGGACTCGTCGGCCTCGATTAAACGTAATTGCGGCGAAGCTTCGTTACAAAGAAACGAAAAGGACAGATATAAGAAAAAAAAAAAAGAATAGGAACGTTTAAGAAACGTTATCTCAACGCGGACTATCGTATCGGGCCATCGTATCACGTATCGATGCTTCACACGTACCTAAACAGAGAAAGCCTTGGTGCAAGAGGCCCCTGAGGTATTTATGGCACTTATCGCACTTCTCCAGAACGCTGAAGCTCTGAGGCATGAGGGTGTGCGGCGAATTGCCGGTGGCCACGGAGCTGCTGCAACCGGTGACCGTTTCGCCGGAGGACGTGTTCGATGTGGCCGTGGTGGCCGCCTCCGACAACGTGGCGCTCGTCGACGGGGCATGACAGAGCTCCTCGATGCAGGCCAAAATGGTCTTCTGGTGGAAGTCATCCTTGATGCCCATATTCTGCGAACAAGAGAAACCGAGCACTGCGGCGATGAACGAGCAATGTTTCTCACATTTACGTCGCCTCTCGTAAATACATCGGCCCGACGTTCTTTAATTTTACGGGGCGGTGCGCGCGTTCTCGCCGCGCTTACAAACTCGCTACACTTGCGAGCTCGTAAGCAGCAGAAATATGACTGACATAAAAGTTCGGCGAGAAGTTACTACTTACTGCTATTTTCTCTTTTTCTCGGTGCCCTTTTCTTTAACTCTGACTGAGAGGAAACGATCGGTTTCGCGAAGAACAACGAACGTGACCCTCGAACCAACCCGAGACTCTTGATTTTCGATGCACAAAGGGAACGAAACTAGGAACGGCATCGAACGAGCATTTTGACAACGCAACGTACGTAAGTGGGAGAGTTACGTGGCACGACCTCGTAAAGGGGTGGAATGCGACGAGTCGAGTATAATTTATACGTCTCGTAACGTCTTTCGCGACTGACGTCTCGTTTTCCCGGCGCAATTGATTCCCGAGTCAACAGGTGTCAGGTACACGTGTGCGTCGGGATAAACGGCCGTGTACACAGTCCTGCATACAATGCATCGCGGGGATAAGAGTTCGCGAGTGCGACGATCGCGCACGATCTTTCACCTGTTCAATCTTTACGCGTCTCCTCTCGCAAGTCGAATTTTTCGAAGCGTGAAAAAATTCCAATATACGAACGGTCTCGTCCGACAGCAACGTGCGGTGCAAGTTGTGCAAGTTACGTAATAACATCCGCGACATGGTCGAAACGTTCTGACGAAAACGAACGTAAAAATTACAGCGGGCACTGACACGTGATAAAAACGCGATTCTTCTCGCAGCCAGCGGGACAGTGGCTCTCCCATGAAGGATCGCTCTCGAGGCACCGTCATTTCCGGCAACCACCGTGACTGCGACACATTTTCCTTTTTTTTCTTTTTTTCCAAATTATGGTACTCGGCCACACGCTGGCGCGGGTTATTTTAAATTGTGTCGGCGAGAAGAACGTGTTACCACTGGGCCAACAATGTTATTCTTAGCGTAGCACGCGCAAACGAAGTGAAGAACGATCGATGTGCACACACATGTTATACACGTGAAACGCGTGATTACGAAGTCCACGCGAGAGTTCGTGCGACCGTCAAATCTGACGCGTAATTATTTTGTTTCACGTCCGGCGTGCCAACGTGCCAGATTGTTTCTCTCTCTCTTTTTCTCTAGTGGATACGTAGGAAGGAAGATTCTACGAACTCAACAAAGATGAAAAATAATTTGCCGGTGTCTCTCGTGACTGGGGTGCAAAAAAACGAAAGAGCGTAGGATTTTTATCCGAATCGACCAACGAGATAAGGGGCAGCGGTGTAACGCGTAATTTATCAAGCTGACGCCCGGTGTCGAGTGTTAATTATACGCATCAATCCCGCAAGTTTATTCAGCGCTGCCGTCGGAAACTGCGCGAGGTGGTCGTTAAATTGTTACGCTCCGTCATCTAGAAAGGAAGATGCGGGTGTCGCCGCTGCTACCAAGATAGAGTACGACCTTAATATATTTTCAATACGTCGAGCCGTGTCTTGGTGGCCAAGAACACGTCGATGCGAAAACGTTCACGACGCGGTGGAAAGAGATTTAGAGTTTGCCGAAACGATTTAGCAACGAAGAAAAAGTTGCGCCGCGTCCGGTACAACGTATCGGGGAAAGAATCGATTTAAAACTGATCTAAAGGTGGTATCCGTGGTTCCGTCCAATTCTTCTCGACCGACTCGAGGCTCGAATACGAACGCTCCCGAAGGTCGACGCGAATAGGACTCGGACCATTTCTCGCGCCGAAAGGACACTTCCAGACGATTTACGAGTCGATTAGCATGGTAATATGCGATTTACATCCGAAGAAGCCTCGACCAGACGACTATTTTTATTCTCCTCGGCCGAACACGACCCGTCGAGACGCGTCGTGACTAAATTTGCGAATGATCGCCAGAACTCTCGAGCGAGACTCTCCTAACAGGAGATGAAGCGCGGAACAGGTTGCGGCGTTTCGTCATCGAATAAAGGGGGAAAAAAAAATCGATCGTTCGATTCGTTTTGCTCGTCGAGAAGCCCGGAGGAGAATCTTGTATCACACGGGGGAGAAGCGGAGAGATAAAACTTGGAAATGATATGCGAAGTCATGCGTTCGAAGATAGCGAGAAAGCCACTCGTCGATAATCGATTTAAAAGAAAAAAAAAAAAAGAAGTTGCAAAAGGAAAAATAGAAAAAAGAGAAGAAACGAGAGAGGAGAGAGGGAAGATACGATAAATAATCGAGCTGTGCTGTAGAGCAGACGCTACAGGGTAATTACAGGGTCAACGGGCCAAGGAAAACGTCATCCAGCTACTCTCGAGTCGAGGTCATCGCCTTTGAGTAGTAGCCAAAGAATTTTCGATCTCCCACCGTGGCTGACTTCTGTTCTTCCCGACACGGTTCCCTAACTCGAAACAAGAAAAAACGTGGCAAAAATTCGCGGCCAGCTGCTTCCCCTTTGCGTTCGTTTCCCACCAAGGAGGCTTATCGGCTTTCGACGTTCTACTCCGACGTTCGCCGTTGGAACTAAGAACGTTCTTCGAAATTCTAACGAAAAAGTAGATAATTAATTTTAAGAATGAAAATGCAAAGGAATTTCGAAAGGGATGTGAAAGAAGAGACAACTTTAAAAAAAAAATCCACTTACCATCAGCTTATCCCGATCCAGAAAAGGAAGATCGCTCCCCTTGATGTCTTTAGACTTGAAAACATCCGCATAGCGGTAGAGATTTAGGGCAGCCATCCACTCAACAACGTTTAGAGACGTCCACTCGCTCACGGGCTGTTGGAAGAAACGTCGTACAGGTCAAACGGTTATTTTCAGATACCAGAAGCTCGTCAGAGACAATTCAGGTGCGAAACGAAGGAAAACTCTCAGGCGCGTGGTCCATGACGAACGGTCGCTGATATTAATTAATCGATTTTCTCGCGAATCGAATTACGTAAAGTTCCGGTAATCATTGGCTGCAAAATTCCGCGCCGATAAATCTCGATGACGCGTTTTGCTGCCATTAAAAAAAGAAAGAAAAAAAAAAGAAATATTCGCTTATGTAAATAGAATAAATAACTTGCATAAAAATTCCAATCATTACCATGCCGTTAGTCATATTCAACGTTAAATTGCTCGTAAAATTGCTCAAAAAACTGTCAACGTGCTTTTAGTCTACGTCAAAGATAATAATTAACCTTAACCCTCTGCAACTGGAATTTCATTTTCAACGAAAACAAGAAAAAAGAAAGTTACGACCCATTATTTCTTTTATTTTTGTTATCTAAAAACACAAGAGTGATAGTTGTTATCACATGAATAAATATGAATAAACGATTGAAAATCAGCTTGATCGTTCGACTTCTGACGCGAGTCACACACTCTGGCATTAAAACATTAAAAAATTGTCAGAAAATAAAATTGATTGATTTAAACTTTAAAGGAATATATACATATGTCGTTTAATTCAAGAACTTTACAACTTTTTTGTCTCTCATATACCGATCACACGAGGGAACAATCTGGCGAGAATAAGTAGATTCGTCCGTCCTATGATCAGACAGACACGATGATCAAAGGCGCTTAGACGGCTCCTCGTCTTTCGTCGCCTTTTCTACAGTTACAACCAAACATCAAGGTAAGCATGTATCATTCGCGAAGCTCGAAATTCAATCTCAATGAAAAACATTATCCTTTCAAAAACTATCCTTTAGCCATGAAATCGGTAAACATGTTGGCAGACACGAGTAGTGGACCAGAAACTCTAATTAGACTAGCGTAATGAAGAGAAAACGAGGGACGAATCAGCACCAATATCATATCGAGAAAGCTTAAAAATCAAAGGGAAAAGAAAACATAACCTTAAGTCGATAGCGACACGAACGGAGATAACGAAGCCTACCACTTACTCGAAAAGAGACTCTCCTGCGAATATCCACGCGGTGGATACGTTTCGTACGATCGTCACGTGAACGTGATTTTCATCGTTTATTCGTCAAGTTGTTCAGAGCTACGTAATCTTAATCGGATTAAAACGATAAACGATGAAGAAACGCGTCTCGAAGAAACAAGCAACTCGTTTTGTTTCGTCCCGAGGGAAATGTGAATTCCGTGTGCGAATCTGAAAATGAAGCACGATTTGCATGTACACGATTAAAAGAATAAACATAGTCTTTTCTTTGGCCTTGGCGCTAGGTCGGAAATTACGTTCGCTGGATATGAATACAGCTACGGACGTGTTGCCATTCGCGTGTTCATCTGATTTCGCAAACAGACAAATTGTCGGAAAACGTGTGTGTACATATCACTATGTAATTAACCGTGAAGATTAGATTGTTCCTAAACGCTTTCCACCACTGTCTTCCTATGGAAAATTATAGATAAATCCCAGTGACGACGAAGATTATTGATAAAAAACAAAAAAAAGAAAGAAAGAAAGAAAAAAATAAAGAGATCTCGTGCGAGAGCACCGATCCAACAGAGATTCGATTCTTTTCCGAAAATTTCTGCAGAGACAGCAGTAGCAGCAGCAACAGCAGCAGCATTACGATTTAGGTCGTTACGCCATCAAATCTCAAGTAGGTTTCGCTCTGATAACGAAACCCGGCTAGTGTTTGTGTACAAAGTCATGTCCCGAACAGACAGCAGGCGGGTAAAGAGGAGAAGAAAACGCGTATTCGAGACAGACTTCCAATGCTCGGAAACGGTGGCGAGTATGTGTCTGCAATTTATGCAAATTAAACAAAGATACGGAGATAAATTTCAAACGTGGAACCAGTTGGTTCACCTCCGAAGTCGAGTAACAGGAGAAACGATAAACAATTTTCCTTGTAAACCTCGGTGTTTCCAGGCTACCGTGCACCGCGAACACTCGAACAAAAGCATTCCTGCGTTCTCTTTCTCAAAACAAGAGAGCGAGTTAACTTCGTCTCCCGATCGTCGTTGATTTACAACGTAATTTTGAATAGAATACAAAAACGTGACGTCCAACGCGTCGCGAACCATGCAAAATCTGAACTTTGACTGGAAACTCGAATCGATTACCGGCGAAAAAGTTTGAAGTAAAAGCTACTCGGCGAGAGCGTATGGCTTCCCCGAGTAATTGAATTTATTTCCAAACAATTTCGAATTAAATCCCTTCTGCGTTTCAACACGAACGATTCATTCTCTTCGCGTTCTCTGTCGAACACTTCAGGTGGACACTTGAACGAAAAAAATGATTCAGCGTGTAGCGCGTGTAACATGTTCAAAGATAAGAGCGCAATGTTTATCCAATCGCAGCTTATCGGTGACATTCGTCACGTGCCGACAATAGAAAGGAAAATGAAATAAAATATAAAAGAGAAAGATAAAGAGAAATGCAGCTGCAAATTTAAAAAAAATGTAAAAAAAAAAAAACGAGAGATCGTACTGACCCTGTTCTTGTGCTTAAATGTAAAAAAAAAAGAAAAAAAAAACGATACGTCGAGAGATCGTACTGACCTTGTCCTTGTCGAGAACCTGGCCCGGTAGCGCGTGACCCTTGCTACTCCATTGGCAGAGGTGCTGCCCGCTGTAGTCCGAGCAGACCACGTGGAAGCACGCATGGCACTCTGGAGGACATAGAGAACCGCACATGCAACAGCATAAATTGCGTACAATAGTCGACTCGCGAATGGCTCCGGTATCCTTATCAAGGACACGCTGCCCGCTATCACCATCGAAGCTCTCGTGACCAACTAAATTCGAATAGACACCATCCTCTGCCATTAGATCGTGAGCGACAACGCCATTCACCGATGGTGCGCCATTCTGTTGCGGTGGCGAATGCTCGCACGAGCACAGATACTGATGGAACGAGTATGTTCTAGCACAGGGAAACAATCCATTTGGCCAAAGACGCGCGTATTCCTGGCCAAAAAGACGTGACTGTCGTCTGAGTAGAGACAACGCAACACTTCCTTTAGGTGATTGGTCGCTAGAGATAGTTCGTGAAGTAATAGTCTGGACATCGCTATAAGTTCCACCATTCGTTATAACGAATAGATTAGCGTGGAAATTACGCTGTCGGGGATACAGCTGTAGATTGGGACTGATTGTGGTGGAGGAGGCGCTGTTCGATATCGAATTCGACGGCACGATCGTTGCGACGACGGTGGACGTCGAGGCGACGGAAGTGGCGTTTACCGAGGTGGCGCCTTTCCGGAGCATGTAATTGTCAGAGTCAACAGCTATGAGCCGCGACATAGTCGTGGACTTAGCCTTAGCGTCATCGTTCCGATTCCCCTTGACCAATACTTTGGTCGTTCCGGCGAGCTTTTCGTTTTCTTCTCTGCTCGCGCTGCCTGCCGTCGTTATCGGGCTAAAGAGATCGTGTATCCTGCCCTGTAAGTTGACCGCAGGCTGCACCTGCGAGACAGCGGCGGTCGCAGCAGCTGCAGCGGATGCACTCGACGCCCGCTTCATCGTCCAGGCTGATCACAAACATCAAATCTCTAGCCACGACTAGGTTTTATTAAACGCTTCCACGGAAGCTGTCGAGTTCGAGCTGCGGTTTTCTGGCGAATCCTGCGCCTCCTTCGACAGACGCGAATTGCCCCTCATTGTCGCTTTCGCCTTCGTATTCGCCTCGTCTCCTCTGCTTCTAGCAAGATTGCTTCTCTGTTGATTTCCCTTCTCTCAGAGAACGCACATTCGAAGTTGCGACCGAAGTTGTACTTATTCTACTTACTCTCTTCGTCCACAGCGATATGTTCTTGTCGTCGTCGTCAGATTCTCATGTATAAATGATGCGATCCCTTCGGTCGAGTCGTGTTGCAAGATCGCTCATATATCATCAACGCTGCTTCTATCATATAGCTTTCTTTCGTTGTCCAGGAAGAAAAGAAGATCCGCTGGATTTCCAATGGATAATCTATTCTCGATCGACGTGATTCGAACTGCCTTTCTCAATTTCGTCCTTTATTATTCCTTATTTATAGTCCAAGTGGAGACGGACAGCGCTGAAGACGATTAAAGAGAAGAAAATAAAAAAAAACAGACCAAAAAAGAGAGAAAATGAGAGAAATAGAGAGAAAAAGAGTCGCTCCCGTGGGTGTGACCTCGTGGAAATTTGTTTTCCATAAATCTCACTCCTCGCTCCCTCCTCTCTCTCCCTCTCTCTCCCTCTCTCTCAATCTCTCTCTCTCTCGTGTGCACACACGACCTTTGTATAAACGCCGAGATTCGCCGAGCCGAACGAAACCGGTTTCGTCAAGCAACGACACCGAACGATTTTCAACGTAGTCCCACGAGCTTGTATAGACAAGAGGGATCCTCGTGGGTTATTCGAGAGAGCGATTCCGAGTGACTTAAAGTGATTCTTTTCGTTAATTAAATAGAATAAGGCTAAGACAGTTACGAAATAGTTACCGTGTTGCGGCGACCGACGAATAGAAAAACGATCATTTGTGGTTGAAACGTGTTCGTCTAATTTCACGAGTTCACCAAATCACATATAACGTTGCGCGAATTGACATCTCTCTTTCTCTCTCTCTCTCTCTCTCACTCATTTCTCACTATCGATTGATACCGTTTCCGTATTTTCCACTTTTCGCAGTGGATATCGATTCAAACGATCCGCGTAAAGATCATTGATCACAAACTAGAACACATCTGCTCTTGCCCTTATCACGAGTACTAATAATTCGCGACTGCCGCGTCTCCTCGATCTGACTCGCGTTCTTCCTCGTCGATAGATCACTGTGGAGCCACCTTACCAACAGCGAGTCAACGAATCTGTCGGTAAAGCAGTTCGTCGGACGATCTTATTACCTCGTTCCTTTTCTCGTTACATGCACTTTTTTTTTCTCCTTGGCAGATCCGTTCTATCGAGACGAACGACTCCGAATAGGTTTTTTCAAATCAATATCGAGAGAAGAATCTTCCAATTCCTTCGAAATGACACGTCCGAATTTCGACACGGCTCCGAGTAACGCTTACAATAAGACTTTTCTTTCGTTAATCGAGCTCCCAGCGTAGAAGAATTGTAACATTCGAATTCTCTTACTATATTACTCGTTTTCCGAACAGTTCACACCGGCATATACGTGCCTATTCGCAGAAACAGTGCACGCACGAGATGGAAAAGTCCACTGAACACTGCACTTTTTGCACCGGCACCACGCGCACACCTGCACATACGACCACGACACATACGTCACTTTCTGCATGTATGTGCACCATACCTATCTATATACCTATCTCTTTCTTTTGCAATATATTTTCTTTTTCTCCCCCTCCCTTTTTCTCTCTGCAAAACTTCGTTCCTTCACTCTTTTCGTTACATTCGCCCCCTTTTTCCACCTCTGTTACTATTGTTTCTTTCTCTCACACATTTCATGTTCCCTTGCCTCTTCTTCCACGTCTCTCCTTCGCTCGTCTATTAGCCATACGCAGCCGGTCTACGTACCAACAATCTCTTCTTTTCTTCTACATTTGCTGCTCTTTTCATCCGCTTTTTGATCACGCCGATCCGTCCATCTACACCGTATTAGTTTAATTATTCACAAGCATTACGGGAAACGCTTCCAAGCTTTGGCTCGTTAGTCGCGAGAGATTATCATTCGACGTCTCGAAGTACACAACACGAATGTCTTCCGTTCAGTAGCGATCACGTACTATAAAATTTGGCTGGGACTCTGCGTTTAGCTGGTCCGATATTATTTCTCCTCTGCTTTTCGACCTTCGCCGATTTCGTTGCCGAAACATTCAACGTTTCCATACACTCAACTCCTTTCTTCAACCAATCCCTTTGCTGTTGTCACCGGCCGCGAGTCATACATCTATGACAATTCCTCAGCACAGAGAATATCTCTTGCGGCTCGGCGCACAGCTGACCGGCCGGTCCGCCAAGTTCGGTCAATAGCCATAGCAGTTGCAGCCAGCCTGAGGGTTGCTCGTGCTCGACCGACAGCGTTACACTTCGGTACTCTCCGTCTCGTTTCGGCTCTCTCCGTGGTCTTTATGCGAGCCACCGACGTACATAGCGACTATCGGACCCGGGCTTGCCGAGCGATCGAAGCCGCTTCGTGGAAATTCCACCACCATTTCCTCTATGTGTGCGCTCAGCTTACAGGCTTCTCACCGCTCAACGGGCTCTCGTCTTATTTCACGTCCAGTAGAAACACTTTCTTCAGACAGCTCAGGAACAATTTTTCTACCGGATTATATATTCGTTGAAGCTAACGCGTACACGATTTTTAATAATCGGGGAAAAAAGAAGGCGGGTCGACGCACCATTATCAAAATACTACCGTCGCTCGATCAGTGGCAGAGGTTGACGGCTTTTATCAAACGAAATCGAGATTATTCGCAAGAGTAACCTTATAATCTTCGTTCGTTCTTTCTCTGTTCTCTTGTCGTGCAACGTAATCATCGATAAATCCCCGATTCATCGACTTAACACGCAAGATACGTTCCTAATTGATGAAAAAATTATCATAGAACTGCAATCGGTTTATTGGCACGAGTTTACTCTTATCTGAGACCAGCTACGACAAAGTCCACTGAATGAGCGCGTCTGTAGTTTCTAACGCGCGCGACGAAAAAATCTCGGTATAATTGCTGATATAAAAGTGACACTTTGTAAAAAATAAAAAGGAAAAAAAAAAGGAAGAAGCAGACGCTGTTTGCGTCAATATTATCAGTGACTAAATCGAGCCAGACAGATATCGTGATCTCTTGTCTGAAAAACTTTCGACTCCCGGCAATCGTTCGCATCCAACGTAGATCCACCACATTTGACGACTTAAAAAGTCCGGAATAGGCAAAAACTTCCTATCGACTCAAACACGTAAAAATAAATCGCTAATAAAATGAGTCGGAGCTCGAGGTCCGGACCTCTTCACGCCCTCGGAAATTCAATAGGCGAAATTCGTTTGGCGAAATAGTAAAGAGGTAAGACAGAAACGTGGCTTTAAATCACTTCTTCCCTCTATCCGCGAGAGTATCGGGGAGAAAGAGAATGAATCGAAAACCCCGGCCCCCCTTTCCGTGTCTCGTAAATGTCAATGCTGACGGGGTCAGAATCAGATTTCATTCTTTACGATCAGCCTTTACTCTCGCTCTTATCGTGAAAGTGTTGCATGCGATACGCTCAAATGCATACGCACGTGCTCTCGCGCGCACCAAGGGTCTCCTCCCGCTACTCGAATCACGTGAAAGGGCCGCGCGTGTACTTGAAAGGGAAGAAAGGGACGTGAAAGTGAAAAGCGACTTTCCAAGGTAAAAGGGGGGACACGCAGAGAGAGAGGTGACGCGATACAAGGATCCCCGGACGTGGGATGATCGAATCCGGTTGCGCAGGCGTTCTGCTTCGAATATCCTGTTCAAGGTCACAGTACCAACGCCGTATCAACCCTTTGCCCTGCGTCCTAGGCACGGAAGGACCGATCGATTTCCCATCGGAAAGCCAACTGATAGACTCTTCCTCGTCACGCAGCTACGAGGCAGAGGGATTCAGTTTCAATCGACGCGTCCATAGTTAATTTCCCTAGTTTGCCGTTATTTTTAATCACTTCATTCTGTCCCTCCAAAACGCGTAGAATATTTCTCTTTCGTCGAGGTCTCTTTGGTAGATAAAGACACGGTCGAACGAAATGAACGTGTGATTTAAAGTGGCATAACCATACTAATTAGGACGTCAGAAATAAGAAGATATTTCTGCGAACACCCAGAGAATGACGGACGATACACTGCACGACGTCCGTGAGTCAATAGATTTTCCTAGGCACGATCTAGACTCTAAACGATGGAGAGATGAAGAGAATGCTTCAAGAGGCATTCTCGATTTCACGATTGGTAGGTATGGCATCGTGAGAGCGAAGAAATCCTTAGATATCCGACGCTGTCGATGTTACGGCAAGAATTGCGTTTCCTTTTGGCACGCGCTCGCCGGTGGTATGTTTTAAAATTAGGTCGAAAGAGGCGCGGCGCGCTTTTCACGCGCGCTCCATGCGCGTTATTAAATATCTCTATTGCGTGAACCTTGCTTGATAACTTTCAACTATGCGCTATAAGCCTGAGTCTCGACGGCTGTTCAAATAAAAGCCACGGCAAAAACTTGCTTAGCCAGATAGGAAGAAACGCGCCAAGAGCAGAATTTTACGCGCGGCTTAAACGCTCGACCATGCAGCAGCACGTCCTCGACAACCTCCCAGAGAGATCGTGATTCGAAACTTGAACAAAAGCGGCATCCTTAATGTATCGTACGATCGATCGAACCGAAGACGACGGTGGTCGAAGAGATCGTAGACTCGTAGGCGTGATAGATCGTCACGCGTTAGCGCGTGCACACGTACACGCCGTCACCCGATTACAAAGAGGACCTTGTCGCCATCTTTCATTTTCTGCATACAAATCTTATCTTGGCGACCGTGCGCGGTCACGGTATCAAACCGTATAAATAAAATGAAGTACTTTTTCTCGCAGCGATTTAGTTTGATTAGTCCCTGAACCCGCGGTGGTTACGTGGATAAAGCCCGAAAATTAACAATTACACAATTTAGTGTTCTAGAATTTTTCGCATGACATGTAAATATGCTTCGTAGGTTCGACGATTTGGAGTTCATCTAAAACTGTGGATCCAATAGTCATTCTCATTCACAATATCACAGTTCCCTACAATCTTATAATCCCACCTCAATAACTTTAACAACTGATGCGACATTAAGCTCAGGAAAACAAATAACATCTAGTCGCGAGTATGATAAAAATGGATATCGCAGCATTGTCTCTAACTGGCAGGGGAGCTCGCTGAGGGCAATATCACCTATTCCAAACCACTCGAGAAATATTTATCGATAATGAACAGTGATAAAGAACATATTTATTAAAGGTAAATAATAAAGTATCGTCGACGTTGAATCTCAATCGACGGCAAATGTACTCGAATTTTCCACCAGCAGATGGACCTGACACGCACAAACTGATGAAAACGATTTAACACGACTATTTGGTCTTGCCGAACACAATGGGGATGAAATTCGTACCGCGGTGGACAAACTCATCGAGCCAGGGAAAGCAATTTTCTAATTTCTAATTTCTCGACGGCAAGGATCTCCCGTGACCATATTTCATGACCTTCGTTACTTTGTATCTTCTATTGTAATCATACCGGACTACCAATTCCAAAGCTCGGTAAGTTTCTTCATCGCAATGATCCCCATCATAAACGAACTCGAAAAAGAGAAGCGAAAAATAAATTCATCGAGCCAAAAATAAAACTTTCATATTCACTATTTTCTCCACGGCAGAGATTTCCCTTGACCGTACTTCATATTTTTCCCTTACTTTTATTTCATTGTTGTAATTATGCCCGACTCTCAATTCTAAGGCTCGGTAAATGTCTTTATACTTTTCTACGACATCCATAAATCCAAGACACATCCTGGGACCATTAGAAAGTGCAAATACTACTTTCTGAGACCGATCTCGCTCACATCTGGAAACAATTAGCATACCTCCCTAATCCCGTAACCATAGAATCCACAGCTATATAAGACCAACGCACAAGGAAAACAGACAGTTAATGTTTTTTGGCAATCGCGCAGTGGGCACAGAAGCGGAGCAACCCATCGACATACGACAGTTCACGATTCGTCTATCAAACTCACTCAAATCTTATCATTTTACGAATTCAAGCTCTCTCTTACGACAATCTACATTCCTCAATCATACCAATCCAACCCCAAAACAACTCTCCCTTGAACCAGCTGACTTTCATTAACGTTGAAAGACAACAAGCCACCGATCTGCTCAACGCTTCTTATACGTCGAGGTCAGATCGGCACGCAACAACGACCGGATGGATGCTAGGGAAGAAAAAAAATCGCGGTCGATCGTGCCGATTCGCATAACAACGTATGCCCCCTTTTGCTTCCGTCAATGTTTAAATACGTGACAAAGACACGCTCTGTTGCAGCCGTATAATACGAGAGCGCTGGTGATTCGTTTTTATTTCGTTCTTTGACTGGCTCTGATGCTTTCCCACGTCTTGCATGTCGTACGCGCAACTATCGAAAGAGCTAACGCGCAAATTAATTCCAACAACGGGTTGCATACTGAGGGAGGAGCAGCGCGATCAAAGCAACGGCAAGTCGGTTTCATCGATGCGAGGATTACTTAATTATGTAAATTGATTCGTATAAAGATTCATACCTCGATATCGTGTCTTTCTCTTTCTCTCTGTTTCTCTCTCAATAGCATATTCTACGTTCGATCGAGATAGACCAACGTTTCTTGTTAATAACGCTGAAAACGTCTTCAGTTACCAATCGGAGCGAAAAAGAAGGAATAGGATTAGAAAATAAGAAGAGCGAGAGAGAAGGATTCGATCTCTCCTCCTTAGTTGCTCGGTCTCGATTCAAAGAACAGCGAACAATGACATGTAGGAATATAGGAAGCGTAGGCAGTAGGTTCCCGGTAATGAGACGAGTTGCGATGTAACAGTACGTAATTGACAAAATTGCGGGTGCTTCGACGGTAATAATTAACAACGAGCGTAATCGCCGAACGGAAAATGCTCGCTAGAAAACGTCGGTACGTGCTCGATTCGCGAATGCGATTCGCGTGCACTCGTCCTTCGGTTTATGCATCTCCGCACGTACGTATCTTTACGAGTAGCACGAAAGATAAATCGTCGATTCTATTTTCAAAGCGAAATTATCTCGACGAGAATTTTCTTTGAAATTCCAAACGGAGACGTCCTGGGTACGTATCGAACAAAAAGAAGAAGGAAAATATTACACGTATCGTCGCAACGTCGAGTCCACTTCTCGAAGAAGACAAGAAACTCACGAGTACGGTTTTGGCTTGCACAAATAAATACGTCGTCGTCGTCGTTTTAATTCAACAAGAAGATACCATAAACTATCTCGATTAGCTACGTCGCAAAACATATTCTATTCTCCTTGCATTGGTTTCATCGTTTACCCCGGGAATCCTGAATTTCCCATAGCAACGTGACGGTGCACTCTATTACCCATGACCTCCGCCCTGAGCCTGGGGGCCTCTATATCTGCGAATCAATGCAGCTCCATTGCGTGCATCCCGGTTCTACGTGTATGTACACGTGTCAGCCGCCGAAATGCAGCCGGTAGCCTAATCGGAGTGATCACGCGACGGAACGGTACTATATAGGAAATAAGCACGCGTGATCGTTTTCAGCCGCCTTATTTTCCGTTTTCTTCTTCGCGAGGTCTGTCCGCCGCGTAATTTACACGTTACGCGAGAAAATAGAGACACGCCGACTCGTATGAAACGGGACCATGCGTCGTTATACCGAAAGCGAATGCGATGCAATTCATTAGCGATTCCGAACTAACAGCGCGTCTCGCATTTTACGAAGCGTCGGTTCTATTTATCCTTCGAGATCGGATAAAGTCGGGCGAGCCATTTATTCTCCCGCGGCCAATTTAAATACATTAATTTTAACATGGGGCGAAGTGCGAGGGAGGAGAAGCGTATCTGCGCGCGAGCCCGCGAATTCCACCAGCAGAATTCCAGTGGCGGTGAAAAAACCTCGAAGGAACACGATGAGATAGGGAGTTCTAGTTTTATCCACGACTTCCGCGAGTCACTGGAACACTGCTTGAATAACTTCGGCCGACTCCTTTCCCTCAGCTATATAAATATTCCGCTCATAAATATGTATATAATGTAAATCAGTTGTGCGCCAAGACCGTTGGAAGCGTATCAAAAAATGGAACAAAAGGATGATGAATGAATTTCATTGTGTCAGCGGGGATTGAACCGAGGCGATGAAGAACGATACGTGTGTCTGTTTTGAAAACATGTCATCGAAACTTATTCGTAAAACTAATCCCAACGCGTCGGCAAGCAGGCGCGTTTATTAAAAACGTTTCCTTTATCCATCAGTTTGAATTCGTATACGATCGCGAGATTTTCTCACACGCCGCGTACATAATGCGAATAATACAAAAGTAACATATTGTTCGTGAATGATGTCGCACACTCACCCTGCTGCTGACTCGAGGTCAACCGGGGTGAACGAAGAGAGAACGAAGAGAGAACGACGCGACGAATCACGAAAGAAATCCACCTCGAACGTTCGGGCAAGTGATTTCAGTGGAGAAAAAGTCGAGGGAAATAAAAAATGTAAAACGCGAAGAACTAGATAGGTAGGAAGAGTAGACGGTTGGGAAGTCTAGTAAAAGTTCCCCGACCGAAACCGTAAAAACTGAACGAAGAAACTCCTAGCTAGCGGATCCTACAAAAATGATCGAACTCCGTGCAACGACCGCTCCTCCTCCTTTCTCTCCGTTCAACGTCGGGAGGTAGGAAGGGAAAAAGGCCGGTAACGCGCGTTGTACGCGGACGGAAAAACTTCATCGAGTAGAAAAACATGAAGAATTCATCTTTCGCGCAGCTGCGCTGAAAGTCCATGGAAAGAAAGAGCCTGGTCCGGGTCTGTTAAAAAGAGTGGATGCATTAAGAAAATGCACGGCTGAAATTCAAGGTGGAAGAAGAAGGGAAACAGAAGAAACAAAAACCATGAGGACACACGGATAGCGGCTAAACATCGAGACACGAACGAACGGCCGCATGATGCTCGAAGGCACTCCGAAAGAGGGAACTCGCCTGCTCGAGGTGGACGAGTTAATTTTAGTTTAATCGACCGACCTGATACGAGAAGCTCGTGTACGAGTGCCGGTACACGTAGTACGTAAGTAGGCAGTATGTATCCGCGCGCTCGAGAACGAGTCAAAGCACGCCTTCTATACATACGGAAGGACTTGTTATGCATCGTTGGCTTACGTGTAACTTCGACAACAGCGGCTTTTCCCCACCATGGAATTCACTTTCGAGTTTCCCGGCTCTTGAACAACGCGTCATCAACTTCAGGATGTAGGAATCTCTACGTGACTCGATGAAACGGTTCCATGCGTTCCATACAGCCATTTCAGATGAACCATCGCCATGATTCTCAAACTCGGTAGTCGTCAGTTTGACATTCGAATATTTGCTCGGTCCGTATGCTTTACGAGCATCGATGGAAATCGATGATCTCTATCCCTTTGTCCCCCTCCGTAAATACGTGCAAGTTGATTGTTTAAGCTTAACCGGATGATACTCGTAGTATAACTGTGTAGCGGCTGCGAGAGGCTTCCGTTTCAGAGTCAAAGTGCATTCGGATCGGTCGTGTAAATGGAACGGGCGAGGGAGGGTTCGAGGTCGTTCGGATCGAAATCATTCAATTAAGGCCAGAGGCTACGGAACGATCATCGGGCCCGGCATCGGGTGACGAACGTAGAAAAGACACTTTCCCCTGACTCTTTTCAACGTCGCTGACGATGGCCGTAATCCTGAACGATTAAGATCGAAATCATCGAAAGATTGTCGTACATTTCGTCGCATAGCGAAACCGATAACACTTCGCTCATCAACAGCAAATACGGAAGTTAAATGTTCTCTCGGCGATAAGAATGCAGGGCGTTATCCAGAGACGAGTCGAATACAAATCAGAGGAGGAAAGGTCGAAGTACCTGGTCGAACGCACCTAGCTTCGAGAATGTAAATCGACGAGAGAGCGAGATCTCCGCGACATCGCCGGAAATCAAAAACAAGAAACGATTCTTTTTCGTTCGTACCATTCTCGAAAACGAGAACGTCGATTCGCCGGTCGATGTGATTCAAAAAATGGAAAAAATTGCATATCTGCTTGGAGAGGGAGGGGGTGGAGGGAGGGAGGAAGAGAGAGAGGGAGAGAGAGACAGGAACCGGGGAAGCCGGAAATCGAGGAAAAAAGGGGGGAAAGCGACGGAAGGGCGAAGCGCTTGCGCGACGAGCTCGTTTCCATGGCTTCGTTCGTTTCACGTAGCAACAGGAGGACTTTTGACCCCGTTCGATTGTCCTTCGAAACAACTCGGTGCCTCATCGTTTTCTCCCGCTTTAGCGACCGAGAGAAGTGAAACGCATCGCTGAATCACAGTTAGGTATCACTCTTCTTTAACCTTAACGCGTGTACCTTCGATAAGATTTCACTCTCTGCTAGCCGATGCATCTCCATTTTTATCATTTATTATTCTAGCGAAATATCGAGGTATAACGCCGAAGAAAATATCGGACAGAAAAATATTTTTTAGGCGCATAAAATTTCGACCAATGGCACCACTCGAAAAAAACGCAGGGCCTAAACGTTGATGAATTTTAAAAGCGTCCATTACGAATGACGCACGAGTTTAATTTTATGAGCAGATCGATGCGCAACGAAAGCCACAATACGGATGTTAAGTGGCACGAACATGAACAACGTTTGTCGACGAATAGAATAATCTCGATATTGTCTTATTACGTTATAATTGTATCTTGATCGTTTCCCAGGAAACGCAATCACGTTTGCAAATGAATCGTCTCTCGAGAAAGAGCGTGCGCGGAAAAATTCAAATTATAATTAAAATTCAAATCATCTACGAAATTTTTGAGATAGAATTTCCGACGAATCGAGAGGCTCGCGTACTGCCATTGCCAAATTGCAATCAGTGATTGCTACATTACTTGCAATTGAAGTCAACGAAACAGAGGGGAGAAAGAAATCAAGAGTAATTTTTTAGCCAGGTTCTTTGACTTTTTGTTCGATTCTAAAGCGACCACGGTTCTTTTCAACGACGAAACGAAAAAATCACCAATTCATATGAAGAAAAGGAATATCTTCGCGATCTGAATAGTCTACAGTCCGCAGTCTGCAGTCTTCTTATTTCAGACTATATGAGAGTATACTTTGATACGGCTCTTTCATCCAGCGTCTCTCCGCTCCTTTTTTCCCGCGCTCAGTTTCTATCATAACCATGCGATTGCACAGACTTTCACTCCTGTTTCCTTTTTCTCTATTGAATTAAAAAAAATTATACTTTAAGATGGCCCGTCCCATCTATTATCTAGACATGCTCTGTTTTCATTCCTTTCTTTGGTAAACGCGTCTATTTACGAACCGCGTATATGACTACCATAATGAATGTAATCTATCAACGTTAATCCTGCGATACTACAATTGTGTAGAATCCCATTTATGCCATACTGGAGAATCATATACTCTAATCGTAAAAATAAGTAAAAATAAAATTAACACGATGGACATTCCAAATAATTATATGACGAATATCTTGGTCCAGAAAATGAGCCGAGTGCAGAATAAAGAATTAGCAAATCTCTTAAAAATAACTAAATCAGACGTGAATAATGAAGGCAATAAGAATGGACGATTAACTGCCGTAGATAATCGTTCTCATAAAGAAAAGCTAATCGCAGAAACGAAGAATCATCGTATGTCCGCGAAACTCGGTGTGCTAAATCAGAGTTGCAAGAAGAACGTAGGTCATGAAAGGGTCCAGAAATGTGTGTGTTGCCGCAACTTTTTCGTTATTTCTTCCCTTATTTCTTATTCTACCTTCTGTCAACGAATAAAGATCACGTAGGGCTACTTGGACATCGCGGTTAGGTGTTCTCCGCAATCGAATGCACGGGAGGCTTGGTTGATATTCGCACGATTACGACGAGTGAAACGAGCGACTACCAGCATGCAAAACGGCCGTTCTACGTAAACGCATTACATCAACTGTATCTCAGATTTCTGCTTTCTTTCGTACAATTTCGTGCTAATGCGACCGAGTGAAAAAGCGTTTGCCTCGCGCGCGCTCGTCCGGTACGTGATCGCCGCGCGGTAGTTTCCTTTTGCGAGCGTGAAATCCAATGAAACGTAAGTAATTTCGTTTGCACAGTTGCCAGCCTATGATATCTGCTGCTGGCTGGCCTAAACGCCAATATATGCTCGCGTGAAACGATACGAATAAAACCTCTGTCCTCCTCTACCTCTCTTTGCTCGCTAATTTTGTATCTTCCACGTATTCGTGGCGAGCCACGTCTATATTCGGAATCCATGCTCGCCAAAGATACGCGAGTTATCATAGAATAATTCTGGACCTTATTACGATGGGACTCGATGAATCGCGGAGATTCGCTCGATATTGTACCCATCGAAGTCAATAGGCATCTGCGTCGGGAAGAATACGAGAAACAGAAGATTTCCGATGTCAAGGACCGAAACAGCAGTAAAAGTTATTTTAAATCGTTGCGATCGTTATAATAAGAGAGTATAATAGAAGAGCAGTTTGTAGTGGGGGATAACATTGCACTATCTGTTCTTCTCTTTACAATTGGGGGATTAAATAACAAAGGTAATAGGATTATTAATAGATATTATGTAGTATCGATCGGACGCTTAAGAGCATAACAGCCACGGTTTAGCGAATATTCAAGAAGTTATAAACATTTAAACGCTACAGGAACGAAGCTCATTAGAGAGTAGATACGTACCTGGGTCATACGATGGTAACACGTCGGTGGTGGGGAATAAGAGGGACAGGAGAGGGTTGTGGAGTTTCAGAAAAGAAACTGCCGGCTGAGCTGGAAACGAATGCGAGGTAAGGTGAAGGGGGACACGATAGCACATCACTTGAAATCACCGCGACATGTGTTACTATGCTACAGTGCCGCCCTCGACGGTGATCGAAACAACAACGATGAACCGCGTTATCGAGTTCTGCGACTTACCTTCGAAGAGGGCGGTTGCGTCGCGAATTTTTTCGCGCTGTCGGTGCAGCTTACAATATGAAAACTATCGATATCTCGATTATTGCTTTTCCTGCGATTTTCGTAGTGACCGTTAGTAAAAAAAAAAAAAAAATGAATGTTCGCGTCCATCGACTCGTTTCGGTTTCTTTTACGGATTTAAATGTTTGTTTTATGGTATCGAATTTCAAATCAATTTCTTTCGGATCTACGTACGATACGGACGATTGCAAGGTAAATTTCCTTCAGTGTTTAAGTAAAATTGCAGCAATATTCATCGTCAAATATTTATCTATTTCTAACAACTCACCTTTGCACTTTACTCCCACTCTTCCAGTGCCCCAAACATAATCTTCACCTGTAATGAAACATGAAAAGATAAATATAATTGTAGAAAAAAAAATGTAGCTAATAACGTAATGAGATACTTACAATGCTTACAAAGGATAGGGGTTAAAAAATATATATCTATGAGGATGTGATTATTCCTGGGATTCGTATTAGAAGACTCGGCTACATATACTGTAATAAAAATGGAGAATTAGTATAAATACGTTAAATCTGTTACACTTATTGTAACTATAAATTGTCAAATACCGATTGGCCTATTGCTGAGGGTTACATAAGACGACTCTTCTTCGTTATGAGTGTCTAAGTACGGTGATAAGTTTCCTTTCAGCATTAGGACTTCCTCGCGTGTACCTTCAGCGCCTAAAAATAACATAAATGTTTTAATCATTCGATTTTTTAAATTTGAAATTTGAAAATCTGAGGAAATTCTCGTACCGGTACAAAGTCTTCCTCTTAGTTCTTCCGAGTGCTCGCAATCACGAGCACCGTTTCTCTTTCCTCAAAAATGAAGCGTTATCCGAAATTTATTAAGAAATGATCACATTAACATATTACTTTCTCCATGGAAAAATATATTAGAATTAACTCATTTGTCAGTCATACATAGTATGTAAATGTGAATAATTTTGCACAACACTACAATCACAAAACATAATCTCTTCTGACTGTTGTGCATCCTCTTCTTAGACTTGAAACATTTTTACTTCGCTGTAGTTATACCACAAGTTGTGTCAAAACAGATTCTTGTTCAATGATTGATGTACACTACTTAAAAGTATTTGTAACAGTTTGAGCATCATTTAAAAAGTGATTTTTGTTATTTCATAAATTTGATTTTCTTATTGATTATATATAAAACGGCACCAGAAAACTTACAGTAACTCTCATTTAAGGCTATTCGTATGTATATATAGAATTGTATTTAAAAAATCTTGTATGATAAATATATATATATATATATATATGTATATGTATATGTATATGTATGTATATATATATAATAATGTATATAATGATGAATCTATTTGATATTTTGAGTGTCAGTTTCTCTGGACACACAAAATCTATTAAAGTAACTTGATATGAACACAACAATAACTAGTCATGCATGATAATGTGATGTATCATAATTTTATCATTCTCTTTTGTGTTTCTGAGATCCACAGCTCAAATGTACCTTTTCCTTAGAACAAATACTTATTTCATGCCGTTTCATATCCACAATCGCGTATTCAAGCTTAATGCAATTCCTGTAACACAAATGATATTTATGAAATGTCTGCAATTTCGTGAAAAATATTATTTTATGATGAAAAAAAAATAGAAAAATGCATTATGTCTATTCAACCAATGACACGAATGGCATACATAGCATTTGAAACTGGTAAGTTATAGAATGAAATATAAAACTGTAATAATTTTATGAAACTTGCAGCTTCATTGAACCGGAAATATATTTACAAATATCATAACAATTCATTTTGATCACATGGCGACTTCGTGCGAAATTGTGTAGTGCCTTTAATGATGAACAAGACATAACACAGTTCACAAACGTGATAAGTGAATAATTGTAGAAACAATGCTTTTTGAATTCTCATAAAACATCCGCTTTTCAGATTATCGCGTTTCCCGCACGCTGGAAAACACAACGCCCGAAAGTGACTCGGAAATGATTAGGCTTCCAACGAACAAGAAACTCGACGGAGTGACGGTGGGGATGCGAAAACGAAACCTGACAATACAAGAATCGTGATGCCAATAAACATCAGAAACACTACCTTCACACTTCGGCACATCGAATTCTCAAGGATCTCAGTTCCAGCTGTCGATAAATCAACAGAAAAACTTGGAAGGATCAAATGGTAAGTGACACAAAATTGTTTTCCCTGATCGCAACACGCACGAACACGGTTAGGCCAGGCTAAGCAGCTGAGGGCGCTGCAATCGATCATTGCTTATGTTTTGTCAGGATGAGAAACCTACTTTAAAAAATTTATTTCCGAAATCTTTTTATTTTCGTTGTGGATTTTCAGATAGCTTAAAGCCTCGAATACAATTTTAGAGTAAATAAAACTTTCAAAATTTCTAATTAAGACCTCGAATGATCAATAATGATAAAATGAAGGATTATTTACGTATGTTTGGATAATTCTTAAATAAAAATATTGCAAAATAAATATATACATACATATAAATAAAAACGTGCGTAATTTTATAGCATTTAAAGTTTGTATATAATATTAAATAGTTTGTATATATTAAACTATATTCGTGATATATAAGGCGGATACGCAACACAATGTTTACTCGCTTTCGTATTTTACATGTACTTTTTGTCTTATAATACTTTTGCGAATTTATCATTTATTTTTGAAAATCATATTTTATATAATACTAATAACAATAATTAAAAATATAATAAATCAATTGATATTAATGTTATATGACTTCACTGAATATACCAGTTGTTAGTCGCTTTCAGGTTTCTTTCAGTTTAAGGTAATATTGAAAGAAATTATTGTAAAATAAATAGTTTCTGGTAAAAGGAGATAAATTAAGCAGAGTAAAGTAAAGCAAAAATGAGGTATTATAGTCCCTAGAATTTCTCCCCACTATTTTACAATCTGTTCGTGATAGGTACATTACAGAACACGATCAGATTGACATTTGTCTTTTTGTTCTCACGTGGATAAGACACGTCTTGATCTCGCGAAGCAGCATTCATTTCCTAATATAGAGATTCGGGACACGGTGAACAAAGATATAGCATTATGGTTCGCGTTATTAGTCAGGAAACTTACAATGAGGTTGTTAACGAAAATATGGAACAATTTTCAATGACTCCTGAGGAAGCTATAGAAGACGCGGTAAAACAATTTGAGGCTCAGGTATTGAAATATTATTGTTTATTTCTGCTTTTCTGACTTAGAAATTGGTAAAAAAATGTTAGTTCATTTGCTATAAGTGTACTTCGAATTGTACAATGTATCATTCAAAAGAACAGTGAAAATCTTAGTGTCATTCAATACATGAAAGTTATTGAAATTTTAATTTAAGCAAGTAATACTTTTATACTGTAACATCAGAAATATCTTTTCCATTAAATTATATATGTGTTTCATAAGTATTAATACAATGGTAAAACATTAAACTTTCATTATTTTTATATCACTTAATTAATGTATTTTCATATTAACAATTACGCAACGTTAAATTGTTGAATTGATAGTATACTTAAAAGTATGATGCACAAGAACAGTAGAATTCAAATAATCTAGAGCACATTACATAAGTACATGGTTGTTTTTATCACCTCTATTTTTATAGGGTATAGACTTGAGCAACATCATTAAAGATTTAATTCTCAATGATGACAATGAATTAATTATATCTTATTTAAATCAAATTAATATTGCAATTGGGGATCGGAATTATGAAAATATTCACCATGTATTAGACAAATTGAGGAGTCAATTAGACAAAGATATTGCACGCAGAGTATATGCAGGAAAGATGGGCACATATAATATTTTAATAAATTTAATGAAAACATGTTCTAATAATGCTACTATCATAAAAGCAGCATTGAAAACTATTACTTCATTAATGACTGGTAATCCAGACTTGCTAAACGATGAGGGAATAGCTTTACAAATCCAGTAAGAAGCTATTATTAGTTATGATCAAGTGAGCAACACTTCATTATTTGTTATCATTTGTACATTATTCTCTTTGTTAGGATTTTAGATACATATTCAGATATTTCAACATTACAATTGCTGTTACGATGGATAAGAGAATGTTGTATAAAACATGAGCTTAATAGACAAGGCATTTTTAATGCAGATATTTTTAGCAAGCTTAAGAAAATATTAATTCGAGATGATATGTCTGGGCCTGAGTTAAGAGATGCTTGCGCTGTGATTAGAGCCCTGGTGTTAGACGATGATATCAGACAGGAATACGGAAAAGCTCATGAGCATGCAACTATTATTGCAAAAGGAGCTCTCAATGTCCTTACTGGGTTAATCCCAAGTAAATAGCATTCAATAGTTTGTATGTTCCAAATGATTATGTATCTAAAAAATTTTAATAGATTGATTTTGTTGCATGTAGAATATAAAAAAGACAAAGGGGTCGTGGGTGATTTAATAATAACTTTAGCAGCATTGATCGTTCGGAATGAATTTTGTCAGGAAGTAGAAGACGCAGGAGGGCTAAAGTTTGTTATAGACGTTATGATTGATTATCCAGATTCAGAGAAATTAAATTGGCAAGCCTTGAAATTGTTGAAAGCTCTAGCTGGAAATGATGATGTAAAGTCTCACATTATAATGTCAGGTTGTGGCCCCTTAATTGTCTCTGCCATAAGTAGAATGAGAGTAAGTTTGCATTTTTGTGATGTTGCTTTTTGTGATACATGTTGTCCATTAATTAGTTTAGATCTTGTATTGATAAGAGAAGATTGAAACGTTGATCGTATCATAGGAATCTGAGTGTGTAGTGACCGCAGGACTTGCATGCATTTCTGCATTAACACTGAGGTGTTCCTCAAACGCTGGTGTGTTTTACGATTGCGGAGCGCCGCTTGTAATCATAGACGCGATGAAAGCTTATCCTAAAAGCGTGAATGTCTTGAAACAAGCTGCTTGGGCTATACGGAATATGTCTGTAAGAAATAAGGCAGAGTGTTCAGAATTTATTACTCATGGTGTAGAGGACGTCTTGGCAAAAGCCCTCAAACAACATGATTCTAAGATTGAAAGTGACGTGAAGGCGGCTTTGAGGGACCTGGGATTGAAAGTAGAATTGAAAGAACGATGGACTGGAAAAGGTGTATCCATGAGCAATGGAATCGACTAATCACCGCCATGTGTGTATTGCAAATATTTTAGACACTTTATACAGTTTGCTTGCAAGAAATATATATATGTATATATATAATACATATATATTATATATTATACTATATATACTATATAATATCATTATATAATATATTATATATTATATATAATACATATATATTATATATAAAATTAACAGCTGATATTAGTATCTTTCGTAGTATACGTATTTTAATATTTATATACATATTATTTTGTTTTTTTTTTACTTTTTTTTATATATATATTGATATATATTTATATGTTGTGTATTAGTATAAATTTATAATAAAGTTTTATCTAAATTGATAAAAATTATTAATTTAATTCTTGTCGCGACAACTTGTTTACGATATTATTTCAGAAAATCGGATTTTCGATAGTTTGTTTCGATTGTTGTTCTTTTATTGAGCAAATACACAAAATCTTATCTATCAACACACGAATAATATATTTTCGAAAAATTGAAATTTGGTTGATAACAATTACGCGAAAGAGATTTACCTTATTTGCTAGACATTTTTCAATTCGGTTTTGAATCTAATTCAATAATTCCGTGACGTATAAGCTCGATTCGAATATTTTATCATTTCGGATTTTCATGTTAATTTTTGAGCAATATCAGGTGTATAGTATACCTACATGTATCCGATTATTGAGAATAATATCCGAAATTACATCCACGTTTAAAACACGTAACATCCATGTATGATGTACACTGTACAACATTGAATTTCCCCGATCAGTCTATACTCTCCATTTTTCCTTTACACATCTCTACAACAGATACAATGACAATCTTCGGGAAGAAGTTTTCACAAAATAACCACTCCGATAAAGGTACTTGAGGTGATCGACATTATTTTCAGTAGGATCTAGCCACGGGGTTAATTTTATGAAAACTTCTCGTGTTATAGATAGTGTTCTTTTGAATATCATAGAATACACATTTACGATCAGGAACTGTCAGTTCCTTACATCGATAATCCATTGTTAATTATTTTTCGTTGTACTTCACTCCTGCAAGAGACTACGATTATATCACAGTCTTTGACGAGATCACATTCGCTGGCGAGCGCTATATATCTCGAGCGAATGTGATAATACAATGAACGTACGTTTATTCACAAAAAAAAAAAAGAAGAAGGAAAGGAAAATTACCGAAAGTAGACGCAAAATATTGAAGAGATCGAAAACGAATCACAGCAGAGATTCTCTGCGGTTACTTTCATAGATCGAACTGTGACTTTTCAGTTAGATCGTGTATGAAAAAATATGTATGTATATATTTTGAAAAATGTACTAGAAGAAAGTATAAAAACAGTTTCGAAAATGAAGTTCAACTACGCTATCCTATCTATCCTATCGATCCTTCTGATCGCTGGAATCGAGTTTCAATTTGTGCAAGTGATGGTTTCTAAGTGCGAAGACAAAACGTAACGCTCTCGTGTGAATATATTACATGGTGAAGAGTGCATACATCGGTTGTATCTCTACGAAACGCATGCCCTCATCGTGTAAGGTACTTGAAATTCTTTTTTTTTTTCTTTCTTTTTTCTTCAATGTCGCCCGACTACTCCTTTTTCCTATCCTTACAACACAAGTCGGCACTTGCTGGCCATTTAAATAACATCGTAGGGAGATGCCCTTCGCCGAGACACGTACATTTACCATTCATAGTGCGCGTCACAGCCATAAATATTAATACTCCAGTAATAAACGAGGATACGGTACAATTATAGGTATACAGATCTACCGTGAGAGTTGACGTTCGGTTGAGCAATTTTTCTTCAATCTGGTAGAGTAAAGTCATTGCCAACGTTTAACTGTGTAATTAGATGCGTTCGGTTGAATCAGTAATAACGTTTGAACTGAAGGGATTGTTTCGTACATACATGCAGTACACGTAGTTCGTATCGGCAGCTATAACGTGCGTACACAACGAATAAAGATTAGCAACTGAAGAAAAAAAAAAAAAAAGAAAGAAAGAATGGAGAATAATAGGAAAAGAGTCGAACGAAAGAATAGGATAAAAAGATTGTGCCTCGTCTAAAATAATTCGGGAAATCGACACTTACCTTTAGGATTAGCCTGCGTCGGTGTAAAGTAAAGAAACAATACAAGGAAAAACGGAAAGTTTATTGAAATGAATTGCAACAGAAATTAGAACAGCTTCTCGAGGGACACAAAGCGAAATTCGGAATTAACGTTGCTCGCACAAGACTTCCTTGATATCGAGAAGGCAAACCGGAATACGATTTAATTGACACTGAGAATTGATTGCCGACGCAATTTTCACGAGGTTTCCGTTAATCGTTTCGGAACGTTGCCTACTTAAACTTAACTCGACGTCTATATTTTGTAAAGGTCTCCGGTTCGTTTGTCGATTAACAACGCGCGGAAAACCTCTCGTGACTTCTACGGAGTTAAAGACACCGACAAATTAAATTCGATTCTACGTATACAGTATACTTTCTACACAGAGACAAGCGTATATTTGATTCGATACCATTGCTATAGTTATTATCCTACAACTATGCTCGCATATTAAGAACGGGCAAATCAGTTGACATCGACCACATAGAAACGACGAATACACGAACGTCTTGATACCTTTTTCTTTTTCTTTTTTTTTTTCCCTCGTGGTTAGCACGATTCCGACGTATAGAAATACTTTCCTAGGCATGGAACGCGTTTCTGGAACTTGTTCCTCGAGACAGAAATGTAACGAGCGGGGAAAGGACATCGACGTGCTTCCGATACAGGATCGTCGAGCTGTCCTTGCGTCGTGGATGAATTTGTCAATAAGTCGAAGTCGTAAATCAAAATTACCGGATCTGTACGACGCGATATGTTAATTAAATGCTCGATGACAGAAATTACCCGTGGCTCGCATCCATCGTGGACCCGACTGGCCTATGCGGGCACATAAATAACGTATTGCAACTAATACAGCTTACCTATCGAAATGCATCGAGAGCACACGCAGCCGTATCGATCGACGCGTTTTGCTTCTTCTTTTCGCGGAGAGACACTGCAGACAGCTCGTATGTTAGTTGTACACACACTCGGAGCTCGTTTCGTTTCGCGTGTCCACGCTTGTCCGGGCACAAGCCCGCAGGTTTACCTAAATGGTTACATGGGCGTACAGGTTTCGCGTCGAACGCGCATGCAAATCGGATCGCAACTCATCCAGGGACGTAACAATGATAATCCCCTGTGTTCCTTGTCGACGATCGAATGGGTATTTATCGGCCCCTACTTAATTCACGATATCTCGCAACATTTGGGAAAAATTCGATAACCTCCCACCTATGTAGCCTTTATCGATACTCACGTGTTTTTGCTTCGCTCTCATTCCCGACGTGTACGACGTGTATGTGCACGAGGTTTCGAAGTCAAGCTATCGGTGTCATCGGTCTTGGAACGCGACGGAATTGGAGCACAAGGTCAAGATCGATGCATTGACAAAACTACGGCCCTGCAGCTAGCTGTTCACGCGGCCACACAGACAGATATCTACACACGTAAAACACACGTGCATTACATGCCGTACGATACGAGTTTCTGGTACACAGACACATCATGCTCTCCGCGTTCCGTTTTACAAACGTCTGCTCGTCTATTCTTCGAACGACTAGTTGATTCCTCTGCGAATTTTACTAGCGAATTTTCACCTACTATCCCAGTTTCCGGGTCGAGAACGGTTCTCGTGGGGGGGGGGGGGGGGGGGGAATGAAGTAATCGTTCTTCCGCAGCATACTGCGCTAGAGTAAGATAACAACAGAAGATATAAAGCTACGCGGGATTAGCTGATCATCCAGTTAAATAAAATTACACGTAATACGGTCGTTTTCTTTGTCACAGTCTTATTGCTCGCCGAGCTCCCCCGTTCATCCTCCCCGTTTACATTTAACCAAGGAAGGAAAACAACGAGTTTGATCAAACACAAAACGGCCGCGACCGTGAACGATTGAACCTGCCTGAAATAATGGCTCGTTGTCGTATTGTCGAACTGACTATTCGCGGCATCGACAGCATGAATACTTGTAGTACTTGATCCGGCACAAACCGCTCTTCACGACCAGTGCGCAATTTGGATACTTGTCGACGCACTCTGACGACGCCTCGTAAGCTTCTGAAATTGTTAAGAATCGATTAATTCGTTAATGCACGATGCAACATTGTCCGAATGAGATACGAGGAATCCAACTCACTTTTCGGTGGTTTGCTCGACGACGAAGGTTCCTTTTTACACGGGTCCAGATCGCACTGCTGTTGGTCGCTAGGTCTCGCAGCGTCTTCACAATTCGAGTTGCCGACACCCTCGTGGATACACCGAACCAGCCTGGTTTGCACGCCGGTTCCGCACGTCACCGAACACTGTAAAAGACCGGGCGTCGGTCGGATTTACATCGATATTTATACCGGCATTTGCATCACAGAGTCGAGAAGCCACTGGTGGTCGGGCGGATCGTAAATCTACGCGCGCCGCGATTTACCTTCGACCAGTTCGAGGTGAACCATGTCGGTGTGCACGCGCTCGCTCTGCATACTTGCTCGTTTACTGGCCTCGAGCCGCTGCAATTGCTCGCCGGCAACACGACGAATTCGTTGTTCGTCCTTGCGACGCAAAGGACTTCTCGATACTGGACACCCATTCCGCAAGACACCGAACACTGAAACCATATTTGTCGGTGCATGTTCAATCGAGACGATAGCGACCGATCGATGGCGTTGCCTCGTCGTCGGAAAGGATCCGACCGACCGCGAGATATATGTATATATTCTATGTTTGGTTATCTATTACTAACGAATGTCCATGGACCGGTAAACCACTTCGCGCTGTCGCAGTTCGATCCTCTTCCGAAACACTGCCTCTCCGTTTCCGGCTTCTCTTTGGGATTGCAGAATAGCTCGCTGCCATCGGCGCAGGCCACTCGCCTTGTCTCTACTCCGCTACCACACTCTGCCGAGCACTGAATCAAAGATAAAGAAACACTTTCAACGTATGTACCGCGCTTTACGATTTTTTTCTTTTGGGCTATTGATTTTACCTTGGACGACCATTCCGAGTAGAGCCAAGGTGCTCGATGCTCCATACCGATGTGTATACAAGGCGCAGATTCGCAGGTTTTCTGAGACTCGGGTTTGTTGAACGCGGAACAAGCGTCTCCCGGCGTGATGCAGGTCACCGTCCGGTTACGAGTTCCCATCCCGCACGTTGTCGAGCACTGGAACCGTAAAAAGCTCGCTGAAACTGTGTCACCCGTTACAAGTACAAAATGCGTTTCACTTAACCGTTGCATTAGCTCAACTTCCGACTATTTTTCTAAGTGGAAGGAAGTGGAGAGACCACTTTCGGAGGAGTGCCTCTGTCTACGTTAAAGGGAAAAAAATGAAAAACGACGTACTGGACCCCAAGCGCCGACGTCCCATCTGGGTGTATCGTGTTGAGAGTGCATGTGCCTCAACTCCGGGCTGTTCGTGCAAGCCGGTTTCGTACATGTTTCCACGGTTCTAAGGTCAGGTGGTTGTACGCACGCACCGGCTGCTAGTCGCATTGTCAAGTTCGCGTTCAGTTCCTGCACGCACTCCAATTTTCGGGTCCTTTTCCCAGTGCCGCAGGTGACCGAGCATTCGCCCCACGGCTCGGCCCTCCACCTGAAACCATCCGTGTTTCCATCCGTTTTCAAATTCGACGTGCAAACTAATTTCGGAAGCGAATCGCCGTAGGAAGGAAGGCGGAATTACCTAGGTGGACAAGGGTTGTCGTTGCAACGCAACGGGGCTGGCTGTTGCGGTTTTCCCACGTTGCGACAACGCTTGTCGTTCACGATCACCTGCTTGTTCTCGCGGACGCACTTGAAGATCGCCGTCTGAACGCCTGAAAACCGAAGCGACAGTTCCATTCAGCACCAATTTCGTTACGTTTTAACACTCGAACCGCAAAAAAGTGTAAGACTTTTGAAACGAGAAGTGCAAGGGATTTGATTTGTATATTTGGACGAAGTCGTAAAGTTCCATCCAAAGTTATTTAAAATTACGAATTGATCATTTCGATTATTCTGATAGTTCCAACGTTGATTCGGTTTGAAAGCAATACTTTCTCGGTCGCTGTGAAATGACAACGTGGCTCGAAAGGGTTGAAGGGTCGCGCGGTATTCGAGGTCAGTTATCATCGTTGTCGAGAATGGAAATTAAGGACGTGGTCCGTGTGACAGCTGTCTCGACGTTATCTCGATCTCGCCCGTATGGGCCGTCAGTCTAAATGAAAAAAATCTCGGTGGTGCTGGCGTTCGCGACGCGGCATCGGACACGGTCGCGTGTAAACGTACCGACGTCAAAGAGAAACCGGAGAGGCGGCCGCTGGAAAATAATGTAACGTTGAACGTTGGTCACGGATGTGGGGCTTCCTGCTAATAAATTTCGTGAATTGGACGGTACTTCCGCGATGGCGACGAGCGAATCGGACGTTGTAATCTCACTTCGGCCCTCTGGCCGAACTTCGGGCGATAATACCGAAACGAACGAGCCACGGACAACTTCCCACGCGCGTCTCGATTAGTCGAGCTGCTTGCCAGCCGGTTCCTAAAAGCTAGCTTTAATTATCTACGCGTTTTTTTTTTTTCACTAATTGCTCGTTTAATTACCGCTCGTCCGAAAAATCGAGCTCATGACCTCACCAGTCGAAACAGTTGGTACAGATTAGAACCGTGTGGGAAGCGTGAAAGTTCGAACTACCTGCAGCTCTAGTTCTTTCTTATTCATGTACAATGGTGATAAATGACGAAGAAATCGGGAAATCACGTACCTCCTCCGCACTCCTTGGAGCAAGGAGTCAGTTCAACCTTCCAGGAGAATCGCAGACGTTTCTTTTTTTTGTTCTTCCACTTTGGCTGGTCACCGGCCATCACAGTGGTCGGTGAATGCTTCATCTCTTCCTTCCGTCCCCTCTCACGAGCCCGTGCTCGATCTTGATTGCGAATTGTCGGTGATAAGTCTGCTTTCTGATTGGATCTGAAAAACGAAGAAGTCCTTTCTCTCTTAACGCGTTGTAATTGTTTCGTTGGACTGATCGTCGTGCGATCAATTTTCATAAAGATAAAAATGTAAAATATTTCGGAATATTTACATTCTGGTTACTGGAATCGTCAGACCGACGCGACCATCCGACTCGGGGATCTCGTTGCCACGATCGATGGATCCTGAAGGAAAGAGTAAAAGTCATTCGGTATTTTGCACGTAAGTCGCCGGTCACGTAATGATGAAAAGGTTTTAAGCCTTTCTCGATGTATTACCTGTCGCAAAAAGTGGCGGGGCTATCGCTGGCTTCTCACCAAACGGCATCATATACTTGTAAAGCACACCAGGGTTCATTTCCTGCGCCAGAATCTGGGAGAATAATTTAAAAGTACAATACTTGTGACACCGACGTGTGACATCGCGCTTAAAGTACGACATCAAGTCGAGAAATGTTCCTCGATGGTGTTTAAAAAAAAAAAAAAGGAAGAAAGAAAGAAAAATAAGTGAAAGAAAGAAAGAAATCGATCCAATAAATTGGAACGACCGCGAGATATCAGAGACATCTTTATGAGCGTACCTCTAAATGCAAAGAATCGTTCAGTGGCCCGGTCGCCAAGATACACTCCATGCGGTTTCTGTCACCCCTCTGGTATGTTAATGTCGTGCCAGCCGCTTTATAAGTGCCGCTTGGACTGTAAGCCAAGGGTCCGTTCAGGATGTAACTACCGTTGCTGTCTCTCAACGCTAACACATCGGATTATTGCGTTAGAAAAGCATCGAGAAAAACAGGCTTCCGCTTTCGTAGCCCTGAATAAACGCGGTTTTCGAGCGGATGTGTTTTTATTTTTTTTTTATTTATATTTTTTTTATCTTTTTTTTTTTTTGTCACGAAATACCTAGGAAATTGCTACTGAAACGTAGTTCCGAGATGTTGAGAGACATGGCTCCTTTCGGTACAGTGGTTACGGGTTGATGACCCCGCGGCAGGATTGGTTCCATAAAAATGCCCTCGTACAGTCTACAACCTTTACCCTGACCACCGCAGACACCACAAGCGTCCATCGTGACGCCGGAACCTACCACACCGTCGCAACCCACCGGCTGCGAAAATAAAAAAAGAAAGAAAAGAAAGAAAGAAGAAGAGTAAAAAAATACAAGCATTTCAAAATGGACTTCTGTATGGATATGCCATACGGAACGTGCAACATGGTGTTTCGGCGATAATGGACGGAATTAATGGGCTGAAACAGTTCGAAAATCAGCGTGAAACGATATGCCTGTCGAACAACGGGATCGAATACAAATACGAGACAATGGTAGACAAGAGAGTAAAAGAAAGAGAGAGAGAGAGAAACACCAGCGAAACGAACAAAAGGGACACGGTTAACTAGTTGTGTCGCGATCAAGCCCGTAATTAAAAAAAAAAAAAAAAGAATGCAAAGCGAAAGAAAAAACATAGCGCGCCAATTTGACCGATCGCATCGAGGAGAGGGAACCACGATTAATTTCCCGTCGTGACACGGAGGAATACTTCTGCGTTTGACTCATCGTACCTTGCATTGTCCGGCGACACAGAGCCATCGGTCTGTACGTTCCATAGAAATTCCGGCATTATGTCCACGAAGATTCGGAGCGTCGCAGGGTGTGCCGTCCATTACTGCCGGTTCAAGCGTTGCATAAAAACGCTCGCCAACGGCGCGGCAATTGAGCGCGCAGGAATTCGGCGCTGGCCAACAGTAATCGCAATTTGTGAAACCAGAAAAGAAAAAAAGGCGTCTCTTTGAGAAAAACGAGTTTGTATAAAATTTGTTTGTAAGAATGATTAGTTCAAAGTGGAAAAAAAGAAACAAATAACTGAGCGGAGAGATTTCTAGAAAGTTATAGTTTAAATGTGTCGTTCGTCATTTTCATATCTATTCCGGTAGAAGATCAAAGAAGCAAGGTTGTTTGTTGTAAGAAATGCCAGACCGTGAATCGAAATAGATTCGTTCGTACCATGGTAATTAGTACGTCGCGCTTTAACGCTAAATTATCGACAAAATGGCAGAACGGAACTCTGAGCGACTTTAGCTTACCGTCCAGGAATGGTACCCAATCGTAGCTCTCGCCCTTGTAGTTTCTTCCGTTGTACTTGGCACATTGTTCGGCCCGCAAATCCTCCGGGAAGTTTGGACATTTCTGTTGCAAGCAACGGCTTAATTAAACTCCAGGTAATTAAGGATCGATCGCTGGGGAAATTGTTACGCTGTCGCTTCTCAGATCGCTTCGAAGATCTCCACAGGTCGATAAATGCAAAAATGCAATTCACAGATTCGATTGTGTGAGGGAGCACGAAAAATTCAGAAAAATTTTCAAGGGACGAAAAAGACTGTCCGACTTTCTTTTAATATTCAGCGAATTTCGTGCTTTTATAATGAATCTCGGTGGTCTTGAGAAAAGAATCGCGCATTCGGAACGAACGCGCAGAAAACGAGAATACCACGCAGAGGGGAAAGATGCGTACGTAGAGGAGAAGCGTTACCCTGGTAATTTCCGGGTGGAAGATTAATTACCAGCCAGTAAAACCGTGAATAGTCTCGCGTGTTTGTAAACCACCGTTTCCGAGGTAAATCTAGCCGAGTTGCGGCATCACCGCTGAGGGAAAAATAAAACAGACAAATGGTTAACATGCAAAAGTTTTTAATTGCAACGCGCAGAAAATTAACTAGCATGCGTTCGCTCGAGAACAAAACGTAAAAATTCGCCTGTCTCGAAACAAGATATCCCCCCCCTCCCACCTTGGTAGTTAAAAGTTGCCATTTGCCACGAAGATAAAATCGTTTGTTGGTTACGACATTACGATCAACTCGAAGTCAATCGATTCTGATGGTGAACTTTCAACGTCGAACATTTTGTAATTTACACCTCTGTTCAATTTTCAATATCATCGATTTATGAGAGTCTTCGATTCCCACGAACACGTGCGACCAGGGTTTCAAAAGATTTCCATTCGACACGTGCGTATTCGCACTCGATTCGAGATGCTTTGGAATCGAAGCGGAAGTGTTGGTTTCGCGGACGTGAACCCACAGGCATATTGATGGGTATCTTCATACTTACGAAGGCCTGATTATCGTTGGCGAGTACCTGCACAGAGGCCAAAGTCGTCCATTACCGCGCGAGTCTTTAACTCCGCAGGTGGTGATTATTTTTAAGAATTTTAAACAACACCGGTGTACTTGGCTAGCCAGTCATATAAATTACCGTCGTGGGCATTCTTAATTGGCCTCTGTGATGATTTGTTCGCGACTCGTGACGTACCGTCGAAAAGAAACCTCCTCCTAGCTATCTTCGATATGCATCTGTTCTCTTATGTCTGACTACGACCCTATGATAGATGCACTTACAGTCAGTCACGAAAGTCCACGTTGTATTAGCAAATTCTAGTTGTTTAAATAAAAACAACGAACGAGTTCATTTATTAAAATTAAAGCTATATAAATCTTGAAAAAAAAAACGACGTTCTTATATTTGTCTCTATTGGAAGATGAGTACATTAAAATGTACAAAATGTATCTTTATTATTACCATAACCGTGGTAATTTATATTAATATATGTATAAAGGTTTATTTGCTCTGTTAGTAGTCACGCTACCACTTCCAAAATTTTAACGTTACATAGTCACTTCTGTGACTGACTGTATATATTCGCGTTCATCATGCAGCTCCCTTTCCGCGTGTTGAACCTTTCTAACAATCCTTCCAACGAATTCTACACGCTTCACGCAGAATTTAAGTGGCAACCAAGATCTGCAGATATTTTTCAGGATCGGTTAGGTAAAATAGGTACGAATCGACGATCGTTTTCAGTTATTCTATCGTAATTTTTATTTATTAATATCCTCGTGGCTAGTGGAAAGACTGCACCGCGCGCAGGGTCATTGAAATACAAATGTTAATTTATCACTCGGCTCAGACAGGGTGCAAAGGCGTAGAAACATTGATTCGCATTACGTGTCGCGTTGATTTACCTGCGTGTTGCACGTGTGGTATCGCTTATATGTACCAATGCAAATGGGACGCGAGTTGCTGCGTGTGCCGTTCTCCGAGATAATGCTCCGTTTCCTTAACAGTCGCCTGAAACAAATCGATCGCATTACTCGTGCCTATCGGCCATTGATTTATCATCGCTTTTCACAAATCATTTTCACGATTCTTAACGCGTTTCGTGTACTTTTTTAGTTAGTAGGCACGTGTAAGTGCACGCATCACATTAACGCGGTCTATTTCAGTTTCGCTTTTTTACCTCGCGTAAAGTTTGTTTCACCTGCAGCGCGTTCGAGGGAACTAGTCACATGGTTCTTCATTTAATTTTAATTTAATTTTTAATAAAAGTTAAAAGATGTAGAAAATTAGTAAGTTGAGTTGAACATGAGGAGTAGAGGAACTTTTTACTGATTAGGAAGAGTAAAAAATTAACGCAATATTCCATTTGCAACTTTCTCCGAATTTTAATTTAAATCTAGCCATCGAAGACTCTAAAGTTGTCTCTTTCTGTCGCTACTGTTTTCTTTCTCTTAGATCATGAAATCTCGGAGAATTGATATATTGAAAGGTTCCTTAATGGGTTAATACCAGATTATCCATGGTACAACAAGTAATGAAATTAAACTAGTTTAGTAGTTAATTAGATAATTCTTTCAATACCTAAGAGAAGTAGAAAAACTTTAGCAATCCAAGAGAGAATCAATTTATTGGTTCAATAAATTTGCTCGCGCGTAAATTCTATTCCGAGAGAAAAACTTAAACTTTCTTAAACAAAAGACAGGCGTCAGTTAAAAAGTCTTTCGTTCTTTACCCTCGAAACACACTTAACGGTACGACGGGTCTTAAACTATTTTATCGCCGGCCGAGAATCTCGCTGGCACACCGATAAACCCTTCGCGAAGTCACGTAACCGCGCTGGTAGCGTTACAAAGGTGTAAATGTCAGCGACGATAACACGTTTCGGGGCAGTTCGCGCGACTCGTCGGCGCGCCAGCGTGTAATCTTCCTCTGCTACCGATCAGCAATTTGCTCGATACTCGGTGTTCCTCGCTCGTACACGCCAGGTGCCACGAACGTGTCAAGCTTTGGGAATATCGAGCTCACACGGACCGGTTGGTTCAAGGCTAGAAGATCTCGCGGAAGAAATCGGCAATCATGATTCTGCGTCTGATGGTACGAATTGGCTTAGCGTTAGATGAATTCTTCGGAATTTCATTTCACAAAATCGTGGAACAGTTGTTCACGATCGTCGATCGCGTGAAACGTTAACGGTATCGACGAAACCTGTGATTACCGTTGAAATTGAAGTACACGATCTCTTGTACACAAATATGTTACCACCCTCTTACCGTGTGATTTCAATCGCGTTCTATGTACTTTACTATACCAAACCTAAAATATTAAAAGTACTAAAAACACGTGTGTTATAATATCTTTGGAATAAAATCGATAAAAAGTTTTAATCGTTAAGGAGTTAATTTTTCGGATAGAATTTCTTTACACTTCAGTCGTCGATAGTTTTACTTGTTAATTGCGTTCTACGTTTGCAAAGCAGGCAATGAGAGAGAGAGAACGGTCGCAACATTTATGAAAAGCTTATGAAAAAGTGCTTCACTCACTGATACGGTACACATTCGCGGGACTGAGATTGAATACCGGTGCCACAAGTCCGCGAGCACTCGCTCCAAGCGCTCCACGGGCCCCAGGTTCCTCTTATGCGATTATCTCGACCAAGAGCGAATTGAGTCTTCTCCCGCAGCATGTGATAGACCTGGAAAACATTTCAACGCGTTTGCCTGAATTCTGTCGCTCGAGCTAACCGTTGCCTCTCCTTCGCACAGGTGAATACGCGTTAAATCTTCGATGTAAAGGCTCTGTTACACACATTATGTATTCACAGGCTCGTGCGCAAGGAATTCGAGATGTCACATAATCGCGCGACATAATTAATTTTACTGGAAGCTTCTTCGGGTTGATCAATCAAAGGCTGGTGAACGAAATTACACCAGCTGCTGATAATCAAACGGCTCTCGCGTTATAATCCAACCGTGTCAATTACAACAGAGAGAGGAGGAGAGGTAACGCTACAACTCGCATGTAAACTGTTCGGTAATCAATATCGGTACTTTCGTGATTGAGATTGTAATTAGACCATTCGCGAGACTGTAATTAACCGAAAGACGGATCGATACCGGTACGCAGGTATAAACTCCGATGTGCTTGTAATTGAGTACATACATCGCGGTTCTCGTCGTTTCACACAGAAGAAATTCACAGAGGATATTGAGACGTTTCCTAATCGCGTTGATAAAAAAAAAACCGCCGGCTTCTCTAATAATAATGTACCGAGATTATCGACGAGCCCTCCGATTTGACGAACGAATCGCGATTTGACTTCGGCGCGAGCACCAGGTGAATTCGACGACGACATTCGAGCGAGCTCTCGAAGGAAAGTCGTTAAACCGTTAAAACGGAGTAACACTTCCTTGATGACTGACATTAACTCTGGAACGTTAATCGCGTATGAACTTGGTCTGTGGTGTATATCCAGAGGAATATACGTACACGTATTATGTACGGAGAGAGGGAAAACGCGAAAATACTCGAACGAAAAGAGACAGAAGGAGGAGAAGCAGGAGGGCGGTCAGCATCGCGCAACAGCTCTGAATAATGGAGCCGCGTTTCAAGATTCTTTCCACGATGAACGATCTTAATCTCATTGTCCCGGCAGCCTTTCAAAAGGATTCTTCACGGGGGTAACGAACGTCTTTGCGACGGATAAGAAGCTTGTATTACGCGAACGTTTTATAAGAGGAGAGTCATAGACAGGCGGCGGGCTCTTTCAAGAATTCATCGAATTCTTCAGGATTATTTTGGCACAGATTACCATCCCTTGAACGAGGTACTTCCGACTTCTCGCTCGCGAACCGAGGGCACACCGAAAATACGACTCGACCGAAGGAGAATGTACGTACTTCTCGCCGTAGTACGAGTAGAAAGCTCCTCGGCTTGTTAGCGCAGAGCGATTGAAATTGACCGACCGATCACAATCATTACAATTAACTGGAACGACCCGTTCGACGTACGTAAGTTTAATCGACGATGAACGCCGTTATCCCGCCGTTGCTCCGGGTTCAACAGGTTGCCACCAAATTGTCGGCATTCCGTGCCGGTTAACTAGACCGATTGAAAATTTTACGGAGCAGTACCAAGATGAAAGGGTTTAGACGCGATTTTCAACCGTACATCGGGTGTACATACGTAGTAGCTTTAAAACGAAGCGAGGCAACTTCGTTGGTACAATTACGCACGCGTTCCTCGTTAAAGAACGATCACGAACCTTTGCCGGAGAAGCAATGGGGCATATATCGCGCGCGAGCGATAGCTTAACTAAGAACGTTTATTCAGTGCTTCTTCTGCGAGGCAACCATGATCGGTCCCGAGGTCGAGGTAGCGATGTTGCAATATTTTCCAAAACAAACGATCCATTTAAACAGACTCGGCCAGAAGAACTACGGGATAAACAAGAAGGCGCGATGGCGTTCAGCAAGAACGGTGTACGTCAGTATATTTGCGTTTCGTGCTTCGTCGTTTCGTGCCCCGGCCTTGAAGGATGCAGCAGCCAGCTCGGCATGTAATTTAGGAAGCTGCTCCAGTGTCAATTAATTATCTTCGTCGTGCCACCCAGAATAACGTCTACGTAATTGCTTATTAATTCCTGTAAGTGGATTAAATTAATATTCACCGGCCGACCGTGCACGTTCGAGATAAAATATCGCAATGGACGAGATAGTAGCTACGATAACGTTGTTACGGCTGTAAGTTAAACGGCAAGAGGTTACGCGCTAAATTATTACTGAAAATCCGAACTTGGAGGAACCATTTTACTTAATGAACATGTCCCATCACCCATCAACGTCGAAATACAAAACCTTGCGCATCTTTTATCGGCCGTAACTTTTCACAATTACTGCCGAGAGTTGGAAAAATAGCTACGTCGGCTGCGATTGACTCTAAACAACGTAAAAACAAAAGATACGCATTGATACGTAAAGTCACGTTTATTATTAAAAATACTATGGGTAACACAGAGCGAAATAAAACGAACTACGAGTACATATTCCTCTTGTCCCCGACGTTCCGTAACGTTCCATAACTGCCGCAGCTTTTACACCTTCCTATTATGCATTCATTTCGAATTCCAATGGTTGAAAGTCGAAGGGTCCGTCAATCGATACCGCGTGTAAATCAATCACGATGGAAAGTTACCTCGATGGGATACTTGTCAGGCACGTGGGTAGAAGAGACACTGGCCGCAGTCAACATTGTCAAAGCTAGAAACGATCTGAAACAGAGATTGCAATGATGCCTTAATTAATTCGACGTAATGGAATGCAATTTGTTATCGTCGTTGTCAATCTAGAAGCGGTTTTCACGAACGACCGGCCGACTGTTGAATCGAGTCAATTATCCCCTTATCGCGCAAAACATCTATCTTTCAGCTGTCTTCTCGTAGGGGTTAGACATTTCAAGAATGTGATAATCTTCCTCAGATGCGTAACGCGTTGTGCGTACTACGACCATGTTGAATAGCGCCTGAGCTTTGGGGACCGCTTCGTCGCGACTCGTTGAATGCTTTTCGCCACCGGTGAATGATCTTCCAACATAGGTGAAAGAAAGAATCAATGAAAAAAAAAAAAAAATGACTGGAATAGTTTAGAATTTTGAAAGGACTGTTCCCAATAGCCGACAAAATTATTTTCTTATGATGAATCATTTATAGATAAATAAAACAGCAACTTTGTCAGTATCTTACAAGAAAGGAAGTGCAATTAATTTACCAAAAATATAATCATATTTTTCTTTTTGTAATATCTCTCGGTTTCTATCTTTTCGCACTCCATTAGCACAACATTGTGAGCATCTTTTCCTTTTCTTCTTCTCTAACAAAAACAAAAAATACAGACACAAGTATCCGATCTTTTTACTGCACGCGTCATTGTTATACATACAACGTTATACAATGTCTACAAGAGTCATTCTAGCTGATTTCACTAATAGAATGACTTTTTCGATTCGCAGTCCAAGAATTGAGTAACAACGTTGGTCTCGGTCAATGACGCAAACGTTGCGTCATCGGTTCTAAACGCGTTGAATTCCAAACGATCGGACACGCGTATCTCTCGAATCGAACCCGCGATTAATCGAACACGTCCAATGATTTATTCCATCGCGATTCCAGATTAATAGCATCCGACCAATCATTTTCGCGCAGATGCGCACCGCGTGTATATTTAGAAACGTGATCAAGGATCGCGCGGTTACCAGGAATATTAAAGCGTGCAAACAGAATTCAACATAACGCTCTAGATAGCGATGAAAATCGCTACGAGAATCCTCCTCCCTCGTTCCGGGATACCGGCCGCGTTTTTAGAACGATTTCACGCGAAATGAATGGCCAAGCATATGTTCTCGATCATGCACAGTTCTTACGGCGGATAATCGCCGCCATAGATTTCGAAAGTTCTCGATTTTCAAGGCGCGAACGGCGGGCATGCATGCATGCGTCTAGCAGGGTGCGCAGAGCGGCCAGGCGCCAGTTCATTTCGCCATGGTAATTATTAAAACTGCGCCGGGGATGTATCTCCCCGATCGCGGTAGGAGAAATAGACGATGAAGCCGAAGAGGCATGGAGAAGCTTCTTTAAAAGGGAGGGGAAGAAGAAGAAGAAAAAGTGGGAGAAGGAGAAGGAGAAGAAAGGAGGAATGGAGCAGGGGAGGAGCAGCGAGACGCTGGAACAAGTAAACTGTGCCACTAAGCACTAATAACGTTTCACTTGTTGCGTTTTCTTGGAAAGCTTAATTAATCATTACGCCCCTGCGTGGCGGAGTAGGAAGCGCCGCGGAGAGAACTTAAAGGCAAAGAAGAGGGGTCAGGAAAGATCGGACCGCCCGCAGCCACTGAAGTAGTCTCGCTCGCGTGCGTGAAACGCACACAAAGGGCGTAACGTGTAAATGCACGTTACTGCGACGAAATCAGAAAAAGCCGGCTTTCCGCGCGCCGCAAGCTAAGGCTTAAGGCTACGTACATAGCCGCCCCGTGTTAAGTAGAATGAAATTAATAGCGCTACTTTGACACGAGGCGAGTTTGTTATAAGCAACGTTTTAAAGGTACGGCATGGGGTGCGAGAAACGGTTGGCGCGTCAGGTGTGCCGGTGCTCCATCGATCATCAACGTTTAAACGTCGTTCTCCCCTTGCACCATACAAAGACGACCATCTTGCCTCTAATGTTTTAAAGAAATTTCTTCTCCGTTCGAAGAGGAAGAACACCCTTTAACTCATCTTTTACCTTTGTCCAGTGCTTTTTGCCTGTACGTGCACGTTCTCGAATTACGAACATCATTTCACTTTTGGTGTTTTAAAAGAACGAGAGTCAGATGTGAGAAAAAAACGGGAAGAGATGTACAAGGAGAAGAACCGATTTGCAATAGTAAGATGGTTGTCATTTGCTACTCGCAGCTTTATTGTCTCCCTATTACGACGATCAATTACCTCATAAACAAACATGTATCGTGCCCCCTCTCTCCATTAGATACGATTATTGTGAATTACAGCGAAGTAGTTTATTATTCAATAACGGCACGGCTAAACCGGCGCGCGCGCGCGCGCGTGTGGACAGCGTCTCGGTATGCACAGCGCCTAAGAAAGGGACGTTCACGGTGCACGCAAGCAGCGCGATGAAGCATTGCACTTGCCTGCAACTGCTCTCGTGTCCAGCCGCAACGGCGAACACGTGTTCCTCGCCATTCTTTGTAACGCTAAGCAGATCGCAAGATCGCCGTATAATCGTTCAACCGCTCCGATTCCAGCTTCTCCTTCTTGCTCCTCCTTTTTCTCCTCCGGTTTCCACACCGAATTTCTCTTCTCCCACAGCGAGAATTATCTTGCTGTCCTCTCTCTGTGCTGTGTAGTACTTTGCAGTTGCAAATCATCATCGCCTTTTACATCTTTGAAAATATTTGTCCACATTAGCGGCATTTACTGACTTCTTCCTCCAACTTCCCATTTATCCGCATCGTCGCGCATTCGCGTACAAATTTCCATCGCGGTGACGCATCTGCGCGAGATAAATAGGCAGGATAGCGTCCCGCGTTATCCCAGTGACAAAAGGTTCGACTATATCTGGCGTTGTTCGCGGAAATCATTGAAACTCTTTGACTCGACGCGGCGCTGTTGTCCTACGCTCGTACAGCTAGCAAGACTCGCTGTTACGTTTCTTACACACCGGTCTTTAGCATTCCTGCGCCACTGAAAACAAGACCGACATTGTTTTATCGCGGCATGTGATGCACCGACCGCCGCGATAGCCAACTTGTAAACGGGTCGAAGATACGATATCATATACCTCGACCATGAAGATTATTTTTCTCTCTTGTTGTAAAGTCGATATGTTTGTAGAGAGAGAGAAAGGGAAAAAAGAAGAAAAAGAAGAAGAAATCGAAGAAAAAGCTCTGGGTTGCGTGCGAAATGGTTCGGTTCACGCTTGGACGATCTCGTTCGACGCTTTTGTCGGGGATCTCGCGGGAACGCGAGATAATTTATTCGATACTGATATTTCCCCGGGATTTTGCGAATCCGCACGGCTCGTCGGACAAAATTAATTCTAGCCGGTGCAACGATCCGATAATGATCCCCGCGAGACAACGATTGCAGCCGATTAGCGTTCGCTCGTCCCGGGGATATTTCATTGGAGCGAGAGTTAGGATCAGTGAACACGCGCGGGACGACAAGGTGGCGCAAATACCAGATTCAGCGTGACAACTAGGTATAATTAGCGACGAACGATAACACCGGCTCGATAGAAATTTATCGACCAATACGGCCAACGAAGTTTCTCGCCGTCTTTTAATACGTTCGTGATCGGTGTAATTTGTCGGGGTTACTTCCGGTGGCCAACAAGGTGATTTTCGCAGTTATAATTAAACTGCAGATATTTATATAAATTCACATTTTTACAAAGATGTATAAAGAGTTAAAACCTGAATCAAAATTCTTTTTATTCGTTAAATATTATGTAACATATTGTGCATGTACATCACGCTCATTTGCCTTTTTAAATTTCTCACAAATGCAATCTGTTTATTATTTATAGACAGTTTGACATATTGCATCATCTCGATTATGGGTTGTTCATTTTTCACTGGGTTTGAAAACTCCTGCGGTTTAAACGCCTTCTTTCACATGTTCATTTCTCGGCCGCGACTCAAGGAAGTGGAATCAAATTGAATCCTCGGCCACTCCTATTCAAAGTCATCAACAATCTCATTGACAGTCCCTCGCTTCTCCAGCTAATAAATTTCAATGCATGTTCGCATGTACCTCGGTGTAACACTCGAGCCTTCCGGGTTGAATTTAACGATTATCGATTACCAGAGTGTCTGACGGCGCTAATGTAATTTCCGATCGAGTTGATCTTTTTCCGGGATCTGGCCATAAGCGCAGACGAGTTCAGTTCTAAAATTATCTCTCAACACTTAAATATTCGTTCCACTCTAGTTCCCTGTTTCTTTGTTACTCCTGATTTCGTTCTCTTCTTTCTTCGTCTCTTCTTCTCAATTTTACGGAGAGTCAACGTCCGATGAATGAGCGTCTCGCAACGTAGTTCCTGGATACCGATCGATTACTTTTATCGAAAGTTCCATTAACTTTGCCGAGAGAATCACGCGCGCGTTATCTCGTCGAACGAAAAACAATTAGCGGCGTTAACAATTAAACTTCGCCTCGGCGAAAGAGAGACGTATCTTCTCGATCCCGAATGGAATCCCGGTGGGATTCGTCCGATAAATCGCGGCGTTTCTACGGGCAAAAAGCGGATAAGAATAACTGGCACGGACTGCGTCGCGGGAGGCCGACGAAATCATTTTAACCACGGTGGTCCGGGTCCGAGGGGTTTTCGTCTCCAGCCAGGGGACCCAGAGACGATACGTACGCGCCGGACATAAAAAGGAACGACCGTGAAATATGATGCACGATACACGTACGTGCATTGTCTCGGTAGGCTGTTGAGAATCTCCGGCGTTAACCGGAGGGAAAGGAGCAAGAAGTCGCCCTCGGACAATGGGGGCGTGAGTCTCGAATGGCTGCTCTAATGATACCGGAGCACCTCGGATCGGGGCATACGTACAAACACAACACGGCGTTCTCGCAAAGCTGTGAAGCAGTTCTCCCGTTTACGCGTGTATATTACCGCGCACGCTTCCCTTTCCCGTTTTCTCTCGCGCTTTTTTCCTTCCTCGTTTCCTTTTTCTTTTTTTTTTTCTTTTTTTTTCGTGAACGATACAATGATATACGTAGGCACGCGGATGAAGGAATTTGCCTGGCAAGGAAAGTACGGTTGGTATCAGGGGATCTTCAGCAGAGTGTCAGTGTTCTTGCTCGAAGTTATTGGTCGAAGTTTCCGAGTGTAGGCCGCGTCTCTGATGGGATGTTATTCCGACGTTTCATTTCGCTCGACAAGGGATCGACCACCGTCTCTGAATGCTGACGAAGCTCCACGATTGTAAGTCGTTGGTAAATCGTTGGAATAATATTCTTCGTAGACTTGTACGACTTGTACGCCTCGAGATCTTGTCTTATCGTAATACAGAAGGATGCGGAGAAAACGGGGAGAATCGCCGTTGCCTCGGTAATAAAAGATCCAACGTTCCGATAAAGCGTTACGATTACGCGAAACGCTGGGGCACGTGGAGAATTTATTCGTTCCCGATGAGAATAATTGGCCCGTCACGAGCCCCGGGAAGTTTCGATGTCGAGACTAGAAGCAGAGGAACTCGTTACACGTAAAATGGCGTAGCCACGGACGAAACATCGTCGTTGCTGTCGCGTTGCTTTGTCAACCGAACAGCGGAGAAGTGTTTTGCGACGTTGTTATTGCACTGGAAATCCCCCGTCACCGTCCGGGGTTTCCGATAACCAAGCTGCTGTCGCGCTGCGGTTGCCGTTGTTGTCGCCATAAACATTCTGCCACGTTTCTCTCGCTTCGCCTCGCGCGTTTCGCGGCGTGCTTCCAAGCTTTCTACACGCCGTCGTCTCTCCGCTCTAGTCGTCTCTATTCCACTGTCGCGCCTTTTTCTCTTGTTTCCCCTGATTCATCGTTGTCCTCGTCTCTTCTCCGCGAGTTCCTCCGCGATGTCTCTTCCGTTCACCCTACGTTCGTTCGTCTTCCTCTCGCCTCGTTACGTACTCGAGAACAGCATCGAGTAGGCGCCTTCCGCGTGCTGATACATGCAAGAGGGTGGTTGAGAAAATCCTGCGAGCGCCAGTCTCACTTTGAGGAAAATTGTCGCGAACGAGCTGACGGCTCGTGAGAAACGCGTACGAAACATGGTAGACATGTACAGCTTCGACTGTAAATAGTAGAAATGTCTGTTTCGCACGTATATGTAACAATGTACAGTAAATCCTAACGTCAGTCCGTGTGTTCTAATACAATCAGCAAAGTGTGTTCTAATTCACGTGGATGTATAAAGGTCGATTTCGACAAAGTCTTTCTCACTGAAAATCGTCCATCAGTAATATTCAGGGATTTCATAAACTAAAAGGCGAGTGTGGATTCGAAATACGAATCCTTGATTCCTCAATCAATTAAATTTTCATCAGTAAAATACTGAAAATACTTTCTAAAGTTTCTGGTAGAAGTTTCGTTACCTCTTCTGAAATCTTACCACGCTCCGAATGTTCGAGCTGGAGTATACATCACACGATTCGACCCCGGGAGCTTCTTACAATTTCAATAGACGGGTTTTCAATGGATTTTCAATAGGCGGATCGAACAATCGACGCGTGAAGAAAGCAGGAGGAATACGCGAAGATCACACCGGTATTTGACGCAAGAATATCTAACGCTGTTCAACGTGCAGATGGCACGCAGCACAATGCTCTTTCTGGTTGGACAGCCCTTACCTTGTAACAGTTAACGCGCGTTAATAAGCGTAGAATCGGGTCTTTTGACAGTCGGCAAGAGAAATACATCGCATCGGCGAAGAACCGTATCGTGAAGCACTGTAAAGCACCTTGACTGCCTGAAACAACAGGGGAACAATCCGAAGAAATGGTCACGATCTGTTCGCGTTTGTCTTTTAACGGAGCAATCGCGCATCGACCCGACGATTCGAGAGCAGGACGTGCCAAGGCGAATTCAAACAGATGGAAATCGCGGCGAACGCGTACGTGGATGCTGGCTGCTCTCGTTTCAAGGTCCTCGGTAACGACCGTGGCAGTCTCCGTAAATCGACCGGCTAGTTAAGCGAGAGGGCAACGCTTCAAAATTGCTCTGGTTAATTATCCTCGTCTTGGCGACGGCCGGCTGAGAAATTAAGTTGACGAGCGGCAACGAGCGGCTCTCCTTCGCGAACTCTCCTAATCGATTTGTACGATTTTCGCGTACGCGGGATCTTTGACAGAAAATCACAGACAGATTGTTTGGAATTTTATTGAAAACAACGCAGTACTTTTCATTTCGAAGATACACGCGTGTTATCTTAGAATACCCGACGATAACAAGATTCCCGATAACAAATAATGGGATCCAGCGCGGGAATAAAAAAAATTCGAAAAATTTCGTTCAATTAACACAGTTGTGTGTGTGTGTGTAGCTTGTTTTTTGCAATACGCCACCGTGTTGTATTGATGCAAATACTTGTGTTCGCTGATTTATTAATTTCATAGCGCCGGGACTGGACGGAGAAAAGGAACGTTCCAACGATGGTTATCGATCGATGCCGTTTCCTTTTTACGACACCGTTCGAACGTGGGCCTCATAATGAGAAGATTGCAACAGCGAAGATTCGTGTCACGTTTCTCGTATCGTTGAGCTTAATTGTACGTGAAAAGGAGCGTGCACGCGCAATTATCGCGTGTCCATTTAATTACGGTTGCGATGCTGATCTTTCGGTATCTTCACTGACACTAGAGCTACCGGCAACTGAAGTGTAAAATTTCTCCCGGAGAAATATTCAAATCCGTAAGAGAGAGGAGCATTTACACAATGCAACGAAAAATTCTAATTTTTAATGTCGAAAAATCCTTGGAGAATCATTTTGATCGTTCCGACAGTTTCTAGCGTTAAAGTTTCGATCCCCCGGCTAAACTCGATGTCAGAAATTGATCATTTTGTTAGGGACTAATTGGTAAATTATCAAAGTGAAGCTCGATGAAAACACACCTGGCAGTGAGACTTGTAGAAGAAACTGCTAGAAGACGAACAGAACGAGCGAACGTAACAGGATGCAGTAGTTTTAGCCAGTCATGAACTTTTGCGTTCCATCGATCGTTATCGATTCATCGGAGCTTTTTGCACGGCGCTAATCAGCCACGAGTTGAATGTCGAGAGAGAAGGAATGAAATACAAGAGCATCCCGGTTGGACCCTTTATAATGCTCGTCTCATTGTCGAGTCTAATCGAATGATCTATGCATCGCTGCCCCCGCCATCGCGGGGGAATCTTAATTCGATAGCTCTTAATATTAATAAATCGTTAACGGGTGCTGATCGCTCGACAGTCCGGGAGGGCGCCAATTTTCCTGCTCGATGCCAAGCAATAAAGGGTTAGATCTCGTTATCGTCGTCTATATTACCGATTAAGCTCCAATTAATTTATGTTTCAAAAATCAAGTAAGCAAAAACTCTGAAATGGCTGTAGATGCCTGTGATATTATTAAAGTTTTGTATTTTATACACTTTCTGACAAATGAACCACCAAGTAAACAATTTCGAAATTAAATAACAGTGAAACCTAACTTGTTTTGGCCTTTCAGTGGCCGATGATGTCAGAATTAAGAGTTAAAAGAGGATTTGGGCGATTAAATTTGACAGAAGAATGCAAAACTCGTTCAGATGTAGCGCGTTCTTTTTTTTTTTCTTTTTTTTTCTTTTTTCAGGCACTGGCACGATAATGTGACATGCCTATAAATGCACACCTCTTCGTGGTGTTATTAATAGAAGCGTGGGAGGAGATGCGAGAGTGGTACGCGAGACGAATAACGAAGCGACGACGTCGACTTTCTCACCTGAGGACGTGCACCAATGGACCAGGTGTAATCGGGCCTCGCTCGACCTCGAGTCATCGCGGCCTCGCGATCTTAAACGCCCTCTCCCACTTCGTTAACCTATATTCCGCTCTTTTGCCTCCCGAATTCGATATCGGTGCCTACATTTCGTTTAATTAACGCCAGAGTGGTTCTACGTTCCTCTTGCAATTCCTCCGACGTGTTGCAAGGAACGAATACGAACGTGTTACGTATGCAATCATTTTTCACGAGGGTAGCGAGGCTCGAAACCCGTGGCCCGAATTAATCCACGCGACGTTCGTTAAAATTGAAGAAGAGCGAGGAGCAGCAGCGAGTTTCAAGTGATATGTTAACACGGGCGATAAATTGGGGACGCTTTAATAGGTCGCTGTAATCTCGAGACAAACGATACGAAAAGCAGAGATTTCTCGAACGATCAATCCAAACTTAACACAAAGAGCGTGTGGTCGCGTGTGTAGAGCGCAGTTTCCAAGTCTTTTCGCAAGTTTCATCGGTCTTGGTTTCACCTGTAGTCCTTTGTGTCCTCTCTCTCTCTCTCTCTCTCTCTCTCTCTCTCTCTCTCTCTCTCTCTCTCTCTCTCTCTCTCTCTCTCTCTGTGCGCCCGTTCAACTCGTTTTCGGTATATTAGGTTTCACGCAAACGCGAGAACCACGTATGGCCAGTCGTGCGTGCAGCTAACAAGACACGTTGAACGTAGATGAACCATCTTCATCGTAGTTATACCGCCCGCAGCCAGTACCGCGCTAACTTTATCTTCTTCCAGTCTTTTCCGCCTCTCGCATTTACCCGCCACTCGCGAATATTCTGTTTTGCTCGATTCATCCTTAGATAATACTATGCGATCAAATACAGTCGCAATAGTCTGCAAAATTGTCGGCTTAATCGTACTCTTCTATTCTTTGGATTATGATTTGATCCAAACGCGGTCCTCTAGTGTTAAAAAATTTCTTATATTTCAGGAAAATACGAAAGAATCGTCATTAATGTGCATGATCTGTTGTTTTAACTTCATGTTGAATTAAGTGTCAGATTGAGACACAAGTAGGTTAACCAATTTAAAATCTGACGGCTAACAGTCGTTGGAAATAAGATATTTGAAACTTTTGTAATCATGATGAAACTTAATGGTAAAGCAAAATGAAATTTTCAGAGTGCAGGTAATTTTTAAAGACTCGCGATGTTACAGAGGATCAGGCTCGAAGCAACTCTCGGTCACTTTGATCGTGAAAAAGATTTTCTCTCGTTGAGAAGACAAACAACATATGTGTATGTTTGTTAACTGATCATGCGGTTCACCGATAATTCTGGGATCGGCGGTAAAACATTTTCGGACTGCTTCTCTTTCAACAAGATACTTTTTAACCGACATCGTTCCGTGCTCGATCCACTTTACCGTGAAACGCGTCGTTCATACGTTTCTTGTCATCGTTTCCCTTTGAGATCTCGTTCTTTGACCCTCCGACTGCCAGAGCCTGTTCAGAAAAACGTCGAAACAGTCAGATCGGTTAAAAGGAAGATAACCAAAGTGAAAAATGTGAAAGAAAAATAAGAACAGCCGTAGGAAACGTTTTCGTTCTTTTGATCGGATCCTCTGTTTCCCCGATCAACAAAAAAGAAGAAAAGAAATCACATCTCTACGAAATTAAGCCGGGATTCGTCAGATTGGACGATTCGTTATTCCATTATATACACAAATAATCGACTGGACGATTACGTTTCGACAAAGATCATCAGACATGTGGAAATGTTAACATGTACAATAGTTATTAAGTGGTAAATAACTGGCAATTAGAATGATTCGTATATTGTAATAAAGTCAGGTAGTGGAAATTGTCTCGATCTTGGCTAGGAAAAATTATAACGAGCCTCTCTACCGGCTCCTTTAATTCACCTTGCTCCGAAACGCAAAAAGACTTTCCCCTTTCATCTGCCTCTTCTTCTTCTACTACCACTACCACTATTACTTCTTCTTGTTTTTGTTCTTCTTCTTCTTCTTCTTCTTCTTCTTCTTTTCCCTTTTTCTCTTGCATCCGATCTTCGAGAAGAAGCCAGTAGCTGAAAGACAGGATGTGCACGCCGTGTCCTGACCTTCTCTCGCCTTCGTCCGTTACACGCGACGTCCTTCTTCCCCTCTTCCTCGTCCCATGGCTGTGTGCGTCTCAAGTACCGGTGTGCACGTTTCACCCGTCGGGCACTCTCCCGCCGCCACCGAGTGACGTGAAATTATAATTCCGTAAAATTAACGTTGCATATGTTAATTATTAAGAACCGGTCCGTGGCTCGCGGCCGTCTTCGAGATCCACGATTCTACGGCCAGGATTCTACGTACATCATACGCGAGTGTGCGAGTTACGAGCCGCTCGGTTCGCCTTCGTGAGACACGGCCGCTGCCTTTAAGGCCACCACACAAGGATCGCCGTTTAAAATCGTCTTATTTCGCACCGGCGCACGATCGTTTGAGGACCATTTAGCGAGATCGACTTTTCGGCCCGGACTCTCTGCTGGCGACATTTCACTGACCTATGAAACGCTATGAAAGTTACACGCCTATAGCGGAACACCCCTTTCGAAAGAAGGTTGCTGAGACGAAATGTTAACCGTCGAGAAAGTTCAGAACACGATAATGTCGAGAGTGTGATTCAAAGACACGCATGTTTGCGAAGCGATCGTTTAGATTCTCTTTGTGTTTTGGACTTAAACCTAATTGAACTTATCTCTGACGAAAAATCTTTGGTACGAGGACGCAAAGCAAAAGTGAACAGAGTAAAAACTTGCAAGCATGGAACATCTGGATAAAACGTAGGTAAAAAGAGCAAAGAATAAGGAAGATTTGAAAAAGAACGGTGAAAGCCTGGACAATGAGAGGAAAAAAAAAAAAGTATCATCAAAATTCATTAGATTCAAGAGTTTCAGATTGCTCAGACGAGAGTTAATGGTTTTATTAAAAAATCATCATGTCGTTTAGTATTCTTCTATCTTCTATATAGAGGACGTTGCACGTTGAAACGCTGCATACTTATAGTCATGATTAAAGCGAGTCGTAGGATTTATAAGCGGACAGTCTCAAAAATTTCTGCGGAACCCACTAACTTACTTATCTTATTTGCTATTTACGTAAAAACCAGCGGGTAAGTGGACAGCGCAGAAGATGGCATTGAAATTGTGAAAGTTAATCAACTCGCAGATCTTATCCGTTAATAACGACACGATACAATTAAACGGCCACGGAGGCTCTGATGTGATACACGAAGAGGAGCAAAACCGTAACGCGAGCAAAGATACAAATAAATTAAAACATAATCGGAGGGATAATTGCACAGCCTAATCGAAGATGTCTGAAACGCTGCAATTAGCGGAAATCCAGGCTCGATTAACAATTTCACGATAAGCGAAGACCCGTCGTTGGCCCCGTCGTGCTGTGGTGGTCAGAGGAACACCGGTTGCGTGCGCGACGCAGATGAAGAAATTACTTTCGCGTTTCACGTGGATATATATTGTCGATGTCCGTGGAATCCGGGTTAAGTATCGGGTTCGGGTGTATTGGAACGTTCGACAGACCGGCGAACAGCCACTTAAATCAATTAATTTCCGTTGGTAGGGCTTCGATCGACGTTAGGGGGCGTTAAACTAGTCTCTAGGCCCCTACTGGCGATAAAAGCGAATTCCGTCGCGTTTAACCACCTCGTCGTCCGCTGCCTCGGCGAGAGCGATCGGACATCGAATTCCACTTGGCTCGTAGCCTATTTTTGCCGGCCCTTTCCGAACCACCACTCGCGATTCGCGATTCGCGCGTATCGCAAACGCGTAACGTTCTCCAATTCGCGAGTAAAAATAACCGACAGGTAAATGCGCCAACGATGTTTGCGCGTTTCGAATCGCTTGGAACGATTACCGATTGCCTTTCCGGGCGTCTCGTGCTCGAACGCGCACGCCAATCGGCAGCAAAACGAACCGATTTTCCGCCGAGCGTTTCAACCTTACTCGTACACCCTCCTTCGCTCGGGTCAAGGCACTGCCAGGAAATCGCGGTCTTTCGATTTAACCAAAAGTTCGCCCGTGTATGCGCTCGAAGAATCGTGGCTCTTTCCACCGCGGCTATTATTCACACCGGGCATAAATGCCGCGCCGGCTTTGTACGGGGTATTACGACCTCTCGAAGCGGTATCGCGCGACTCCCTCCCTTTGAACCGGTGCTCGAAATTTTCACGAGGAAAAATCGTGACCTCGAGGCTTTCACTGCGAACGAAAAGGCGAATTCAGCCGAGTAAACGAGCGTTATATTCACCGGGGGGATGAATGAACGTGTGAAAGGCGAGTAGAAAGCAAAAGGTGGTATACGATCTGGGAAAAAATGGCGAGGATTTTGTACAGGGAGCGAACTCCTCGCATAATCTAACGAGGAATACACGAAAACCTCATGTGATATATTTTTTTTCGGAATATCAAAAATTACTTCTTTTCTTCTGGAATGCGAGAATATTTGAGAAAAGCGACGTTTCGAGAATGTATGTAATAACGAAATCTATCAATACCTGCCACTTTTTTACACACTCGAATCCGGCGCGATCGTCAAATAGAAATAAATTTTTCTTTCGCAAGAGGAGAGGGCAACGGGAAAGCACGAGTTCTAATTTTATCTACTACCGGGAAGAACTCGTCGTTATCAGGCCACTAAACTAATTACTCGTTAACGCTGCACGAAAGCATCGTCTGACCAATTTCATCGGCCGCTGTCATCGGCCATTAAATCGATTAAATCGAAGGAAAAGGGCAGCAGGCCAGGCGCCACTAGGCCCACACACTCGATCCTCAGCATCATATAATGCAACTTGTATATGGTACAACGTGCACCGATCCCATCGAAGCGAGATTTTTTCTTTTTCTTTTTTTTTTTCTTTTTTTTTCTTTACTCCTCCTCGAGTAACTGGAAGTGTCGTAAATAATACGATAAGGAAGTAGCTGCTCGTAGTGGCCTGTTATCTAGTCGAGAGGACGGGGAACCTGGGGCATAAATTCGCCGTGTTCGACCCGATGAGAGGATCTGTTCGTAATTTCCTTTGTAAACTAGATCCGTTGGCATGAGTGCCCTCCTCTCTCGAATCGGCTTTTACAGTCGATTTATCGCTTCTGATTGCCCCGACTGCTGGGAGATTATCCGTTCCTTTGCGAATCGAAATCGGGCGCAAACGCGAACGGTCTTTGATAATACCGTAAGGATCAGAATTTGCAAGAGGTGAATCGTGTAGCCACGGTCAAACGCTCGCGCGAATGATTTCAAAGAGATTTAATTCCTACATAGAGGTAGATAGAGAAAGAGAGGGGAGAGAGAAAGAAAAAGAGAGGAGTCGAAACGGGGAAGTTCCTCTTGACCTCGAAATACACGATAATCGCATCTTGGTGATGGAAGCTATAATACGAATGAACGCTTTAACAGCAATTACGCTCGTATTTGATCCGTGGAAGACGGACACGTGGGGCAAACGCGCGAGGCTCCGTGTCGAGCCAATCGTGAGCCTTTGAACGCCGTTTAATGACCGTAAATTTCCACCTTTCGTCTCCGTGGACAGGAATCTCTCCTTCTTCGCTCAGGTACAGGCGTCGTGAATGTCACGTACAAAGGCGCCGATCCAAGATAATGTGCCGGAAAGGGCAGCCGTGCAGAATGCGCGCCGCTGCCGCCGAGAAACCAGACGTGGAAGTGTGAACATTTTAATGTCACACCACCTACGATCCGGACCCGAACCTGTTAACCTGTTGCTCGCGATAAGAGCTTTCTTTTCTTAAGCGAGATAGAGTTTTCTTTTCTTCAGAAGAAAAAAAAAAAAAGGAAAAGAGTAACACAACGACGGAAGAAATGGCTCGGTATCTGAGAAACAAAGAGGAGAAACGTCCCTCTGCATCCACCTGTGCAAACGTCTCTCTGTCGTTTTTCTGTTTGCCTCGTTTTTCCACCGAGCGAGCCGATAGACACCCTTAAAGAGCTCGAACGCGTTTCTCGGAATTGTGTACGGAGTCGTCGTCGTTAGAAATAAGAGAACTTTCTCTCCGAATTCTACATTTCAGCTTGCCGCCGCCAAACTACGCGGGACTTTTCGTACGTGTCGAAAACCGACGAATCCGATTAAATCGTCACGGGCTTGCTCGAGAGGTGCAACGAGCGCCAAAACGCGACGACATACGACGCGGTGGAAACTTAATTCTTCCTCCGCAGCAGGAAATAATTAGCCACGACCGGATACGACGGTCGGTAGGTGGTGTGACGTGGACGACGAGGACGGCCCGGTATGACTTCCAATCGACTTTTACGCCGGCACGACGATCGAACCTCTTGCTATGCCTCGCGTGGCCCTTTGAGACGCGCTCGCACACGGTACACGTAGCCGACGTACAGGACCATTGTTTCGGTCGAACAGACGTGGCGAGCTCATTTAACCAACGACGAGCACGTACTGTCAGAAAACTCACGTATATACCACCGTATGTTGTTGTTTTTAGCTCGGCAACGGACGGAAGCAACGCTACCTCTCACTCGCTTTCGTCGATTTTGATTTCGATTTTGAATTCTAAAGGACCTTCAGAGGTCCCTGTTTCATCCATCCATGAAGATACACGTGTACGCGTGCGGGTCTCCATTCGTGTAATTCTTTCGGATATACCCGTGTCTACTACACGTGTTCGAACCTACTTGCGAGAGTCTACCACTTGCGAGTGTTGATTTCATTTCCGGAAATCGTATCACAGAATATTCGAAACTGTTCCACTTAAACTCGAAGTACCATTAGACATACTAATCCAACGAGTTCAAACTTACTTGCGAGTCGTTCGACCCAATTACCAACGTGAAAATCAAGAAGAAGAAAAAACAGAGTCTGACGTACGATCGTATCGTATCGTTCGTTTTACGAGAGTGCCAAACGATATTATTAACGATCCATGTAAAGGACCACGCTGATTAACGATCTAGCCCTTACCCATACGTTCGTTGACAAACGTTTCCGCCGACTAATTACGCGGCGGTCGTTGAAAACAAGATCGGAATTTCGTCGTTCTTTCCTTGCCTCTTGGTAAGATTTACGACAATCACAGGCTTCCGACCGCAAGCTTAATAAAGCTGCGGATGAGAATGGAATGCGCGGTGCAGGCGGAAAGAATTGACCGAGGACCCCGCACCCGCAAAATTTTCAACGGTGAATTCATTTTAATTGCGAGCGCTCCTCGCTCTCCGCCTGGCGTCGAGGTTTATTTAACCCCGCCGAGCCTTTCCGTATTGCGCGCACGCTGGAATTTCAGCTATTCTGCATGAGGATGCATACAGCAGCGCAAAGAAATGTTTGAAGCAACGGAGAATCGCCGAGATGCACTAATTCGTTTCAACACGGGGAACACGCTCTCGCGTCGTACCGAACAAAAGCTTTTCACGGAACAGTGGATAGCGTCGCGTCATATCCGGCAAATCGTAGAGAGATCACGAGAGCTTAACTATCTCCGAATTATTAAATTCCGTCGAGGGAAACACACGGCTCCTCGCGTGCTATTTTTCTTCGACTGTTCTTCGTGCCCACGCAAGAGCTAATCCAACGCTGACAAGTGGAAAGTCCGTGAAAACGAAGATTAATTATCGAGACGTAGATTAATTAACGTTTCCGCGGTCGGTACACGTCGTATCGCAGCATAATGAATTATGTTTTGAAAGAAAGGAAGAATTTAAATTCAGATTTTAAATTGAAGATTAACAAGTACAATGGATCATTTATGTTGCAATTTCAATCAACGCTTGCCTAAGAAGATCGAAATAAAGCTCGTAAGACAAGGGAGATGGATCGTCGTATGTTCTCCGTTCCATAATTGCAGCGCGAGCCTGGATACAATTGCAGAAATAAACCGTAGGTCAGAGGGTTTCCCATTTAGATAGGAACGGCCATAGAATCAATAGATGCACCTGGATCTCGGGAGAAGATATCGCGAGTTCTGAATTCGTTATACGCATATCTCTTTGTTTTCATGCGAATCCTTTCTTTCTCTCTCTCTCTTTCTCTCTCTCTGTGTTTCCGCTTCTTTCGGACCAGATCTTTTTATTCGCTCTCGTTTACTTTTTATCCTTTCTCTGTATCAAGATATATGGGAAGAGCAGCTTCCGCTATTCCGTCGATGCTATTATATTGACTATTTACGATTCGAGCGCAGCCGGATATTTGATTCTGCGAAATAACCGCTCGAAATTGGAGGAACCTTTTTTTTTTTTTTTCATTTGTCGGATGCACGTTCATCGGATCGAGGCTCGCGATAGGAAGGAAGATCGGACTCGCTGGCGGAACGTTAAAACAGAAATATTTGCTCGCTTTTGGAAAAATAATTGGCTTCGCGAAGCATTTTGATGCGTTCCCGAGGCTGCGGTACTCAGCATCGCGCCGTGTGCGCGCCGCGCGTTTCACAAGCGTCGTTTTATTTCAAAGTTATGCAAACAAAGGCCTGGTAAAGGGGTGCACGATCGATATACGATAACAGCTTTGCACAACCGTAATCGTATCTGTAATTCTATATCGCTTATATATATCTCATCTAACTGGTTGGCGTGCAATGTAGGCATTGTATTCGTATAAGTCTCGTTTGTTTCCCATGAAATTTTTCCATCGCGCGCACGGAGAAGAGGCTCGATCCGCGATAGGAAACGCGAAAACGCGTTGCAGTTTTGAACGCGTACTAAAATACATGTGTACTGAGGAATTAATGACCCTGAACGTGTTCTTAGGACATGTGTATATGTATATATAGCTAGTTTTGGTTTGAAAGTTTCGAATATCTTCATATTTTACAAGTATTTTTAATATTTTATCCCAGGCACAGTATTAAAAAATTGAGATCATACATGTCATGTGTATAAAAAATAAAAAGAAACACTTCAAAGCCGTCATAAATACGCCGTGTGTTTCCGCACGGTCATCCTTGTCTCTGACAATGATTCCAACCGTAGATCCCAAACGAGTTCCTAGGATTTTTGATACATCGTGGTATCACAGTTCCTTTCGAATGGAGGTCGTCTATCGCCCATTATCGATCCGGGTATAAGTCTGCTTGTTGAATTAAGATTCAATGCTCGTTTGTTGGTCACTGATGTCACGGTTTGGATCCCGATGAAGACGCCCGTGGTGCTAGCGAACCGTGAGAACAACGTTTCTATAGACGTTAGCTCGCGCTCGGAAGCCTCGACTAATTATAGGATGGAAACAGTGGCTGCGCGAATCACGATACTTTGATCTGTCATGTATAGTTTGACCGAAATCGGCTCCACCAGTTGCCAGCGTTGCAATTAAAAGGAAGGGAACGTGCGCGTGTCTCGTCTAGGTCCTGCTATTGGATTTGTTAGTAAGATTACCTTCCGCATCCCTAGACGACAGATAACGAACCAGAAGATATATTTCTAGAAGATAATTACTCCGTGTTCATCGACCCCTCGATGGTGAACTTACGGGTACGAGCGTAATGAGCAGTCCAACCGATTCAAATCCGACTGAGAAGAACAAATCGATTGAAGCAAATGCTGACTGATCAGCTCGCTATTTTACTCTGATTTAAGCCTGTCGCGAAGTAGATGACTGACCAGTCCGCTAGCTGACTAACAGGTCTAATTAACTTATTTCGTCAGTCTGGTACATAGCCTAGTTCAAACACGTTCAAATTCAGTTATACACCACGACTAACTGCAAGTAAGAAGACCATCGCGCAAACACTCGTCGTGCCAACGTTGTAGACTCTACGCAAGACTCTACGAGAAAACTCCAAAAACAAGAAAAAAAGATTTGCCGTTCCCACGAGATGAGTGTGGATCTCCACAAGAGAAAAGTCAATCGCGACAGTTTTAGCATGCGTCGCGACACCAAGACAAACGTTTACCCGTACCCAAGGAGAGCCGTGCGCGTCGCGGCACGCAGAAACGCCGGCGTCGGCTGTGCGCGTGCACGAGCGCCCGTATATTTGCACGTAGATCCGCGTGCAAATATGTGCGCAGGGTGTGTACGCGGACACGCGCGCGCGTAATTGTGAACGAACTTACGGTGTAATCGCGTTGAAACTATGTCGGGTGGAAAAGGAGAAACACAGCCGTGTGTAAACAGAGAGGCTGTGGTGACGGAGGAGGTGGAGGGAGTGAGGAATATTGCATTAACAGTTGTTTGTTCGTTAATTCTCAAAGCGCGAAAACTTGCCTATCCGACGTCGGGCTTCCGGTTGTTCTTGGTAAAGCGTGAAATTAGCCTGTGCCCTGTATTTCGAGTTGGCCGCTGTTTCACCGCCAAAGCTGGTTTAAAGCCGTCCTAAACCTCTTGCGACTGTAATGGGGTCCGTTCGCCATCCCGCGGAGGGCGGTAGCCAATGATTAAAACGCGGCGTAACTTCCGCCGAGCACGCTGCACTTTTGCGTGAGGAAACGAAGAACTACCGCGACAGGAAACGAAGAAAGCGGTAGGACGAAAGCAACGATATCGACGACGCATCCCGATACATGGTTCCGCGAGACGGCGCGATGTAGCGGCTGTGGTGAATAGTAGTTTCCAGCTACGCCTTGCGTAGTCGTGAGCGCGTCTATTTCAAGACCGCCGTAATAACAACGCATCGATGACGCTTTAACGACGTATTCCCGCAACGACTGGTCCGATCCCATTATCAAACGAGCGATTCTGACGAACGATCGTTCATCTACAGCTTTATACAGCTGCTGAACCAATGGATCAACGCGAGTTCACAAAATTAGGATACATTTTAAATACATGGATGTACGCACAATTGCAATTGATAGTATCTGCGTTTTAATTTGTTTGCAAACCACAAAGAGAAGTAAACCTGCGAGTCACGAAAATAAATCTTGTTGTATTGATTGCTGAAGACAATAGGCAACGGACGAACACATGAACGATTATATGTATCAAGTAGACAAATATCTACGTCCATGAGATCAAATGCACAATCATCATACGCATTTTTTCAATTCGTTAAATCGCAATTACTGGATTCCGTGTAGGTCTATTAAAAATTGTATGTTTTCGCGCGTTTTTCCTTAATTGCGCGAAGCGTTGGAATATGCTTGAAACAGATATCGCGATTTACGAACGATTAAAGGGACCTGATCCCCTCGCTTTCGCGAATTGCATAGTTTCACTCTCATTACTATGTTTCAGCATTGATTTACGGCGTGTCGGCCTGCGCAAACACGCGCAAGCTGCTTAAATTTCAAGCACACATCGATAACTCAACATTCCGGACCGCTAATTAATGCTTTTTCCAATCGGAGCGGAGATGCGTTGATTCGAATAGTTTTGCTCTCATTATTTTAACACCTGAAATTCCAACCAAGCAAGTTCGAATCAATTTCAATTAACACACAGGCTCGGCCGATCGTATCGAGTGAAGCGTACAATGGCTAATTAACAGTTCTGTTTCTATGTTCGATATAATAACAGAACTGCGTATGATGTATAATCATTGCGGCTCGATAATCCCCGATGCTCTCCGGAGCGACGTCGCCCGTGGGAAAACGGCTTTTGATATCTTGTCGATATCACGTACGCCAGGCCGCGCCACGTAGAAACGGGGAGAACTCGCGGACTAAAATGTTTCGCTTATTCGGTAGCTGACAAATGCACCGCGATACGGAGAAATCTCTCGTATCGAATCGATCATACGGGTATCAATTAAAGAAACCGTTCGAGCGTATAACGCGACGACTCGCGAGATATGTACATTAGTTTCACGAATCGCAACCGTACACCTCCATTTGTATTAGTTTCCTGTTGTGCCACTCGCGTTCAGCACTCTTGGATTCATTGACAAAGAGCGTCTAGTTTTCTGTAATTCATCCACTCTCTTGGTAGTCCGGAACTCCTGAATTTGATCAACTTTAATGTACGTTTCGTCTCAAACATCTCACAATGTTCAGATTTTCGTCGTGCGGATTCAAATTTTTTTTCTTCGGTCCAACCACCGAAATTTTCTGCATAAACAGGTTCAATTAGTTCTCTTCTCTCTTACATCTTCCAAGAATGACTCTCTTGAAGAATCATTTTGCACTTTGTAATTTTTATCCTACCACACGCGTCCTCTAATCCACCCTCGATTGAAGTAACGTTTCATTTGTCTGGTCGTTCTTACGTTTCTCCGTCCGAGTTATCCTACGTCGATCTGTATCCGCGAACCAGGGAGAAATGAAGAAACATGAAAATTCGCTCAAACTTTCAAACAACAAGCTGGTCCCGGGACCACACGCGATACCAGCCATAAATGAAATCGTCATCGACGATAATGCCCGGGCCTGGCAAGCGAAGAGAAAGGTCGAAACACTGGCGAAATCGAAATTACAGTCGGTATGTACGCGGCTCTGGCTCGGCTCCGCTCGCCCACAATCTCGTTCGAAAGAATAATTATAGGTTTCGCGTATACGCGAATGGGTAGGACATGAGATGGCACCGCTGGCGGTAGCTGGTGGTTCACGTCAAACCATGCTATCTCGCGCTCACTGAAAAATAAACGAGAAGGCATCGTTTAATGCCGCTTTCCAGCCGTACGCCTGCCTCTTCCTCTCCTCTCCAAGGTACCAAGGAGTTACGAGACCTCGCGAACGCTCTTATCTGATGCATCCGGTATGCGTTCCGTGCATGCGCCGCATACAATACCTGGCTGGCTGATGACTACCGGCCATGTTTACAACACTTTTCCACCCTAATGTGGAACGCGATTGATTACCCTGACCCGAAAAAGATTTATATCACCGAACATGGCTCGTTTAATCGCTCTTCTCTAATCTATGGAAATGCCTCGTGATAGATACACAGCTAATTTTCATAAATAGGTAAAATAGTTATCTATTTAGGTTCCTTGTTATAAATTACGTTCGTAGAAGTATGAATTTATATGTATGGGCGTGTATATGTGTGTGTATTCTGAGCATAAACTATCAACGAAGGGAGTCACGTTTGACTCTTCAATTGAGATATCTGATTTAATTGCATTCTCTCTGTCATCAAATTCCATTACAAAAATTAAATAATTTTATCCTACGAGATTAAAGAATTCATAGTGTGTGACAAGTGGTGAATATTACTTCAAAATGTTTGCATACTAATTTCAAGTTCCAGATTTTACGTCAATCACATTGATATCTATGAGCTCATTCAGTCCAAATCCCACAATAAGTTCCGTAAGCGACGTATTGCGCAATGAGGCGACTGAGTATGGGCAATGCGCCGCCGATAATGCATTTCACCCTGCCTTCATTCTTAAACTCTCGTCAATGAAATCGCAAATCTAGAATGCTTCGCAGTTACAATGCATCGTTTCTCATCTCCTACTTAGGCATCACATAGTCAAGTACTCACACAAGAGTGAAATACTTATCATTAACGTCACCGTGTAGAGGATTCGTCGTGGCGTCGTGGAAGACAGATAAAAAGATTGGGTAGCCTATTTTTTCCAAGATTATCTCCTCGCGACGGTCTGCGATACAACATAATAGAGAACGTTGTTCTAACCGGCGTCACGCGCAAGTTTTCAAGCGTTAAACATTTAGCGTGCATGGCTCGAGGCCATCGTTGCATACGATGTCATCGATCTTCTGTAACGTCTTATCACACTCGTTCGTTAACACGTCGTTACAACATAACGTTAACACTGTTTCGACGATCGGTAATTGCTCTGTTCCCCGATATATCTCGCTCCCTTCGTCATCTTTCTACTCGTGAAAGTAAATTTCACAGAGCGAGGATCGCGAGACGCGTGTCACGCAGTGATAGTCTGAATACCTAAGCGTCCGAAGTAAAATGGAGCTCGGAGACCTCGACACGCTATCAGAAGGTCAAGACCGTCGATTTACCAGTTGAAACGATGCGTTCACAGCCGCGCGAGGCGTTCGCCGGAGTAGGCGTTAACGGCTTTACTTACGCGTGGAATCACGAGCAGCCGAGAAACCACTTCGTTTCACTTTCGTGGTCGAGAGAGGTTGAGACGAACGCGGCAACGCGGCCATGCTAAGAACACATGCTCGAGAGTTGGTCGGAACCGTGACCGACGACGACGACGATCGCGTACACCGACGACAGGCGTTCCATCAAACAAGCGGTTGTCGATGGGAACGACTGTACGCCATTCCCCTTTTCGTCGCTCGTTATTTATACGCGACTCGTGGTCGAGCTTCCTCCGACTCTTAATCACTCGCCTCTGCCTTCGAACCAGGAAACTACCAAGAGTTTATCCTCTTAATTCTTCAACAACGACAGATATACCCTCGAGAGAGGTTCCGAGAGAGATTCCCCCCGAGAGGAAAAGAGAGAGAGAGAGAGAGAGAGAGAGAGAGAGAGAGAGAGAGAGAGAGAGAGAGAGAGAGAAGGAAACGATAGCAATGCAGTAGATGCAGAGTATAGAATACGCAAAGTGGAGAATCAAGTATCGGGAATGGTAGGAAAGGGTTGACCGAGCGCGGATGATCGTCCGAATGCATCTTTAATTCCACGCACTTATCTCGAAATCAATTTAAATCTCGGCTGTCCGGCTGGGTTCCTATATGGCGAAGGGAAAAGCTTTGTCCGTGCCGCGACGTGGATCAGCCCGCCGTCGTCGTCCTCCGTCGTCGTTGTCCTTCCCTACCTTTTCTCGTCCCGTGCCGCGTTAGAATAGCGTCCCGCGCATAAAGGCCATTGTTGCAGAAAAGGGACAACGACGCGAAACGAGACGACGCAGCACCGATCCGCCGGTTACTCGTACGGCTCATTCAGCATGCAGTTGCCGAGGTTATCGCGCTCCACGGACGTTGATAGAATACGCATCGTTTGAGGGACTCGGGGTTGCGCTACGACGCACGGTGCCAGGCGTCCGTGGCTGTCAGCGCGTCTCGAAACTGTCAAGGTCCTCGCGCAGCGGGACTCGATGCGAATCAACGTCACCGACTCGTCGTCCGCCCCCGCTCGTTCGACACCCTCCTCTACCTTTTCCCTCTATCGATACTTGCCGATCCACCTCCTCACTAGGAGTCCCTATCGTCGAAGGTGTAACAAACCAATCCGCGTTTCAATCCTTGCAGTTTTTTAATACGCGAATTATTCCTCTGTATTTCTGCTGCACGTGTTCAAGTAGATTTAATATACATTCAAAAATCCTCGCCACTTTCAAAATATTACTTTATACACTTTCTTCTTTTCGCTCTATTTCGTGAATTCGATTGCCGTAATTTGCTATTTGACTATAGGAAAATTGTACGTAATTCGAAAGTCGTTCGTAATGCTGTCACAGCGTTGTACGTAACGGACATCAGACATCAGAGATAGATATTTTAGGTAACAGGCATTAGACGCCCTACCCTCTGCAAACGTCACGGGTCACTGTTTCTTAATAGAGGCTTACGATTAACCGTCATATTGCCGTCATTATCCTCGTGTTCGTGTTGTTATGTCATCCGCTTGTTTTTCTATTTTTATAGAAGGGCGAGCCTCGGTTCGACTCGGGTCGAGCTACGGTCACTGCAGTAAGGTTTCAGAGACCATGAATTTCAAGACGATCGCGAGAGAAATTCTAATAAAGATCGAGAGAGTCTGAGAGGAGGAGTCTCGAGATGCGAACTTGCCTCGAAATATTCCATTCCGGAAGAGAATCTCGAGTGTGTCAAACAATCGCACGCGAATCGAGGATCGATGAATCTTGTCCCCGTGTTTTCTTTTCATCGGTGCGCGATAAATCGAAAGGTCTTCCCCTTCGCGAGAGAGGTTTCGTTCGTGAATGGAACTGCAGAAGATACCCACAATAGAGGCTAAAAAGCAGAGAGATCGAAAAAATCCACTCGAAATATTAAGTAACCGAGAATGTCGTACGATTTTCGGCAAAGTTTTGTTATGTCTCAAGTATAACAAAGATGTATATTGATTAATTGATATTCTTAACGCTGGATGACTAAACAAATAAATACTTATTTATCTAATTCAATCAGTGGAGTACATGATGAAATGGATAAAGTAGATATATAGGCAAATGTAATACAGATAATTACATAATTATATAATCTATAAATTAATCGTATATAAAATAAACGATTTACTAATAATAACAGAGATCAAAGCAGAGATTGATAGATTTTTAGACGTATTTGAGAAAAGATCGTAGATCGTGAAGGTAATTATTTTAATCAATAAAACTCTTATGCGTTCAATTTTTATTCCAAAGAATCGTACAAACTGTTTCGGCTACCTAATATTTTGCATCAGACATTCGAAGCATCGGTGTCAATGAACGAGTTAAAATTGATATCGCGTTCACTGTCCGTTGCGAATCTAGAGACGGTGAGCACCGTCGTCGTCGGAGGGAATCGATGTGAATCGGAGTCAATGACTCGCAGCTACTCTACCGCAATTAAACATAATGCGGTCGGTTGATGTTGGAAAAGTTGAAACCGCTCGCGTGCGTCAACTGGAGGTGTTCGAATGAATTTCACGCAAAGAGGCAAAGAGGGAAGCCGCGCTTTTGGAAACGAAACCGAGCCCTTTGTAAAGCCGTTCCTCCGAACAATGGCTTGCGCAGCGCGCTTACTGTTATAAACACAAAAAGCGTACGGCGATTCGATTCTTCGCAAAAACTTCAAAGAAACTAGCTAACCGCTTGTTTGTCAACGCTTTAACCACCGTGTAATCTATTGTTCGACGATTTTACGACTCTGATGATATTTTATGGCTCGCAAGTTACAGCCGTCGTTGGTACCTCGCGTTCGTACTTCCCGCGCAATCGCTATTCACCATTTCTAAAAGGAATAAATTACACCGCGACGTAATTAAACCGCGTACGAAAAAGGAAATTTAAAGCACGATCTCGCTCCGTGCTTTCTCGCGATGAGATTAATCAACATTTACGTCGCTTACAAAAGTCATTTGTGTCGCTCACGCCTGTGAAAACGTTGCTCTTAACGTCTCCGGAAGTGTGATGCATATACATACGTTCATTACGACGTACATGTGTCTCGTATATGGTTTCCTTCGGTTGTCGACCGCCTCCTCGAGCAACGAAAATTCATACGGCTGTCACGGATTATCGGTTTGCTTAGACAGCTTTCCGCCAGAGAGCACTCCGAAATGAAATAAGTCTGTTGTTGAGAAGAAAGTTACAGTTAAGGTAGGAGCCCTCCAATTAGTCCGTCTCGAAAAATCGATCGATACCCAGACCAACGCCGTGGGTCTGTCAGACGTGAGTACGATGAGTAAATAGGACCGGATAACGACATGGAAATTGACTTAACGAAAACTCGATAACCAATTGGTAAGAGATATCACGGCGACAATTAGTCTTCGTGGTCCTGTTGTTCGTCGAAATTGCCGCGCAGCCAGCCGTAGTTCCCTGCTACCGCGTTAACGAATGAAACGAAATTTGACAAAAGGAACGAAACTTACGCGCTCGAGCGCTCGATTTCCGTGCTCTGCGGTCTGTGAGAAACCACGACCGAGGATAATCGACGATGAGAAAAAAAAACAAACGAACAGAATAATCGAAGATACATCGAACGCGCGAATGGCAGAATGGACGAACGTGACGAACATGTGCGTGTATAATGAGGTTAGTTGTAGTGCCTCTGTGAAAAAGAAAAGCGGATGAGAATTACGAGGTGGTCGAAGGCGCCACTCTCTCGTAAACGGACTTACGGCCCTTAGCTCCGTCCGACTTATGAATAGTACTCGTTGTACGCGAGTGGATCGCGTTTATTGCTGCCTTCCGTGGCAATTCTATCTTCGGTGCCGAGATGGGATCTCTCTCGGTTGGCCGCGAGAGCCTCTCGATACGTACTCGAAATAAATCGATCGGGACACGCGTGCACACACGCGCGAGCTTCGTCACGCCCCGATTGGAACAGCTGATCCGTAATTAAACGATATATTCTCCTCGCGCTCAAAAGGTGCGTTTCATTGGCCGTGAATGACCGAATGAAATTCCGATCGACGCGTTCCTATTTCGCCTTCGATTCGAGCCACCTACTTCTCCTTTTCCCTTTTTCTCTCGCTTTTCAACACCGTGTTCGACAATCTCCTAGAATCCGACCGAAAGTCGGAATCACGAACGTGCGGCCGACGTTAATTAACGCGCAACGACCACCGGCGCGATCGTTAACCCTATTCAGACGCACACGTCCCAGACACCCAAGTCCTTAGATCTCTCTCTCTCTCTCTCTCTCTCTTCCGAGCGAACATATTCGATAACGAACTCTTGAAACGTAGGTAGGTACAAACGGTCGGCCAGGCAGTAGCGCGTATCGTCGCCACGAATTTCGAACGGAAACACATCGACTGACGCGTGATCAATCGTTCGTTCGTACGTCATCGAGGACGAGGTGGTCAATTAACAGAGATGGGATCGAGTACCTCGCAAGTATTTACTTTCCCCCTTTGTTTCTATCATTGGATTCAAACACTTTTATATTATTTCGGATGGTACTTCGAATGCTCGAGTTTGAACACTTTTATATTCGTTATCTTCGAAAATATTACAAAGAGACAAGAATCTAAATATTAAAATTCCAAAGTGGATTACAACGAATACTACGAAGAGCCTGATGTAACATTTGAAAATTCGCGTACAGAAAAGAACGGGAACATGCTTTTCTATTGTATAAACGCGACCGAGGAGACAAAACTTGGGCGTGATTCACGAGTACACATTGAGAGTACACTTGATCCCATCCCTACCGATTAACTGTACTCGGCACTCAAACAGCGCCTGGAGAGAGGTATGAGGAGGACACACGTGGCTCCGCGGACAAGGGACAGCGAGAAAGAAACAGGAAGGAAGAGGGCAAGGCGCCAACACGCGCAGAGAAATGCATTTTTCTCTGGACAGCCTTGTCGCGTCGTGCCGCGTTCGCGATGGCAGCGGTGAACATCAAAGTGGGAGGTGCGAGGTAGGCCGTGAGCCAACTGCTCTTCATATTCCTGACACGGTCGCCGGCTAATGCACCTCTATTTGTTTGTCCTTCCACCCTCCGGCTTTTCCGCGCGCGCGTGTTTTTTCCTGTACAGGCTACGATGCACCTCCCGCACACGTCTCACGTAAATAATCGATATTCGAGTCGACTTCGCGGTTCGCACCTCGGAGATCCGAGAGCCGCCGGCAGCTGTTTCCTGTACGCTTCGGCTTATCGCTCCGCTCTCCGCCCCGATGCATCAGATATAAAAAGCTTGGACGGTGTAAGTTTTACGCGGCTGTATACCGACCGTAATGGCACGCATTTGCGCGGGCACACGCGAGCATTATGCAACACGTGGACGCAAAGGGTGATCGTTAAGTTAGGTGCTCCGATCCGAGGCGGACAATATTCACGCGTAGCCGGAGGAGAAAATCGACGGTGTACACTGTGCAACGTTCCCTATCGTTTCATCGTGAATTGTCGTTCCGAAACGTTCGACCGCGGGTAATTTATCTTTCGCGACTCGCGAAACGGTAGTCCGACCGAGGGAAAACCTCGTTCGCGTAGCTCTTTTCCGACTCGTTCGGGTACAAAAAGCGAGTCACTGACGTTTCGACGTCTGTGAAAATCCGTCATGGTCGAAATGGACAGCTAGTCGGAGGAGCCTCGGACAGGAGGGGGAGAAAAAGGACGAGCATAATTATCGACGAGCTCCGGACGTCGCGACGAAAAGTTTTCAAGGCGAGCAAAAACTTTCTCGACCGGACGAGTCGGACGGGTCATATTTTTCCGTCATCGCGTATTATCACGGAGGGGAACGAAGGACTCGCGTACACACGCGAGCCACGGCAAACTCGACCACATACCATACGTAATATATACCTCATGTGATCTCCACGGAAGGGACATACATACGTGCATACAATCGCACGCGTGCATCTAGATTCGATATAATTACCCGTACATACTCGCTATAGATTGCTTATTGTTCGCGTGGCTTCTTTTTTCTTCTTCCTTTTCTTTTATTTCTTTTTTTTTTTCTTTTTCCTTTCGTTCCTCGATGTAAAACCTTTCGTGGTCCTATCCATCCCTTCGCCCGAGGGATTAGTGTCACAGAGTATGACACACGAGTTACTTTCACGGTTATCAGCGTGACGATTGCGCGCTGCCAGACGTGCGTATGTACGTCACGTCGGTGCCTTGAATCTACGCCTGGGAATTCCTGGTATTACGATCCGCTGAAAAATCGCGCTACTCCAAAGTGTACACGCTCGCCGAAACTTGAAATCCGAAATGTTTCTCATTTCGGTGTTCTCGAATGAATTGTCAATGTTTTCGTATGGATCGTGTGTGCAGGATGGACGTATGTATGTAAGGTATAATTAAAGAGAAAAACCGAGGAGAAACACGATTGACAATTATGAGAGGAAGCAGAAAACGAGGGTCTCCACGAGAGACCCGTGGCTCGCGGAGCTCACGCGAGAGATCGACGAACGGATAAAACAGCGAGAGGATACGACGGTTAGTGTGAACGACGTTTCCCAGCACGGGCGGAAAATCTGGCGCGCACTTGGCGACCGTGGCCGATCTGTAATCGAAACCGGTAATTATGCGCGGACATTGGCATGCATGCCGTACAAAAGAGACTGCACGGATAACAAGGGACCCTCTGCCTGGAGCACCGAAAGTAACGAGGGCAAGGATTGATGTCCGTTCATTCGGTACGATGTGCATTGAGAATTATTACGAGGTGTCTGTATTAAAATAAACTGCTATGGTATAGCTACGGTACGGCACGGGCGCGCGAGAGAGAGATAGATATACCCTCGTTAAAATGACGAGTTATCGAGAGGCGATCGTGTTTCGGCTGTTCTCTGCTTCGTTTCTCTTTTCTCCTTTCTCTTTCTCCCTCTCTCTCTCTCTTATTTTTTTTCCATTTTCCTCCAGCGAACCGCACGCTCGCGGTTACGGGGGGAGGGGAGGAGGGGATCAACGATACAAATCGTGTACAAATTTCGCGTGGCGCTCGGTCATGCTGTTTGCTCGCGCGCCTCTCGTTCGAGTATCGTGTTCCTGGGCTAAACGCTTTAACCGATCTCTCTGGGTCCTCGAGAGCCAGCGTTATCGCTTTTGCATTTCTATCCACCACCTCCGCTGCTTTTTAATACCGTAGACCATTCGAATTTCGTTCTCTCCGAGTAATCGAGACACCATCAACTTCAGAAGTAAATGTTAAGATCGACTCCGAAACAGAAGCGCTGAGCTTGAATATAGGACAGACAGTCGCAGCGAGACGATAATTTTTAAATATATATATATACTAATAACCAGAATCATTTAAGCTAAGTCGCAAGGACTCCGCTTCTAATTGCCATATCGCATTGTGTATTTCATCGGCTCCGTAAGCAGCGCAATAACGCTTGGTAGGTGTGCTTCGTTCGCAGTGGGGCTCGGCGTTCGATCGACAGTTTTTACGGTTTCACGTTTCCAAGGCGATATTGCGTGGAATTTTTAAACAAAACCAGAGAGGGGAGGTCACGATTAAGCCCCGGGCCATTTACACGTTCGGCGAACGTCATTTGCAGCTGCCCGTTAAATAACATTGCCGTGAATACTAGAAGTTCGTTCTTTAAATAGAGATATTTTTCAGACTGCATGGACGTGTCGATTGACAACCGTTAATCCAGTGAGAAAATCCAAGTTAATGTGTTCGGAAATCTAATACTGTGAACTTTGATCTGCTCGAACGATCGCTAACCTATAGATTTGATCACTATAGTGGTCAGTAGTGAACGATCGCACTATGATGTAACTGTGGGAAAGTATCGACAGTTGCATATCTTGGAAACCGTAGAATCATAGAAAATCAACATTATTAATTGTCCGTTAAATATTATTAAAATATTAATTCCCCATCTTAAGTACCGTAGTAATTACTTACAAAATTACTACTCTAGCTAATTAATATACCAATATACTCACTGGACAAATAGCTACGTTGGAAATGTTTTTCGACAGCGTAATTTTTCTATATACTATTTCGTATTTTATTTTATTAATTTTTTGTATCTATTATTGCATTCTATTTTATTAAGCTTGACCATTTAATAATAATAATAATTATTATCACATAAAAACTATCGAGTTGCTTTGACTGTTACGTCATAAAATACGAAATGTATATTATATATACAATTCAAAGCGTTTCAAAGTTTTATAGATCCGTTGACGTGTCACGTCGCACAGAACGTTTGAAATTCCCTAGACTAGAGTATTTTTTTAGAAAAATAGATTTCTTCTTACCCGAAACTCCTGATGTTGGCGATGTTGGCGGGTCGCGGCGCGCATCGTCGGCGCCGCGGCACTTCCGCGGGACACCACGGCGACCGGTCATTTCTCGATTTTCGTGAACGATCCATGAAGATTTGCTCCGAGGCTCAGGCCATCCTGCGCATGAGGAACGTCGCGATACGTTAAAGGCGAAGCTCATTACCAGCTGAATGATATAGAGCGTAAGAAAGATGCGACGCAACAAATCGCTATATACCGGGACACGGAAACGGCGAGAGACGCCTTTAGACCGGTTAAGGTTGATCGCCTTAAGTCGCCTTAACTCTCTACGGTCTAAGTTTTACCTTGTCTCACTGCGTGTAATAAACCTTTGCCGTGCGATCCGCTCATTGAGAAGGTGTACGATAATTCTGTCTTTCCTAGCTCTCTTTGCTCTTACTTTGCTACTTTGCTTCTCGGAATGTCTACTCTCCGCCGTTGAAAACGATCAAGAAATACCGAGTAATTTCACGTCTCAAGGACGAAGAATTACCTTATCCGGGGTGGTCGGTGACTTTCTTATTTAAAAGAGAAAGACAAAATCGTTCCGAATTTAATAAATTTGATTAAAAAACTCTGCAGAAACAAAAGTTCGAAAGAAACAAAGTTGCTTTACTTTCAAGGACCGTCCAGTCAAATGATTCGCGCTATGTCATTGGAAGATCCAGAAAATAATTCAGACGTTACGAGAACACAAACATCAAAATGGTGCGAAAATAATTTATAGGACGATATATTAAGTCTCAACTTAGGGAACGATAGTACAAAGAGGCATCTATATTCACGGTTTTTTTTTTTTTGCGCTTTGTCAGCGTTTCGTTGTATGAACAGCTGTGAAGAATGCGTCTCATCTCGAATTCTTGCGCGGCATTGAAACGCGCGATCCTACGATCAGCCGCTCAGCTGTGAATTTGTCACGGCTCGGTCGATGAATTAATTCTCACCTTGTCGACAGCCACAACAACGACCGAAACTTCTCGCGGCTTATTCTCGCAGGTTGCACAAGAAAGGAAAATATTTTTCCACCGTGGAACTTCGTTGCAAATACCGCTTCGAAGTGCAAAGACAAACATCTCGGTCGATGTGAACCGAGAGAAGTTTCGTGCGACGTCGTTTCTCGATGAAAATATGTTGTACCTTGGAATTGATACACGGTAACAAGGATCAATGTACGTTTAGCCAAACACTTTGACGTACCGTCGTGCATGGACTTCATCCAATCCCATTCGATAGGTAGGTACAGCAGGTGGATTCGCGGGCTCACTACACGTGGCACACATTTCCCAAGAAACACGAGTCGCCCGCGGGAAGAAAGAACTCGCCCGATCGCGATCAATACTTTCTCTATCTCCGTTAGAAAAAAAAAAAGAAAAAGAAAACAAGTACAAGAAAACAAGATCGAACGTTATCGAGAACTAACTCCCGCGTTTCCCGCGTTCACCATCGACCACTAGTCGACGTGATCGACGAGCCGTGTTGCATGTACGAGTACGAATTCTTTGGAAACCGCACTGATGGCGCCAGTACACGATTTCGCCGACACGACGACGATTTTCAAACGGTGAAAAATCGATGCGAATGAAACGCGAAAGAAGTCAGGTGTTGGCGCGCAATCATCCGGCAAGGGAACTCCAAAGAGGAAAGCCGAGAGCAGACTCACGTTTGCGCGCTCACGAGCTGGCGCAGCCGCGACAGGAATGATAGTGGCGAAAGTGGGAGACCCTCCGGGAAATATATAGGTCCGCAGGGTGGTGGTGGATCCGAGGAGGAAGGAGGCAGAGATCCGTCGACGCATCCCTCGGCGCCTGTGTGCACGCACACGCGCCATCACGCACGTGTTCACGCACGATGCACGATGCCCCGTCACGATGCACATGCACCAGCCGGTGCACGGAGGACGCATCCCCGAGAAACTGATCGAAAAAAAAAAAAAAAAAACGAAAGGAAGAAAGAAGAAAGAGCTCGCTGCAACTACGGTCACGAGTATCCCTTCTTTTTTCGGGACACCTCGCACGCACGATATTTTTTTTTTTCTGTCGCTCTTTTCCTTTTTTCTTCAGCTAGAACTACCAAAGTGGTACTTCTGATAATGGAAATTTTGGAGGATATATTTTTAGATTTTCTCACAAAGTACGAAAGTGAGAACTAGTGCGTTACTTGCACTTTGCTTTTTTCCGATACAAGTTTCATGCCTAATTTTTTTGATCGTCGGTGATACCACGATGATAGGTATCATGCATTACCCGTTTTGATCGATCCTGTAGCGCTAGCTTGATCTAGGATTACAGCATATTTGTCGTGTCATTTACGCGTATGTGCGATGTTTAAACCCTACGGGGTATAAACGGTATTGAAGATTAGTGAAAGTGGCTCTTAGCACTCGATTCTTGCATTTTTTTATTTAATAATCGCGTGTCCGTTTTGTTCGCATGTAGGTGTAAAACCACCCTTTACAAACGACGCGACCAAGCGCGCGCCAAGGAAAAAGGTAGGAAATTTTCTTTCGAGAATCGTGATTTAGCAAGGACACAAGGATTCCTCCCTTCGACGAGAAGCAACGATAAAAACGTTTCGAAGTAACTGACACGATTCTGACAGTATCTATGGGCGTAGTTCGGTTCAACGAACAGCGAACGCGGTGCGCGCACTCGTAAAATCTAGTCGGCGAGATTACGTTAGCGGTGTTTCTTCGGTTATCGATAGATAGTGTAACGGTGTTACGGGCGTGCTGCCGTGGATATTGCACCGTCGACAGCGTGACGCCCCGCAGCCACGCACGACTCGCTCAGCCTTCTCCCGTTTCCGCTTTATGTTTTTTACGCGTCGCGAATCCCGTATCGGCCGCGCGTCGCGAATCGATCGCGACATTTTCGCCGATTGGCCAGGCGGATCGCATGACTAAATGCCACGGAAGACGTTCACGACTGAAAAGAAAAGCCATGTCTGTCAATGACTCCATCGAACAAGCAACGAGTTGCGAGTATCTACTTTTGGGAATACTTCTTGATCTCTTCGTGTCAAGCGATCAAGGTTCGTGGACTTCTACGCTTTTCTATGCTTTTCATTTTCCTCTCGATTTACGCAACTCTCTCTCTCTCTCTCTCTCTCTCTCTCTCTCTCTCTCTCTCTCTCTCTCTCTCTTTCTTTTTCTCGAGCGCGATCAAAGGAATTCTCTCTTCTCTTACTTCTCTTTTCGACCGCGATCAAAGAAACTCGCGATGTGGAAATGCAAGAAGAAAGTGACGCAACTGATGAATAAAACCAGGTATCGCGCTAAGTGACCGAGATATTACGTCGTCGACTGTTTGAGAAACTGCCATATCGTACAGAAAAAGAACGATACAAGAAAAATTCCGTTTACTGCTCGGTCTCTATTCGCGAGTTCGTCCTTTCAAGGTCCAAGTTCCATACGCGTAGCTATGACACATGATAAAAGCTCGCGAAGAAACTCGCATAACCGATAGAGATGAAGTTGTAGAACGTCTCCCGTGCATTTTTTTTTTTTTTTTTGTCAACCTGCACATCCGCGGATCGTCGCGTTAAGATATGCGTAAACGTTCTGTTCGAGCACTTCCGACTACGAATGGGATCGAGTTCCGCATGCACTTACTTATAAATTCAAGTCGAGTTGGATATATAAGTTTCGTTTCATGGCTTTCGAATACAAAAAAAAGAATTTTCATAGAAATGAATAGACGTTCAATCCTATCTACGCCATTCGTTCAACGATACAGTCATAAATCGGGTCCTATAAACCATATATATACGTTGAACATTAATTATCATTGCTATATACTAAAAAAGTGTATCACATAAATGAATATTTGTGTACTACATACACAACTTATACAAGCTGGTTTCGAGTCCTATCTATAGAATGAGTATCTATCTACAGTTTTGAAAATGTAACTAGTCCAATATTTGCATAATATTCGATAAAGATTTCTTGAAAATTAAAGTTCTACAGAATGATTTCCCTCTCTTTCTAAAAGGAGGATCTAAAGCAGATTAGTAGAAACAAATTATATCTATAAAATTTCGGTACGATCCTATATCATTGTAATGATTAATGCTTGTCTGAGAAAAACGAAAGTCAAAGGATTGAAAGGTTCGAATCTACTCGCGAGATGCTCGATCCCATCTCTACTCTCGACGTGTACGTTCACCACCGAAGGCAAACTCGCTTCCTCGCAGTGCGCACGGGACATTAGTTTGGCGCCAGCGGAATCATCAGCGATGGCGATGCGCTGATGCATCAAGAAAAGTGTGTTTTCCTACGTTGTTACATCCGTGTCGAGGAATCTGCGCTGCGCGGTGTTGCAAACGCGTAAATCGGACAGATAGTCAATTAAGTTCCGATCGACCGTGTCCGATTCAGATCCAAACACGCTCGGTCAACAATCATCCTGCTCGCTGTTTGCCCGCGCTAAATATGTATTTATTAAAATATACTTCTACCGCGTATAATTCATTAATTTCGACAAACTGCACCGGCCGGTATTCGCCGGCAGAAAGCAGGCTTTAAACATTTCCAACACGACAGGGACGCGAGGGCTCGATGGTAGCCTGCCTTCGGACCCGACGTTTCAAAGTAAATACTCTCTCAATGACGATTCAAGGAACGCACTCGCCACGGTTATTTATTTTTCCATCGGTTGCCCGTTTAATATGCCGCGTCTGGCCGAAATGCATCGATATAATTGCAGTTTTAAGCCAAACTCGAGGATGAGGGGGAGCGCGATCGTCTCTAGAGACTCGATGAAAACTAGAGAGAATGGAGCCAATTATGAAAATGAAGATCGTCGACGTGGTGTTTGATACGCATCCGTCGCTGCATGAATCATACAATGACGAGCGTTGTTATTTGGGAATGCATGCGTTTCGCGTGCTAAAATACGTGACGTGATGCATATGAAACGTATATTAGGGAATTAAGGATCAAGGATTATGTTCTTGAAACATGTGACACGTGACACCATATATTAAGGAATTAAAAATTCATATTCACGGATCCGCGACTAATTTATATCCCATTTCTAATAGAGATCGCGATTTTTTTTTTTTTTTATATTTGACAATTGTCGGAACGAGACACAGAACTTCACGTTTGAATACGTGTAAGTAAAAATACATAGACGAGTTCCTACACTTAAGATTGAAATCTGGATTCATTTATTACACACCTACATACGTACATTCACATACGCGTGAAATAAGAACCTCCGGTAACAAGTCTCGTCCGAATTTCTGAATTTCTTAGTGAAGAGCTTGAAAGTCCAACTTGGTGCACTTTTACTCGTTCGTTCGTTCCTAACGAGCGCGTCACCTCGCGACCGTAATAAAACGCGACTAATTAATTTATGCGACATGGTTGTTTCGCGATCTGCCCCGGCTGTTCGAACGTTCTAAACCTTGAGAGAAATTGGTTACAGCCCAGTTCTATTTCTCGACGATCCACCGGAACGATACGCCTAAATGGAATTAAATTCTCCGATGCCGAGTTATTCTCGACCGATCGTTTCTCGTTTCATCGTCGGTCAATTGAAAAACTTGCGCAACGAGATCTATAATTGCCTAAATCGGCGTGGTTGTATTCCTTCCCCTCCCCCCCCCCCACCCTAGAGGGAAGGGTTGCATCGTGGCCGCGAAATTTCCAGCGTGCTCGCTTCTCGCGAGAAATCGAACCGAACCGATAATAGTATCGTGGACTAATGGATCGCTGGTGCGCGCTTTTCCGTTTGTTATTTCGCGTTCGACCACCGCGCGAGAGCCCACCACCGATTACGGATGTCAACGTGAACAACGAGCCACGCCAAGTAATCAGCGCGGTCGCTTGATCGCCGCCTGGCCCTCCCCTGGTCATTTTATTACTCGCCGAGATTCATTCGGAGAATAACAGGCGCGTTGCTCGGTCGTCGATGGAACTCTCGTACAATTTCGCGCCGTCGCATCGATTCGTTCGCTCGCTTCGGACGGTTTTACCGCTCTGTTTCTCATTAGGTATATTGCGCTCTCTTATTGCCCGTACATAATTCGCGCATATCGCATTACGCGCTTTCACATCGACAATGCCAACCGTACAAAACTGTCCACTCTCAGGTTTCCAGCATATTAGAAATCTTTGGAATTAAAAGCTCACTTTACTCGCATCGCGACGTTTTCAATTCTGCGACGTGCACATGTTCGCACCGTCTAAAACGCAATTAACTCAGTCTCGGTATATTTATGAATTGACTGAACTTGATTACTAATCTCTAGATCGCGGATCTTCGTTTTGCAAATTGCACCTCTATCTTTTTAATTGCATTCTCAAATATACGAATTTGCATAAAAATGTCTACCGCAAAAAACACAGCATACGAAATAAAATCAAATACCTTGAACAATTCAGCAATTTTGTAAATTGCTATTACATAGTCATCCGTGATTCAACGAAACTGTTCGAGAGTTGAAATGAAATTCGTACACATATAACACAAATAATTCGGCCAGTAGTATCGTTCGATGATAAATTAGTCAATGTTTAGAACGATTAAGTACACCTTGCTACTTTTACACCTCTTTTATTTTTAATGCTGATTGTTTACAGCGTTGGCATTGTGATGCGCTAACGAATGACGGAGTATCGGCAATGATTAATAGTAATTAAACGATCGTTCGGGTTCTACAAAGGGCTAATGAAACGGTTCACAGGCGAACCAGGCGGCAATTCGTGCGAGCACGAAGTAAAAGAAGGGTAAAGTTAGTTAAAGGTGAACGAAGCGATGACGTGGATGCAGAACGCGCGTACAACGAGCAATTATTGCCTCGTGGAGTCCGTTTTGCGGCGTGAAACTGAAGCTTTGGGCGTGTTGGCCTAATGATCGTTCGACTGGTTGTATCATACTGTTTCGGACTATTTCTCTTCCTGTTCTAACATCTGTCAACATTTACACACGCGGAGCACTGGTATTTCGAACGATAAGTCACTACATCGTGCGATAATTCGACGGAACAAAAGGAAATGTTTCTGGATAGTAGCCAAACCACGCGATTTCGTACGAATCTGTCTCTTCGTGAATGAAAAGAAAAAACCATTCGTCAATTAACGCGAATATACACGGCCAATCAAAATTGTTTTTTATATTACATAATAATTTACATATAATTAAATTAACATAAATTATAATAGATACAAAAATTAAAAAACGTATCACGGTATTGAAGAACATTAAAGAGCTTTATTTTAAATAGTTATACATTTAGAAAAGAAGTTGACATTGATTAACTGATTGATTAATTAATTTAATAATCTTGTTTATTACATGCCTTAAAAGTGTTCATCTCTTTCTTACACATTTTGGTACACATTTTATGTGTGAAAAATGTTCTAATATCAGTACACACTTTTAACTTCAATAATGACTTCCTTGCCTATAGTATTTTAGTATATTGCGTGTAAGAAATGAGAATATGACATTTGTCATTGTCAATGTAAAAGTATAGTCAAAGTTTTGAACAAGATTATCTTTAAGGGAATAAGAACAGATCTCCAAAAAATTTCGTAGGTAGAATTCCGTTGGATTTTTCTTTCATCGCGCATGAAAAACGTGTATACCAACTATCGTTACACCGTGCCAGCTGATCGCTACACCAGCGAACCAGTGAAACCTGAAGAAAAAACTGACTAATTGTGACTTCCATTAACCTCATTGAGAGAAAATTATGATCGCCGACTAGTGGACAATCAGCCAGTTATTATCATTTTCAGCGATCGAGGACAATGTTAGAAATGTTCTCGCGTCCATTAAGAGTCCACCGCGTCGATATGTCGATACACTTAACGAGACGACAATTAACCAATGGTCAAACACGTATTACTCAGTTGCACGATATTTCCGCAGCCACTTCATTTGAATCGTCGTATAATTATGATTGTCATTCTCATCCGTACGAACGGAGGAAAGTCCATTGTGCAAACTCGAGAGAGAAAGGAGAGAGAAGTAACGAGGAAAGGATTGGCAGACAGATGGACCGAGAATACGAAAAAGAAAAAAAAGATGAGGAAGCGCGTCTCACGTATCTACGATGAAGAAATGGGTCTCCTGTTCCACGGTTATTTTTCTTCTTCTCTCTTTTCCTTTTGTCGTTCCTTCTTCTTCTTCTGTTTTTCTTTTTCCTCTTTTTTTGGCAAAGCACGACCCTGCTCAACGCTTTGTCGAATTATACGCCGTGACCTATAATTTGGACACTATTTCACATGCTGTAAGCATGCAATCACGAAAAGGTGTTCCCTTTTGTAAGTGGTTCCACCTAGATGAAGAATTTATCGGCTAACAGCCCCTCCACGAGATTATAATACACGGTACATGTATGATCCGATCGGATCTGCGTATGGTCGACGATCTTACGGGGCGTCATAATGCACCGAACCAACTTTCTTCCTTCACCGGTCGTCCCTCCTTCATCCTCTTCACCGCTGTCGTCACTTTTATTTTCTTTCCCTCCGTTGACCTCTCCCCGGTGTAAAATTTCCATGATTTCACGTAACGCCGACGAGCAAACACTTTGTTATTCAAATATCGTGTCGAGCACCTCCTGTCGAATTTAATCCCCCTCTCTTTCGAGAGCTTTCTTGTACACGACCGTCATTCTGGGAGGCATTGTCGTCAATAAAAGGGATAACGTTACAGCCCCTTCCCTCTCAATTCGAAGACAGATAACTTAATTGCGTGCGTACGATACGCGCTTCGAACAAAAACTCCCTTTCTCTCCTTCGTATATTCTTCCATATTATCTCCTACGATGTGTAAATATCACTCGGCGAGTACTGTAACACTGGAACCTCGATGAAATATCGTTGGCATCGACGTGTGAGGTCTGCTCCAACTGGTCCCTTTGTTACGGATCGATGTCGAACAAACTGCCTCTCGCAGAAAGGAACCCGCAAATCCGAGTAGCCCCCGCAGTCCGAGAAGCTCGGCCGAGCCGCGACCAACTGCAAAAACATAAAAATAGAAGGGAGTCGTCAAGTGGTGGTCTTAATACGTTCCTCGAACAAACGTCCAAGCATGCACGGCGTTCAATATTGAGCAGCAATAAAGTACGTATCGCCTTCCCAACGGTTCGCTGCTAAAGCAACCGGACATTTGTTTCTCGGCTATAGCCCGAGAATTCGATATTCGCATCTTCTCGAGAGAATGACGAGGCTCTTCCTCGTTTTCATTGCCATTCTTTCTCAATTTACGCACGCACTTTCGTCGAATGAACAGAATATAAACGGCAACTTTCACCGGCGAATTAGAACGTTTTTATAAAGAACTCGACAGACGCGAGGATAATCCAGAAGAATATCTCGAGTTCGCGTCAAAAAAAACGCCGAACAAACGAAACTAGTTAAGCCCGTGTAAATAGCCGAATTGACAATTCGCAGATGGACGGGTACACAATCCCGAGTTACGATCGTTCGTTTACATAAAACAGACACGCTCGAGAAATCTTTCTCATTTAAGGTCCGAACTACAGCTCGCCGCTAATCTTGACGTTTGACGTTGCGCTCGGCATAATCGTCTCTGCGTCATCGCCACTGAATTCGTCTGGGTACAGGGTGTCGCAAGTTCGAAGTACGTTTGATCTCCTCCCACGTTCCGCGATGCTAAGTCCCGTTCTCCTTTCACGCATTCTCCGTTGAAATGGGTTTTTGTCAAGCCGACGACGACGACAACGAGTTTGTCAACTTCTTCAAACCACGCAACGAAGTCGTGTGAATAAGACGCATTGAAAGGCGCGAGCAAACAAATCGTTGGATCGATCGATTGGTTATCGCGTCAGCTTGTATATATCGGGGCGGGGATCGATCGATCGAGCCCCGGCTAATTTTCACATAATTTGCGACGAGCTATAACGCATTCGTGGCCGCGATGGTAGCGAAGTTCCTGACGTGAGGAGAGTGCAACGCATTGGCACAAGGTCTCTCAGCCGAGTCTCGATCGCACGCAACAAGTACTCATCTCAATTGGCGATTATGGCCTCGTAAATTCATTTTCAGACTTAAGTTGAACGAACACGGGTCTCCCCTTTTTTGCCTCCCTTTACGTTCGCGTTATGCCTTAATTCGCGGCTACGGAATTCCCGGCCTCGTTTCGCTCTGCAACCGTGTTTCGTGACTATGCTCGTGAAACGACAATTAATGTATCAGTTTCCGATGACCACTTTGTTACACGCCGATAATAACCGGCACTAGCGTACGTAATTGCGAGCCGTCGAATCATTTCCAACGAGCAGCCTATAACGCTCGAGCGCTCTTTTTTTAGTTTCAATCATCTTTTATCGATTATTTGGATGTTCGTTTACTCGCCAGCTGGAAGCAAAGATTTGAAATTTCGAGAGAATTTTTTTCTTTTATATACATATATATATATATATATATATTGCGTAGTAGAACGACTGTACGGGAGCCAACACGATAAACTCGTGCGATGAACCAAACGGTGGCCATACTCTCGAAGGCCACTTAATAATAGCTTGTTATCGGTACGCTGAAAACTGATTAAAATGCGTGGCAGTCAGGATGTCCCATTAACGAATTAGCATGGCACGCTATTTAGATAGCGCGGTTGTTACAACGCGCTTTATCTTTGTCCCCCAAAAACCATTCACGACAATCTGCCCAAAAATTCACCGACGACTTGTGCTGTCTGTTCTTCTCAATCGAGAATCTCACGCGCCAATACTAATCCGCGACAATAAATTCCTACTCGTGCAGAAAGGATTAGGTCGCCACAAGTGTGTAAAGTTAGTAATCACTTCTTGCATCTTTTTTTCCTTACCAAAGAATAAAACCGAAGTCAAAGATCATTCCTCTTCAAATCCTTTGCCTACGCCATCGCGAAGAAAGTCATTCAAAATAGTTCTACATTAAAACGATTCAAATCATTTCATAGAAAAACTTTAGAAAAGCTTTATTACAAATTTTCTTTTAACCCTGCTTTTAACCCTCTCCTCGAGTCTAACATAACTCGAAATATTTATAACATTTCAATATAGACGTTATTAAAAAGTTTTTAAATATTTGATTTCGACATTCAATATAATTCTACGATCTTTCGCATATTCCACGATTCTCGTAAACAAAGTACCGCAAATACACATTGAGAGAAATAGATCGAGTACCGTGAAGAAGCGAATAGAACGGCAGGTTTAATTTCGTTTGTTCGTGATAAAAAAAAAAACATACGAAAATCTGTTACTGATTTGGCATTACGAGATCTATTTCTATCCTTTAATCTTGAAACTACGTGAATCATCAGCGATCAATACGTGCAGTCATTGATCGCACGAGAAGCAATCGCGATCAATAGTTCTCCGTTTCATCCATGATTTCCATCGACAGATGAGGTTGAAAGCTGATAACTCGCGTTTATCGCAGCAAGGTTGCAACGACTGTTAGGAAAAATCCGCTTCGGCAAATAACCTCCTCTAGCCCATTATCCTCTCGATGCGCGTTGAACGTCGCGCCAGGTCCGGCATCCGGGCAAATCAATATATCCTGTTCGACTGGCTACTGGCTGCATCCGCTGCGAGTGCAACCAGGATTCCGCTATGTAACCAGATATCGAGGCTGTCCGGGCAACCGCAATAGTACGTTATCGTCGATACGAGCCCTTCGAAAGAGACACTTATTCAAGAAAGTGGTATGGATTACCGACTACAGGCTTACGGAGGCGCGAAACTGAAACGTCTTCCACGATCCCGCGAGATTAGCTTCGTCTCCGCGTCTTTTAGCTTCAAACATGTACTCGCCACTCGATATCAACACCTTCGTATAATTCGTATCAGCTGTTGGATCAATCGCAGAAAACATTGAACCGAGCAGATATCATTCTTTGACAAAAAAATCGTTTCCTCAAATGAAAAATTTCGTTCTCTCTGCTACGTTTGCTCCTTGACATTAATGAAACTCGTCTCAAGAAGAATGCTTCTCGAAAGTCGTAAACCTTTTTTTTCGTGCCTACCGAAATTAGATCTCCTCGTAGTTCCACATCGTTTGAACTGTTTATTTCAACGATCGAAATGCGCTCGATCGTCCAGGCAGATCGCAACCACACGAAGACAGACACATAGTAGGAGGTAGCGTGGAAAAATGGAAGCAATTTCGCGATAAAGATTTCTTCCCTGGTCTTGTTTAAATTGTCGGAACCGTAATCGCGAGTTCGTAACCCGATGCAAAAGGGGAGGCCTGGCCGTCTGCTCGTCGTATCTGTTTATGGACACGCTGGAAAGCCGGTACGCTCGATTTTCCAATAAATCTCAATTTAAGAAGATCGCTCGTACACGCGCATAACCGCGCATTTCATTTGCCAAAGCAATTTCGTAATGACGCTCGAGAACGATGATTGCCCGGGGACGCGGTCCGTGTTGCCTTTGCCCACGGTAATGCGTATAAGTAGGGCGGCTTTAAGCCGGAGCATTACCGTTCACGATGAAATAACAGTGATTACGATGCCTGCGGTATATACTCGCGACGCCTACCACGCTCCAATAGCGAGAACTTAAAAGACACTTCTCGAATTGCCATTTCCTCCCATTGATTCTTCCTTCCTTTCCTTTATCCTTTAGCCAGATTTCCCTGCCTCATCGTTTCTTCTTCCCTTTTCTCGATCGAAATGGTGAAAATCGAATGGATTCAGTTCAATTTACTTGGCGATCGTATTATATATTCTCAAATTCGAGTTCAACGATCGTGTCGCTTGTTTCATTTTGTCTTACCACCAGTATCTAGGCACGTCGAAAAGTGTATGTTCGCTATAAAATATATGTAAGCCATTAGGTAGATTGGTAGATTATAAAATAATAATAATTCAATCGGTAAGAACCGTAATAAATTTCACTTCAACGTTCACGAAACAGAAAACGCAATGTATGTTAGTATGTTAGTATCAAGGCAACAATTTATTATACACGCGAAAAGAAAAAAATCGAACGAATAGTAGAAAAATTAATTTATCAAGTAATTAATTATTAGTTTGTTAATTTTGAAGAAACCTTCTTGTTGATTGAATCTGATAATTGGCAGAACTCTTCAAAAAAAAGAAAAAAAAGACCTACTCGATACTTGAATTGTATAAAGGCCGATGGCCTTATCATTGCTTATCTTGCCAGATAACAGCTACGGTCGTTGTTAAATCTCGTCAGTTTCTTTTACAACCTTCTCGAAACGTGCCAGAGGATCAATTTCAACTGTTTCAAGCACAATTGCGAAACGATCTATTTCGTCATTCCTCGCACCGCTTTCCAACGTTCGGCACGCGACAAAAACGTTTCCGCGAACGACACAGACGCAAACAGAACATTGTGAAAAACGTAACGATTCACCTAGGCAAGCTGATTCGGCGGTATATCGGCGATGTATCGCAGCTGAAGAGGACGGATCGATTCTGAACGATGAAAAGTTGCTGAGAGCCGAGGCAGCGCGACACGATTGAAATTCTCTCCGGCCGAGGTTACTGACTCGCGATCGATCAAGCCAGAGCCGGCTGCCTTCAATTAGTCAGCGAGGCTAATTAATTTACGACTCGATCGCGATTTACATAATTAGACGCGGCGAGCGGATTCTATCGCGCGGATGCGCTTTTTCCGAGCTTCGTAATTATTCGGGTGAATCGCCACTGCTTAAATGCAATCCCCCAACATGGCGCGGTGCAATCGAGCTGACTCTCGTCCCGGTTATTTTCCCTGAAACAACGACGAAAACAAAATTCAGGCGAAATTCAGATTCCGCACGTTGTGTTTCGAACGACATCGATACACACAATAAAAGATAGGAAACGTCGAGTCGCAGAGAGATCACGGGTCACAGAAGGTACTCCGGTGACCGCAAAAACGCAGTCCACCCGACGAGATAGTTTCTCTGTAACGTGATTTTACGGGCCGGGCTCAGATTTCTCCCCCTCGACCCCTGCACACGCGGGTTTCCTAGGTTTCTAGCTGCATCGATAAATCCCTCTTGGTGACAAAGAATCGTTTCATGGTGCATTCTCGCTGTTATTCGTTGATTCAACGCCGAAGGAAACGTTCCTTAAACCTTTCAGCGGTCCAGGTAACCGAGAAATCCTCGAGGAGGCGGGACATGACGAGCCGATGCACGTGTATGGGCATAAGTCCCCGACAATGTAACTGCCCCTCAACATCCTTACGATCGAAACGTGATGCGTCGTGCGTGAAAGCTAACACGTATATTAAAACGCTTTACGACTCGGAGCTTCCTACAAATATATCGTCGATGAACTCGATTGAATAGCATTGGCCGAGGCCGGGAATTCACAAAATATTTGCAGCTCTCTGACGAATGCATTCGACGATACGAACGGCAGCGTATCTTTTTTTCTTCGGTCGTGCGAGAGGAAAAAATAAAATAAACCGATACACCAGGATACACAAAGGGGCGGATTTCTCGTATAGAAAAATCGTATAAACTCGACGACGATTACAATGAAGACGATACACGACTGAAACACGAACAGGCCGGATGTTACGTCATATAAACGGGGGCATTAGGAACTTTTTTCTTTTTTTTTTTTATCTGAGAGCTGGGCGCGTCGTTCCCAGGTGAAATCGAAGGTTCGTTCCTTCGATAGATCCGACGTGTAAATGGACCAAATAAGTCGTTATTCACCGTGAGCGACGGTGTAAATAATTGCAACAATTAAGTAGTCTCGCGGACGAAGAAGGAAATCGAATTGCATTGTGAATCAGTCGTTCGTTCGTATCATCGATGTAGTCGTTTACCGCATAATTAATGCACGTATGTGTCATCGTGAATGTATAAAATACTTCGTAATGCAGCTCAAAAAATTGACATCGATATTATTCGTTATTAACTATCTATTTATTTCACGTTGAATAAGAAATCGTTTGACACTAGACAGAAAAATTGATGATCTGTCTCTAAACAAGTTCGTGACGATTAAACCGCGGATTTGTATGCACTTGTAAGAAACTTGAAGATGCAAAACGGAACACACAGTAAAAAATATCTAAAAAAAAAAATATAGAGTAGAGTATTTATTGTAATATCTAGCAGATGAAACGAATTTTGATTTGAATTCCATTCCTTTAATCATGTTCATGCATAAAAATCTGCAATCCGATATTGTTTACCACCGTGTAAATTGCAATTTCCGATATCAACGCCGGTACATGCAGCAGACAATCGAATTATCGGGCAAATGACTCGCCATAAATCGCGTTTCGGTAACGTTGCGTCAATCGATGCGAAGCGAACGCGAGCCGAACGGCGAAAGAGTCGTAATCGCGGGGCCCGCAGCGTCCAGAAGAATTATTTGACGGGCAAATCGATGGAAGAAGACGGAACCGGCGCCTCTATCATTTTTCGAGCAGCGAACATCGCGCGGAAAGATACGCGGCCGATGGTCAATCGATAAGTATAGCGGCCGATACAGTCACGTTCGATCGATGGACGATTGAACGCAATTCTATGGGATGGGAGTGGCGATCGAAGCTCTTTTCGAACGGAAAAGGCGCATCCTGTGCCCTGTCAACTGACAGTTGACAATGTACCGGGTCCACGAGGACGATCACCCACACCCACGCATTTTTTGACCATCACGAGATCGCTTGCAAGATCTTCGCACGTAGTAGATCCGACTGTCTTGTCGATGTCAGCTCAAGTCCTCGAGTTAACATTGGACACAATTTTTGATTGAACGATCAAGTCAATCAGGTTTAAATTTTTCAAAATTGTCTGTGTAAATTCAATGTCAACGACGTTGAAACAACTTGTAGCTCAAACAGAAGTAATACATTCGTCAATTTTTGGTTGAACAATTTGACGATAATTGCCCAATGTAAATGCTAGTTTATATTAAACAATTTTTGGTCGGATAACTAAAATTTTAAATTGTTCGAAACCGCTTATGTAAACATAGTGTCAATCATCAAACAACACTATTATAATTGTTTTTAATTAATTCTAATTGTTTTTACAAACGATTTTTAATTGTTCAAATAGAAGTAATAGAAGTAATAGACGTGATCCGAGAACGAAGTCATTGGTTCAATCAAAAACAGCAGAAATTACAAAACGATTTACTTATCGATTGAATCTCGTCTCAATGCTAACGTTCAAAAACAGTTCGCTGTAAATTACTCGCTACTAATTATCTAACGTCTCATCCACGGACCGTTTTTCATCCACGTTACCATCTGAATCATATCGTCACAATAAATATCTATCATACAGATTTTTACATAGCAGGACAAGGAGATCTTATATCTATAGTATTCGATTAAGAATACTATAGAAATTGACCTATACGCAAGATGGATCAACGCCATGGGGTGCGCTCAGATTACGAAGAAAAGAAGGGGCGGTTTTGAAGTTACCTTGAATCCTACGAACATAAATCAAGCAAGATCAATCATAACGTGATTGACGAATCATTCCTCAATAGGTGTGGTATTCTTTGACGTTTCGATATATTATTAGAAGCGTTTTGTTCACTAGCATTTCACATTGATAATTCTATTCGATCAGGATTACAGTTACAACCGGTAACAATATCAGTCAATGAAAGCAAAATACTTGCCAAAATTCTAAAGTTATTTAATCTGAGTTTTCGATTTTTCTTTTTTTGTGAATAACGTAAGCTTAAACAAAACTATCAAACTTTGGATAGGACAAGATTTTAAACACAGACAAGTTAACATATAAAATTTCAGTATCTTTTTCTAATTAAAGATAACAAGTTTGATTAAAATTGTAATGCTGATTTAAATTAACTTTAAATAGATTTCGATTGTGAAATTTCATTAATTATTTTTGTACTCATACAGTTTTAACTCTGTCCGCTAGTGTTGTAAATTTATATATTCAATATTGTTGATGATTGTAATAAAAAGACTCATGAAGAGAGTCTTCACTCAACAAGTTATGTTACAGAAGAGACCTATTGTTACAGACAATAGAATAGACCATAAATAGGTCTATTATCCAATGTACTTTTGTGTCAAAATGGTCACATACTTCGGGGGCTCTTACCATTTTAGTGTCATTCCCAACATTACCGGTTTAACATAAAATAAGATTACAACCATTGACTAAAAATAGAATAGATCAGATATGAAATGGGACTTCGTGTTCCAAAGTCTGAAATACCGACCAGAAAAAGAATCATTGACACAGACGAGGTATATGAATAGACCTAGCACTTTATGGACTTTCATGGCCGAGTATCTGAAATACCGACATAGTAAAAAAATCACTGGTTTTTAGTTCACTCTACGTTTAAACAATGATGAATTAGGGAATTACATCAAATAAAACGATTGAGGTTGATCAAGTAGTGAATGCGCCAGGAATATGATTTTTGAAATCCATTACAATGTTGTCAAACTTTCAATATCAAAATGTGAAGCTAGTAACTAACAGAAATTATTTTACTACATACATATGTCAGAAAGAACTCTATCAATGTTTTACGAATTTATCACAACTTTTAAATATGTAGTAAATTAAAATTTTTAAATTATTAATACATGGTTTTAGGTATAAATAATTTATTTTTTATTAAAAATTCTTAAAAATAATTTCTAACTAACTAAATTTTCAACTATTTTAAATTATTATTAATATTAAATTATCAAATTTATGTTAAATTTTTAACAATTTTATTACAATTATACAATGCAGTGCATTGGTTATGACAAATAACATAAATTCTGTAATTCATTAGTTAAAAATTACGCTTATTAATTAAAATATTCGAAATTTTTCTATAAACTACTTTGCCTATCATTATTCTGATAACAATAAAACTTTGTTATTTATTTAATTTAAATCCTTAATATTTCATGAAGATTTAATGTTAATGTTAATTTTATGTTGAAATTATAAATATTAATTTTATGTTTACTAAATTTGGTGTAAAGGGGCACATTATGTGGTGCAAATTATATTTTTGCAAATCAGGACTAAATATAAGGATAGGCAGATAAAAACTAAACTTATACTTTACAATTTCACAGAACATTATTAGAACGAGATACATTTTTTACGCGGTAACTTCTTGACGCAAAAATACGTATATCTTTCTCTGATTTGTACTTTGGTTCTTCACCGAATTTGAAGACGGCTCATACCGTGACGAATTCCAAACAAAGTATTTAAAGGGACATGAGATCCAGATTTCCTATTCAAAGCATACTTGTTGAAGCACATTCTATGAGGATATTGTCTAATGCTGTTCTATTCGTTAGGAAACGAAATGCCCGCATAGGGCATTGGGGTATGAAAAAACACAGACCTCAATGCCCGCTTTGCGGTATGAAAAGACAGACCCCAAGTACTATTTAAAATTTTTAATTAATCATTTGTAGTAACCAAGTCACTAAATTAATCCAACCATTATACCGTATTTTACGAATATCTTTTCTCTTTCTAACCAATTACTTAAATTCAATACAAGTCTATCTATCGTGTCTCGTGCGATAAATATATAAAACAGTACTGTTTTACAATACACTATAATGAGGCCCGTGCGTAGTCAACTCCACGTGGTAGGTCTTGGTAATTGATATCGTCTTACTTTAACGTTTGTAAAATGATATCAAGCTAAGAACTACGCAACCTACAGTTTGGACTTCTTAAAGTCCACGTGTAATCGCACATGCAAATTCAACGTGTAAATTGCACGTTCAAAAAGAATACGTGCAAGCCGCTACAGGCACTGAAATGCTAGCGTCGCGAAACGGTGAAATGGTGGAACTAAAATCTGTTGCTGTCCTTGTCTACCGCACCTGTCTTTGTCACATACTGTTGCCCCTTACTACCGCGCCAATATGTATGTGTATCCCTGTCACACGCTGCTGCTCTCCTTGTCTACCGTGCACGTATGTCTGTCCTTGTTCACCACTGTTGCCTCTCCTTGTCTACCGCGCATATGTGTCTGTGTATCCTTGTCTAACGCTATTACCCTCCTTATTTACCGCGCGTCTATGGCTGCTTTGTCGCACGCTGTTGCTCTCCTTGTGTACCGCGCATATATGTCTGTCCTTGTCGCGCGTTAGTGCCTTCCTTATCTAATGATGAACGCTAGACAAGGAAAGCAATAGTGTGCGACAAGGATACTCTTCGATCTATTGAAAAAAAAATTCAACTTTTTACACACGTCTTTCTAGGACAAAACACACATAGAAAGAAAGCGGGGAGCATAATTTTAAGGAGCCATATAAAAAAGTTCGAAAATTATTCTTCTTAATCAGGTTTTTTTCGTAATTAGTGTGAACTGNCAGTTCACACTAATTACGAAAAAAACCTGATTAAGAAGAATAATTTTCGAACTTTTTTATATGGCTCCTTAAAATTATGCTTCCCGCTTTCTTTCTATGTGTGTTTTGTCCTAGAAAGACGTGTGTGTAAAAAGTTGAATTTTTTTTTCAATAGATCGAAGAGTACCCTTGTCGCACACTATTGCTTTCCTTGTCTAGCGTTCATCATTAGATAAGGAAGGCACTAACGTGCGACAAGGACAGACATATATGCGCGGTATACAAGGACAGACTAATACAGGTGATAGACAAGGAGAGTGATAGTGTGCAACAAGGATTTATTTTACGTACGCAGTACAATAATATACGATAATAAAGTTTAACTTCATCGTTTATGCGATGCTAACATTGTCGATGAACTTTTCATTCGGGAAAAAAAATTGATCAAGGAAATTAATTTATGAACTTTCGCAGTTGCATCATTGTAATTAAATTTTCAACTTTTTTCGTGTATTGCATTTAACCTATGGATAGATATTTGCAGATTTGTATATTCTAGTCAGTAGATTGAACGACTTTACGTTGAAATTGAAAAAATAGAATGAATTTTATTTTTTCACATGATTAATTTACATTTTACGTCGATTTATTTTATATTTGCTTTGAACTATGTCCACGTGCATATAGGATTCACATTTCGAACGTAGATTATAAAAGATTAAACATCGTTTACATGAATGTTTATTTAATTAAAACGTTTTCAAGAGCTAACCATGAATCAGGTTCCGCTGTACATAAAGTATAAAAATTTATTGTGAAGAAATTCAACAAATTTGAAATATGATGCAATATTCATTAATTCAAATTGACATGTGAAGCATTCACACATTTAGTATGCGGTTTCACTTCTGTAATGTAATAAATACACAGTTTTAAAATTCAAATGGTTTACACAGCCGTTAATAATAAGATTTTTCTTTATCTTATGTTATTATTATAAAGTGATTTATCGGCTGAAATATATTCTTTATAATTCTTCATTATAATAAATATCTAATTCTATGTGAACTTATTAATTTTATGTCGATATAATGGCTATAAGTGCATCTTTTCATCGAAATGTACTTTTATTATCTCAAGTTATTCAACCTAGTGATGAGTTGAAAAAATACTTTCGCGAGGTATATTCTTTAGTAGAAAATCAATGTGTTTACAATGTGTTTGTCTTTTTCTATATTACTATTATTTAGTTTATCATAATGTTTTCATTCATAGGGAATGTTTGACAAACCCAACACAGCAGGTTTTCTACACATTTCACATTATTTATTGACAGTATATGATTCAGAACGTTTCAAGAAGCTAATTGAATGGCCTGTACTTTGTAAAAAGACCGAAGCAAAGTATCGTAACAATGTCAAAGATTATTTAATAGTTATATCTGCAGAAAATCCTGACATCGGTTTTCCAAATATACATATGTCTCACTTAATTCATGCAGGTGGAAGTAAATTTACAATCATTATGTGGAAATTATCTCAAGTAGTTACAAGAAGATATATTATGCGAGAAAGTAAGTAAATTTTTTTTATAAATAAATATATTTAAAAAATAAATATAAAATTTATTTTTTTAAATACTTTTCTCTATTTATATTCATTAAAATTTCATTATATTATATGAATAACTAATGTTATTCCTATTTATTAATAATAATAAATTTCCAATAAATTTCTTGTATCTATACAAATATTATAATTATTATATTTATCTTTATACTTACCTTTTCAGCTACTTACAATGTTATATTTGCACCACAAATAGGAAATAAAGGAAACATAACAAAACAATTTTTACAAGAAACTAATATAAAAATTAATTGCAATATTTTAAGTCAGCATAAAAATTTATCTAAAATGAAGGATTTAACTAAATCTGTTATAGAGTAATATTTTTTCTTTCACTTTTATTTATATATTTTATTATTTTACTTTTTTTATATAATATTTTATTTTTTTATCTAACGTTATTAATTTTTCTGTCAGGAAAGAAACACAAACACTAGATAAAATTATAGCAGAAATTTTTGAAAAAGAACTATTAATTGGAAATCTCTCACAAACAGCACCCGTACATGATTCAATTAAGAAATATTTGAGAGATATAAATAATGAAGAAATAATAAAAAGTCAATATATTTTTTCCATTTTTAATATATATATATTAAATTATTAATTAATTAAATAATTTGAGTTATTTTTATATATAAATATACATTTGTTTTAGTTCTTAATTTTTAAAATAATAGTAATTTACTAATTCTAGCATGGAAAATGAATATAAGTAAAAATTTGAATCAATTCCATATGCAAAATAAAGCTTTAAAAGGTATAGAACAACTTGTTTATAAAGTTAATAATATAATAATAAATAATAATAGTGACATTAAAATATTCAATGCAAAACAATTACAAAAAATAAATCATTTGGAAATATCAGAATTATTCCCTCCAAATATGCAAGTAAGTGTTTGTTTTATATATACTAACAAAAAACAATAAAGATAAGAACATGGTAAAATTCAAAATATTTCACATTTCAGTGTCTTCTATTTCGATTATATAAAGATGATAAATTAATGTTAAATAATTTTATTTTATTACTTAATTTCTCCCTTACTCAGTTGCAAAAACGACTGAAATTAAATATATTAGAAGACTTCTCAGAATGTTTATTACAAATAGAAGCTAGTTACAAAGATATAAAAGCAGCATTCAATATAATACAAACATATTTAGTAGAAATTACCAAAATGATATCTGAAACACAAGATATTGTATGTCAAAAAATAACACAAATTCATGATGATGATGTATTACCCATGATGAATAATATAGTCATTATGTCATCACCTCTTATTAAAATTGATACAAATTGTAGTGATGAAGGAAATAATCTTCAGAAACGACTACAATTAACTCCAGTAGAAGGTAACACTAAAGCTATTAATAAAATTATTAAATAATATATTTAAAAACGTTTTTCAGCTCCACATAAATCACTATTTTTAAGATATAAACGTTTGAAACAAGATTATGCATCACATGGATCAAAATTAAGAGGAAATTTATTAGTATCACGAATCAATTTTGAAGATTCAATGACAAATATAAATCATGAACTACCATCTTTACACATGAATATGATGTTATCTAAAAAAAATATATTGTCTTCCAAACAAGCAGAAAAATATTCACGATTATTTTCGACTCGTATGAAAAAAAATAATGTAGCAGGTATGTAATCAGATTAAATCTTTTTTAGGAAATTAAAAATTCTCTTTTTTATAGCAGCAAATTCAAGCATAGCATCTGTACCTTGTTCTTCAAAAGCAAATTCCACAGTGCTTACAAATGCAATTGAAGAAATGCATGATATATCAGAATTTAGTCTAAACACTTCAACAAAAAGTCTCTGTAACATAAATGCAGAATTTGCTACTCCAGAAAAATTGACTGCTAAACAAGATAAGTCTGAAAATATGTTAGAAATGGAAGATATAGCAAATGACTTTCTAAATAAAGCTAATGTGCTTGATATATGTGAAACAATAGAAACAGGAATTAAAAATAATGGTAATAACATCAATAAAACTAAGCAAAATAGACATTACATTGGGGATTTAGTCGCACGTTATAAAAAAGTAGTTGAAAGAAGGAATCGTACATCAAGTCCAAAAATTAGTTATGTAGAATATGATAACAAAGAGTTGTAAGAATTTACAATTTATATTGTAAAAGTGACTATTTACAAACATGTATGCAAAGAAATACATTTTTATATTTTTCTTAAAGTTTTATTATTGTTCCTTTATTGAATTTGTATACAATAAGATATATTCAATAGGTTACATCATTGACTAAATAGATTTTCGACAAAAATAATAGTAGAGAAGTATCTTTGATATTTAAAAAAAAATGCAAATGGATTTGTTGTACAATTTAATAGTTTTGTTATTTTAAAAAATTAATTATATATGTTATAAATAATATATTATGCAATCAAAAACATTTTAATTTTTTTTTTTTGTTAAAAATATACAGAATGTATGTGTGTTATACAAAAATAAAAAATTAAATTAAAAATATAAAATAAAACTTGATTTTAAAAAGCTGGTATATATATATATATATACACATACATACATACATACATACATACAGCATACATACATACATATATATACACACACATAAGATACAATTGAACAAAGGTTATATCTATTTTATTTACGATATTTATATTATATTAGATATTATTATATAGTAATTTATACATTTGCATACAGTCAATACATTTTATGTTTTCATAGAAATTTCCCAAAATGTATTGCTGGTAGTAGAATAAATGTTTGGATTTTGATTTAAGGTTATGCTACTTAATAAAGAGTCATGTTTAAGAAATATAGAAATACTTAAAATCAATTATACACTAGACAATAATTATTAAATCGACAACATTTTAATGAATAAAACAACATGAAATTAGTAAAACCTAATTGGGTTACACATGATGGTTTGTATAAATTATATTACTTAAATTTATTTTCTGCAATGTTTATAATTAAAATATAACATAAAATATTTATTTTTCAGGATATCCAATTTTTTCCGTGGATATACATCCAGATGGAAAAAGATTTGCCACCGGTGGACAAGGTATAATATTAAGACTTTTGATTTATATGTGTTTAATATTTTTTATAATAGAGACAATTATTTAATTAAATTATAATTTGTTATGATACCCATATTAAATGTACATTTGTTATAATATTATAAAATTAATTATAGGTGGAGATTCTGGACGAGTTGTTATATGGAATATGGAACCAGTAATTAATGAAATTGCTGAATTAGATGAAAATATTCCAAAAATGTTGTGTCAGTTAGATAATCATCTTGGTACGAATACATGTTAATATTTATTATATATATGTTAATATTTCTTAATATATATAAATTAATGATATAATTAAACGTGACATATTAAATTAATAAATTTATATATTACTTTTATAGCTTGTGTCAATTGTGTAAGATGGAGCAATAGTGGTTTGCTAGCATCAGGTGGTGTAGATAAGCTGATCATGATCTGGAGATTATCAGGCGGATCAGGTGGAAGTTCAATATTTGGTGGAAAATCCAGTATTGAAACATGGCGTTGCATAGCTACATTACGTTCACATGAAGCTGATGTACTTGATCTTGCATGGGCACCACATAGCCCATGGTTAGCTTCTGCATCAGTAGACAATAGTGTTATTGTATGGGATGCCTCAAAATTTCCAGCTATTGTAGCTGTATTAAAAGGCCATACAGGATTTGTAAAAGGAATTACATGGGATCCAGTAGGAAAATATTTAGCATCACAATCTGATGATAAGACATTAAGAGTCTGGCGTACTACAGATTGGACAGAAGCAGCACTGATATCAGAACCATTTGATGAATGTGGTGGAACAACTCATGTTTTAAGACTTTCTTGGAGCCCAGATGGACAGTATTTAGTATCAGCTCATGCAATGAATGGAGGAGGTCCCACAGCCCAAATAATTGAAAGAGATGGATGGACGCAAGATAAAGATTTTGTTGGTCACCGTAAAGCAGTTACATGTGTGGTATTAAATATAAAATATAAATTTAACAATTTATGTACCTTGAATTACTTATTCATTTTTTTATTAATTTTTTTTAATTTTGTAGAAATTTAATGGTAATATTCTACAAAAAAAGCAATCAGGTTCTTCTAAACAATATTGCTGCGTTGCCATAGGATCACGCGATCGTTCTCTATCTGTATGGTTGACATCTCTAAAAAGACCTTTAGTAGTAATACATGAATTATTTACACATTCAGTCTTAGATGCTAGTTGGTCACCTTGTGGTCTTCGATTAGCTGCTTGTTCTTGGGATGGATCTGTTGTACTTATTGAATTTACACAACAAGAATTAGGTCAACCATTAGATCCTGCTGAACAAGTATGTATTTTATGTAATTCATTTTGAATTATAAAAAATGACTTATTCTTATTTCATTATAGAGTAGTCTTCATGAACGATTATATGGCAAGCCTTTAGTTCAAGGCGGTTGTACTGTAATGGAAGCACCCGAACTTCTTAATTTAAAAACATCGACACCATGTACACAACAAACTCAAACACTTCCAAATACAAATTTAGTACAGCCACCAACTACTACTACAACTACTCCCGTTAAAGGTCCAATTAATAAACAAATTGAAACAAGGACATCAGATGGTAAAAGGCGAATAACACCAATGTTCATACCACCACCATCTGATACAATGTAAGTTAGATTATAATTTTACAAAATTATAATTTCTATATGTCCTGTAGATTATATTAACCATTTTCACTCAGGGATTCATCAAATAATAGGCTAGGAACTCCAACATTTACAAGTCAAGTAAAAAGTTCCATTGTTATTGAAAAACGAAACGATGTCGTAACGCCTAATGTTACTTCATCTTTAAATTCAACGAATATAACTAGTCAAACTTCTGCTCTTACCTTAAAACGTCGTGATCAACCAACACCAAAATCGTATCACACACCATATAATAAAAAACCAAAAATTGCATCCGAAAGGAATATAAATCAAATTATACTTCCTCCATTAAAACCGTCCAGTTCATTATCTCAACAAGCTGGTCACTATGCAGTAACTGTTACAAACAGTCAAGGTTTAGCCCATTTACAAGTATTTAAAGGCACAGATTCTGAACCAACTTGGGATTTGTATTTAGGATACAGTGCTGTAGCACTCGCAGCATCACCGGCAGTTATAGCACTTGGGTTAGAAGATGGTAGTCTCCATACATTTCATCCTATAAAGGGATGCCGTCCAGCGCCTCCATTAGCACCACCTGCACCACTTGCAAAAGTTCATGCAGTTGGAAATGCAGTACTAATTTTTTAAATCCTTTTCTTATTTTTTTTTCTTTTTTTCTTATTTAAGAATGATTATTGTTTAATAAATGTTTCTAGGTAATGGTTATTTCAAGCTGTGGTGCTGTACGAGTATGGGAAATAGGATATTCATGTAGAATGATAGTTTCTACATCTGCTGCACATTTAGCAGTACCTGGTACTTCTTTATTGTCTTGTACTTTGTATAATGGAATGCCACATTTAGCTTTTACAAATGCTAGAGCATATATATATCATAAAGAAATGGGTATATAAATTATATCAACTAATAAAGCTAAACTATTTATTACACATTATATATAATATATTTATAAAAAAATCTATTTAGGTACATGGCTACTAATTGGAGACAGTCAAGATCCTGTATGGCGCTGGGCTTCATTTAATGCGTCAAGTGCATCTGGAAACAGAGCACCTAGAGGTCCTTTATCTTCTTTGCAAGAAGGATTATTTAGAACAGCAGGAAATACTTTACCTAATCCGAGGTTACCTCATAGTGCTCCAAGTGTTGTTTCTTATTTAGAACAACAATTACTTGCCTCCAAAGCTCTTGGAAGTGCTCAAGAGTATATACATTGGCTCATGGCTCTAGTATCATTTTTATTAACTCAAGGTATACATAAATATATATGTATTTTTTTATTTTTTAAATCATTTATTATTTTTTACGAACTAGTATCCTTTTAGATGGATTGGAAAAACGGCTAAGGTTAATTTTAGATGAATTTTTGGGTCCAAGTCATACATCAGCTTCTAAGAGCATATGGGATCCCTCAATTTTGGTATTTTTTTAATATTTATTCTTTTTATTCATTTCTGTTTATGTGTTATATGTACAAAAGTAATATTATATTTCGGTGTTTTATATAGGGGATTAAAAAACATAAACTTTTGGAAGATGTATTATCTGTTGTTGGAGGACATCTTCGATGGCAAAGATTATATCTTGAATACATGGAACAATTAACAGCACTGAAAACTCAAACTAATTAAAAGTAATTATTCAAAATATAAATTTGAAACAATACACGTGACTTATATTGTGGTTATTATATGTTCTAAAATGGTGTTATAAAACTTAAAAAATATAATTATTGTTTGTAAAGTACAAATCGTAATTACAGTTGTAATAAAAAAAAATAGCTATGAACATAAATTTATATATTTTTAATTTCTAAAAAAAAGTATATTCACTTTCAATTTGAATACGAATTACATATTCTAAACTTAAAATAATACTTTTCCGTAGTATATAAAAGACATATATAAATAACAATTCCACTTCATACTTTATTGATATTTCGTTTATTTCATGCAATACATTTTAAAAACAAGAAATTTATTAATTTATGTTTATTGAAACTTCTGTATGTATTTAAAGAATGCGCACAAGTTTTTCAAGCACCTTTTTAAAATTATTTTGTATCTTGTATATTTTTAAAGACAAATCTGTATGAGACAACAAAAACGTACAGTCTTTTTATATCATACATTATATATATATATATGATAACTATATAATAACAATAATATTTTATATTAACTGAATGATGTTTTTTATTTTTATGTTTAATAAACATTTGTTATTAAACAGTTCAATTCGTTTTCTTAAAATATATTCTAATGTATTTATATAGTATTACATATAAAAATAAAGGGAATATAAAATATATTAATTGATTAGAAATTTTTACAATTTTATATCATTTCCATACAATAAATTTTGAACAAATTAAATTTCAAGCAATGTATAATGCCCTACATTAAATTTTATTATTAATATAAAAGTTTTCATACTGAAATTATTATACTTGTTAATATAGAAAATGATTTGATGTATTTCATATAATTCATCATACAATGAATGTGAAACATTTTTGATAATGAAATTATAAAATTAGTAATAATGTAAAGAAATAAATTTATAGTTGCATACACTAGAAATACCTTTCACTACAAAAATAATAATAGTTAAATAAAACTTATGAAATTCATCAAATCAAATTTTTCATTGAAGAATAATTCTTACATGAAATAATTACTATGGTATTTTGTTTCTAATAATTTCTTCAATATATTCAGATAAAAATATATTATAAAATTTATTATATAATTTAAAATTTATCATTAATAATTCATGTACAGTAGAAAGAAATAATAAATTGCAGTAATTGTACATTTATATTGTATATAGAGATTATTTAGAAAAGTAAATAACAAAATAATACATAAGAATTAATTGATAAACTACAGTTAATTTATATATTTTTATATTATCTATGTATATATAAACTAGCACCAAAATATTTATATTAGCCAAACTACAATGACTGACATAATATAAGAATATAAATTATTTTAAACTGAATAAAATACATATTCTGTTCTATTACAAAACGTTTTGTACAAAGATAATAATCAGTTAACCATTAGCCATCTTTAAAATTTTTAAAAATAATATCAAATATTATTTTGATGTAAAAACTACTTTTTGCTACATAAGTATAATACATACATAAATATATATATATATATGTATATATAATGTAAAAATTCTAATCATAAATTTACGAGTATATATAGAGAAAGTTTAAATTACTTATTTGTCTTTCAATTGACACTGTAATTTACGAAATAAAGATGTTTAGTATGACTATAATGTACTGAATATACATAAATAAATTTTATTTATATATCAAGGCCATAATATTTTAAGGCAACTATGATCAAACTCAAAATATTTAAATAATTAAATACACAAAGATGAAATATCAAAATAAATGTACAAAATTAGTTTACCTCTAAAAAATGGAAATATTCATCAGAAATTCATAAATAATATATCAAATACATTCTTGCAATTTATATAAATGTAAATATAAATATATATACATATATTTAGAAAATTAGCCAAACAGGAAAATGTATGTGTTATTATAAAAATTTATATATTATAATTGTATAAATATATAATTAGGATATGTTAAATACTTTAATTTAAGCAAAATATTTAATAAATATAGAAAATCCTAATTTTTTTCTATAATCTGTAAAAAATTCTAAATACAGCAACTATTATAGCAAAATCAAAAAAATGTATTTAATGCATACATTTATCTTCAACTTCAATAAACTAATAATATATGACAATCATCTGACATAAAACAAGACAAAATAAAAACAAATTTTGTTATTAATATAAATAAAACAAAATACATCAATCATATTATATATTATGTATTATAAAATTGTTAACTATAACAAGTAATATTATGCAGCATTATTTTTAAAATTTGAAATAATTATATGTAATCGTTATTACTGTATTCAAAATCTAAGATTTCAATAATATTCCTAAAATTGCACTTGTAATACCAACATACTAGAATCATCATCTATGTATCAAGCTATAATGCAGTAATCTTAATAAATATTTAATCTAGACAATGTGTACTTTTGTACCTTCAGCGATTATTTTCCTAGATATATATACATAAATAAATATAAAACGTATATACATAATAAAAATTACGATATGTAATATTTAAATATTGACTTAAAAAATAAAAATAAATAAACGAATAAATCAAAAATTACAACCTGCATATTGTGCGTTATATTTTCAATAACAAATACATCTTCGATTCAATAATGAACTACAAATATGTAGTATTCAAGACAGGTTGGTGACAGGAAGTATGACAAATTGTTATTAATCATACTGTCATTCATTGCAATAAGCCTCATTATTCATGATACTACTGTTACCAATATAATTAATAAAATGTAATTGATACGTGGATGTATGTGTATGTTTATATATATATATATATATATATATATATACGCGCGCGCGCGCGCGCGCGTGTTTATGTGTGTGTAAATATGTATAGTTACATACATATTTACACGAGTAAATTAACTTTTATCAAGCTTTGTTGATATTACAAACTTCTATAATACTGCATTTTATAATTTGAACTATTATATTATTGTTCAATATTAACAATGTAAATATTTACTTCACTGAACGAAGCTAATCACTGTCCATTGTAACTGACTCTTTTAATTCTGATTCATCAACATAGTAATTCTTTGAATTTTTTTCTTCTGCAGATTTTACGCACTGTACACAATTTATAAATAAATTTATTATATTTAAAATTATTATTTTTTATCATGAAATATATTTTTTCTGTAATATTTTATGATAAAGTTATAAAAAAACTTACATCTTCAATTTTTATACGTGGTGATGCAATTTGTTCAGGAAAATGCCATGGTTTATAATTTGGATTATTAAGTAATTTCCAATTAGGATAAGCTACAGAAGCCTTATGTAACTTTTTAACCATCTATAACAATAAAATAAATTTAAAAATTTAACATAAATATATATTTTTACTGTAATAAATATGAAAATTACATACTCTTGGAGCAAATATTTGTGTAACTTTATTAACCAACCAAACTGGTAATTTTCCATGTGGATCAGTATGAGAGACGTATCCCAATTCAGAACCATCACCGTTTCGAGATGGTCTTACTATATATCCTTAAATAAAATAAACAGCTAAATGATTAAACATATACATAAGTAATAGATTTTATTTTGATTTTCAAATTTTACCTGTAAGATAAGATGTTGCCCGCACAAATTGTTTTCTTGGTGGATAGTCTTTATGAAAAACAGAATGATTCAAAATTAATTGTTCTATACCAGTATCTAGCCATGATCTTTGTAGAACAAAATCTCTGTTTTTCAATGGTGATGGACAGGCCACTAATTAATTATATATATAGATACATATTTAGATATATATCTCTACACATACTCATATATATACATGTTCATGTACAAATAACTACAATTTCTATACAAATAAATATATTAAATACTTACTTGAATAATAACCAATATCGTTATTTGGATTAAAAAATCCTATATCCTTTGATTCGATCATATGAGTGTCCCAAACCTTCCTATATTCAGGATCATGTAATACATCATATAACGTTTCTGGTAGAACATCAGGGAAACGTGTTCTAATCTATAAAGTATATCAATTAATAGAATTAAACATCTATAAACATATGATACAATAATGAAAAAAATACATACCTTTACCATTCTAAAACTAATGCCTGATACAGATTTTGTCCAAACTGATAAGTCAGGTTTATTATAATCTAATCTCCAATCATTATTATCATCATACAAATGTTTCAACTTTTCAAAATCCTTATCTTCGGCAATTTTAACAATTCCAATATCCATTTTATAAGAATATTGTCTATGGAATAATCAACATAACTAACACTTAATGCACAATTTCTAAAAATATAATTTTTTATTTTTATAATTTATCAATTTAATTTGATAAAAATTAAAAAATAAAGATACCTGTCATTCATAAACTTCTTAGCAGTTCAATAAAAAATCTATGCATGTTGGATTCTTGTATGTAATAGGCCTTACACTTGTGCCAAAGCATTTTTGGCTAATCTTAATCATTGTTTTGTTTTCCAAATATAAAAACTAAATATAATACTCTTGAATTTCATTTGTACTAAAAAGAAAATAAAAATATGATAATAAATGGATTAATATAGTAGACTGAAATATAACCTCTTGCCTAATAGCATTTTGATTTATGATTAATGATTTCTTATCACTAATCGATATATTAAATTAGTTAAACAATAACAATATAAATAAAGACAAAAATTTAAACAGCCCGCACAAACATTCCTGAAAGTAAAAACAAATAACCTGAAAAAATATCCTACATGTATACATGCATACCTTATATGTATTGAACTGAAAAAAATGTTTTTACAAATTAAAAACAATTTATTTTGTACATCTAATTTATAAATTAATATAAATCCTCCATTAAATATTTACAAAGTTAACGTTTAATAAAAATCTGCATTGAATCAATTGATTTTTATTACCGGTATGATATAGTGGCAACGATAACAGGTTAGTCAATATCCAACATACCATTCAGATTTGTGTGAGTTCCAATTCTTCATTGTGCATCATTTTATCCTTTATTTGAAGAACGCTTTATTTCATTCATAAGTATTTTAATCTTCAAATCATAGATATCAATGATTTCTCATTGCAATATAATTTTCTTTACATTTAATGTATACACGTATATAAATATAATAATTTAAATACTGATATGATTTTCTGTGTGTAATGTTTGCAAACTATTTTCTTCTATTTTTTATTAGATTTATTAATTATAATAATAAAAATAGTGATAGAATCTTTATTAATAATAACATTTGAGGGTTTATTACTGATTATTGATGATCATTTATAATCATTTATGATCGTTCTAATTCTCGTATACATTCTTGTATACAGAAATATATTTTTTGTATTATACGAATTTACTTTCTTATTTTGCATTATTCATATTTCGGAACATAATTAATATTGATAAATCATGTTAAATCTTTTGTTCACAATTGTAAATCATATTTTAGGTTATTCTGCACTACGATATCTCTAACATGGCTCTACAAATTTCTATTAATACTGGAAATATCGAATTGGATAATAAAATCAGCGAATGGTTAAAATGGAATAAGGTTTTTAATTTAATAATATATTTAAATTAAATGTATCATATTTTTGTGTCATACTTCAAATATTTATTGTTAAATATGAAACGTTTTAGGATGCAGCTGCTGAACATGAAATTCAAGAATTGATTCTTAACAATGATGATAAAGTTTTATCTAATTTATTTTTAAAAAGGCTTGAATTTGGTACAGCTGGTTTAAGAGGTTGTATGGGTCCAGGATATAATCAAATGAATGATTTAGTTATAGTTCAAACTGGTCAAGGGTTATCAATGTATTTAGCTGATAACATTGTTGATGTAACTGAAAAAGGTATCATAATAGGATATGATGGACGTCACTGTAGCAAAAGGTCATCTAAATATTCAACTTATGATTTTTTAGTTATTATAAAATAACTAAACTGCATATATTACATGAACATGGATATGAAATATTATTTTAATGTTATATAAAATTTACATATTTCAGATTTGCAGAATTAACCGCTACAATTTTTGTATCAAAGAATATAAAAGTATATCTTTTTTCAAAAGTTGTACCAACTCCCTTTATACCTTATGGTGTATTAAAATATAACTGCGCAGCTGGAATAATGATTACAGCATCTCATAACCCTAAAAATGATAATGGTTATAAAGTTTATTGGGAAAATGGTGCACAAATAATATCACCACATGATAAAGAAATCCAAAAATACATACTTAAAAATCTTGAACCAATGGAATCTTCATGGGAAGTAACAAAAATCTATCATAGTTCTTTATGTATAGATCCATTGGATGATGTTATGCAATTTTACTTTAATGATCTCGAAGAAACTGTTTTATATCCAGAAGTAAATAAGAATACAATATTAAAATTTACTTATACTCCTATGCATGGTGTAGGATATCAATATATGACTGCAGCCTTTAATGTTGCAAATTTTAAGGTACTTATAATTTATTATATTCTAAATTATATTGAAATAATTATTTTAACGTTTATTATATTTTATATTTTAAACTTTTACGACTGAATATTACAAAGTAATTAAGCATAAGTAACAAAGATTTTACTTTAATTATTTAATTAAAGTTTTTCTGAATATATTACAGCCATTTATAGTAGTTGAAGAACAAAAATTACCTGATCCAGAATTTCCAACTGTTAAATTTCCAAACCCTGAAGAAGGAAAAAGTGCTTTAGATCTTAGTATACAAGTAGCAAATAAAAATTCTTCTTCTATTATTCTTGCTAATGATCCAGATGCAGATAGGCTAGCTTGTGCTACAAAAATAAAAAAGTATATAATTTATATTTTTCATTAATAATATACATACATATCTAAAATTTAGTAAGTTTTTGTATTTTTGTGATAGTGATGAATGGTATATCTTTTCTGGTAATGAATTGGGAGCACTTTTAGGATGGTGGATGATACATAAGTATCAAGTGCAATATGCTGATGTAAATTTTTCAAATGTGTACATGTTGGCATCAACAGTTTCAAGTAAAATTTTAGCATCAATGGCTAAACAAGAAGGATTTAATTTTGAGGTATGTGTACTAAAAGTAAAATTAAAGTATTTCTGTTATTTTTATTATTATATACTCCTTTTTGTTTCAAAAGGAAACTTTAACAGGTTTTAAGTGGATGGGCAATAGAACTGTAGAATTAGAAAAAATGGGTAAAACAGTTCTGTTTGCATATGAAGAAGCCATAGGCTTTATGTGTGGTTCAAAAGTTCGCGATAAAGATGGTATAAGTGCTGGAATGCATCTAGCAGAATTAGCGGCTTATCTTGAGACTATGGGACTTACTCTTCTCGATTTATTAAACGAAATATATATTCAGTATGCTACCATACATTTTATATTTCAAATATTTATTTAAATCAAACCATCTATATCTTATGTGCATGTTTATTTAAAAAATATGTATTTCAGATATGGATACCACATTTCTAAGAGTTCATATTGGATTTGTCATGAATCAAGTATAATTAAAAAAATATTTGAAAGATTACGAACATACTCTGGCAAATTAAATACAGTAAGAAAATACAAATATAAGTACAAAATATAATTGAAATTACATTAATTTTAAACATTCTTTAGTATCCAACAGATATTCTCGATGGAAAGTATACTATAATAGGTGTTCGTGATTTGACAACTGGTTATGATAATACAAAACCAAATAATAAGGCTGTTTTACCTATTTCAAAATCTAGTCAAATGATAACATTTACATTTGAAAATGGTTTGGTCATAACATTAAGAACTAGTGGCACCGAACCTAAAATTAAATATTACAGTGAATTATGTACTCCTCCTGATGAACCTGAGTAAGTTGTTTATGTTTTTGCTAATCATAGTGTAAATCTAATTTTAAACTCTATTACTTTATACAATTTTCAGAAATGTTGAAGTCTTAAGAAACATTCTTGATGAAATGGTATCAGCTGTTGTAACAGAGTTTCTTCAACCTGAAATAAACGGTCTTCTATCTCGTATTAGTTAAATAATATATTTATACACGGTCTTATTATTATAACTTATTATTATTCACTTTCATAAGTTCTTGTTAATTACTTATATTCAATTTTATTAATCGATTATTTTGTAATTATTTGTTATGTATAGGAAATTGTGTTTAATTTATTTAATAATTTTTTTATTAAACATAATACAATTATATCGTGTAAAAAATATCACAATTTATATCAAAAATATAGAACAATAAGTTAACAATATTGTTAACAAGTTTAAATTTTTATATAATTTAAAAATTAACTTACATTAATAAATTAAAGGAATGAATAACTGGATTTATACATATTTAAGCATTATTATGTTCAGACATACATATGTACTGATATTTGATTTTAATAATATGTATTAATAATTCATGATTTGTATTAATATGTCATAATTCATGATTTGTATTAATATGTCATAATTCAATGTTATGACAATTAATATGTGATGTTTCAATGTTCAACAAAATATTAATATATATTTATTTATTTATAATTAATATACATGCACATTTTTTATTATATAAATATGTATATACTTTTTATATAGAAATTAGTTAATTCTTTTTTATTTTGCTTCTTGAACATAAAATGTAATACACTAAAAAGAATACGTTATTACATAGAAATACTTTTGGAAATATTTTATATTTTTTTTTTTTTTTTAAGAAAATAAAAAAATACCTGTTCATCTAAAAAATCCATAAGTACATTCATTTTGCATTTTAAACCTTCTGCCTTTAACATAAAATGCAAAGAATTAATGCATATTGGTTCATATGCCAAAATTTGATTATATAATTCGGTTTTAATAAATAAAAGTTTTAAAAACATATCTTTAATATTTGATCCATTATCAATTACTGAAATAAATTCGTATTCATAAAATGGTTTTCCTTCGACAATTCTATAAAAATGATTATTATTTATCTATACTATTTAAGAATGAAATTTCTATTAATTTATGAAAATATTTTAATACAGTGAAATTAATATTACGTATATGTAATATAATTTATAGGGGAAAGTGTTAACTGAAATTCGTAATTACGTGCATAGTCAGTATCATTCTTTTTACTATTTCTTTTTTTCATTGGTGGTTCATCATCTTCACTACTTATTACTGTTAATTCAGATTCTATATTTTTTGATGATATATTAATTGTAGGATGTAACTCATTATAAATATATGTTAATAATTTTACTGCTCTTTTCCGTTTCTGTATTTTCAATCCATATTTATTTAATTCCGCCTGAAATCAAATCAATATATTGAAATATATAATAACATGATTAATGTATTTATTTATTAATAATATGTTAATGTATTTATGTTATTTATTCATGTATTAATTTACCTGAAGTTCAGATGTTTTCATGCTATTATAATTAGGAGGAGGAGTAACATTATCTTCAATAATCTCAATTGTTTTCAAATTTTTCTTATAATTACATCTACACTGAGAATTATTGGAAGATGCAACTATATCCTCCTTAATGTGTCTTGTACCAATATGTAAATTTGTTTCTGACATTGATTTCTTTTTAAATTTTCTACTGTATTTTTTTTTACTTAATGATTTTTCATTATCCTTGAACTCTACAAGAATTATTATTAATAATTTATTATATAATAATGTCAATTAGTTATTAAATATTATAACTGATACAATTCGTTTACCTAATTGATTTACTTCTTTAGTAAATAATAAAGTATTAATGTTATCGTCACTCTCATCAATATAAGCATTTGCTAAATAAATATCATTCTCAGAAATATGAGAACTATTATTTTCAAAATTTTGATAATGTAAACTACTTGTACTTTTTTTATTTTCTTCATACTTATGCACGTATAAGATATTGTTACTTAATTCAGGACTGGAAGATACTAATGAGGTTTCTACTGAATTATGTTCATCTGTACTTGATTTACTTTTAATTTTTTGTAAATCGATATTACTTTCTGATTTACTATATTTTAGCTTATTAGAATTATTCATCTTTTGATCTTTAAAAATATTTTTTGGGGTATTTAATGATGTAACATTAGTAAAGAAATAATTGTATTTTTCAGACGTAACATACTCATTAGTAAAATTACACAAATTTTGCTGAGATATTTTTTCAGTCTCTTCAAAATTGGGAATTACTTTTATTTTATTTTCATTGTTATGTTTTCCTGTTGGACTTATTTCACATTCTGAATCTTTATCTATATTTAATAATAAACTATCATTATCCATTTTATTTTTATTTTGGTATTCATCATATATTATATTATCTATCACATTATTTTTTATTATATGTTTGTGTACAAAATTTCGATATTTTACTATACTATTATTTTTATGTCCTTTTTTGTATTTTGAATATATAGATATTTCATCTTCATCCGAAAATGTATTAAAATCTGAAGATATGTCATTTTTATTTTCATTTATTAAACTTTCTTCAGATATAGAATGTATTGCTTCATCTTGTAGATTCTCGTTTGCATTACTTATACTTTTGTTCATTGAGCTTGTAGCATATTTTCTTATATTAGATTCTGATGATTGCATATTTATTGATTCAAAATTGAGAGATATATCTGAATCATTTTTTTCGTATGACATTTTCGTCTTTAATTTAAAATTTGTATTACAATCAAATGTATCTAAAATATCGCTTTTTGTTTTAAATGTTTCTTTAATAATATTATTTTCAAAAGAATCATTTTGTTTTATATTAAATGGATTTCTACTTAATTTAGAACATGTTGATAATATTGAAACATCAGAATCTAGATCAGAATTTGATCTTGCATTTTCTTTTTGAACTTGTTCAATAAATATACTAAGATTACTTTTTAATATGTTTGAACAATCTTCTTTTTTTAGTGTAGTGAAATGGGTATTATCTGTAAATAGATTTTTATCTTTTTCAATATTTTTTAATTTTGTCGTACTTCCAAATGAAGAAAAATTGGTAGTGTCACTCATTACTTGATTGGCTGAATCAATTATACTGGAATTTTCATTACTTTTTGCTTTTTTACTATCCGTTATTTCATTGACATATTTTGTTTTATTTTTTATTTCTTCAATCTGTTTTGTATCATTAACATCATCAAATAAATCAGGAGATATATTATTTCGAATAGCATTTGTATCATTAAAATAATTAATTTCTTCTTGCAATAATTCATCTGTACACATATTTTTTTTCAATTCTGTTTCAGTAAATTGTGATTTATCCATATTGCTTTTATTTAAATGTTTTTTATTTAATTTTTTATCATCAATCAACTTGGAATCTTTGACACCATAAATTAAATTTTCTACATTATTATTAATTACTTCTAAGTTATTTTTTTCCTCAGAAATTAGTTCTCTGTCTTGTTTACTATGCATGTGACTTCCTATTTGTTTAATTTCAATCTCTTTCTTTTCCAGGAAAATAAATAATTTCTTTATTTTATATCTTCTTGCTAAATTTCTTAAAAGTGAAAAACTTATTAAATTATCCAAAACATTTAAATATTTTTTTATAATTCCACAATAAATAAATTCCAAAAATGCTAAAGCAATATTATAAGATATATCTGTCCAAGAAATTTTTTCTTTAATTTTAGTAAATAATAAAGTATCATTAGGTGTTATATCAAGTAATATATTTGGACATTGTACATGAAAAATTAATTTATGTGCCCAAATATGTTTATCATTGTTTACAAATATTATTATGTCACTTGCAGAGCTATCATTTAACGCATTGCCCCAGTTTGTTATTATAGCATCAATAAATTGTATATTTTGATAATTTTCGCATTTTTCATTTACAAATCGTGCTTCTGTATGCGATACTTCATCGCGTTCTTTATTATTGTGGATTCCTGTTTTATATTGACTTAATTTCATATCATAAATTTCACATGTATTTGCGAAATCTAAGATTATTTCTTGGTTCTAGAATACGATATTAATTTGAATTATAATTATAAAAATATAAATATTTTATAATACAATATTATACATATAATCCTTAAAATATCAATAAATTTTTTTACCATTTGTTTTTCTTCTGAAGTTATATAATTTGATAAATTTGATACATAAAAATATTTTTGATTCGATAACAATTTAGCTTTACTCCACAATTTTTCTTCCTTTTAAATAACAGAAGAAAAGTATATTAATAAAAAATAAATATATAAATTTGTAAAAATATAATCATAATATATATAATAAATATAATATAATATAATATTATATATAATAACATAGTATTTACCTTGTTACAAAATTTCTGAAGAAAATGGCTTTTTAGATCATTCTTCTTTTGAATTACACGATTACATTTAATTTTTCGATTTTGATTTTGAGTAATTTCATTTCTCATTAAAATTTCTGAAATTTTTTCAGTTAAAATATAATTTCTTTCTTCTTGAGAACGTGTTTGAAGCAAAGTTATTTCATTATGTTTTCCTATTAAAAAAATATATTAAAAATATTAGTTTAATTTTAAAACAATTTTAAAAAAAGATACACATTTTAAATTACTCTTTATTACATACTCTTTTTATTCTTTATTAATGATGGAGGTTTATTATTTGCAAATCCAAATTTTTCCAACTGGCCTACATGAACTGATTTACTTGTTTCTGATACAAATTGATTTAATATTTTAGGTAAACTTTCAATTTCATTAATTTTATCTAATTCTTCTACTTCTTCTTGATACTCTGCTTCTGATTTTGATAATGCCAATGCAAGTTGAAGATCAGTTTCTTCATATAAGTTCTATAAAAATCCATTGATATTTCATAAAAGATATATATATATATATATATTTCTAGTTATTTATAGAATCTTTTCACAATTATAGTAATTAATGTGAAAAATTACATACTTTCCTAGAAGAGGTAGGTTTTTTTTTAGCTTGTACTATAGGTGCAGCAGGTAAACCTAATGATTTTCTTTCATTCTCTTGTCGCTTTTGAAGTTCTATAGCATTTAATAATTTTTTTGTAGAAATATTATTTTTATATGCACAAATTTTCATATGTGATGCATGAGAATTAAGATCTTTAAATATTTTAAAACATAAAGGGCATACAAGAGCCAATTTTGCATCAGTAGTAGAATTTGTATCATGACAGTTAGCTTTAGATTTAAAAAATGACGATTCTATTGAAGGCTGTGAGTCTTGCACATTTCTTTTTTTCTCCGATTGTTGTTTATGCTTTTCTCCTTTGTGACTTTTAACATTTTTTAATTTTGTAACTGTACGTTTCTTTTGATATATGTTGCAATGATTAAATTCAATTGATTTTTGTTTTGATGATTGTTTTGGGCTTTTAAAATCTAATAAACTATCATCTTCATTTAAACCCGATGTATGTAAAAGTTTATTCCCTTCAAGATGTTCATCCATTTCATATGTTTCTTAAAAATGACATAAAATAAACTTTATATTTTTAGGCATGCTCTGGAATAGATATATGAAATTAAGAAATTTATTTAATGTTTTCTTATATTTTTAATATCAAATATTATAATTAAAAATTAGTGTAAAAAAACATTTTTCAATATATTTTATATAATTATAATATATTGTATATACATACTTTATATGATTAAATATTTTATTAAATATTACATGATTTAAATACTACAAAATGAAAATTGCTAATAAGCTTTCTTGTAAAATATTTCGATATATGAACTAATTAATTATTGCCTTCAACTGCATTCAAAGATTTTTTCTCAAACACATCTAAAACAATGTTATTAAATATTGGATTATCCCAGTAATCCCGTGTTTCAGAATATTCGTCATATAAGGTCTTTTCTTTATTTCTATAACCTTCTTCAAGTTCAAAAATAAGTTTCTTCTTCTTTACAACACAATCACTGCAATGTAATATGTTAAATTTTAAATATTATATGCAAATATTATCCACCAAAGCCTATTCATTTCATAATCATTTTAATAAATACGATAAGGTTATATTGTAATTGTTTAATAAATTGAATATTTATGTTCTATTCTACATACAATTTAATTTTTAAATGTAATATATCAAATTTCAAATTAGTAAAAATTTAATACATAATACACAATAATAATAAAATTTTAACGCATATTCACCCAAGGTGATTGAAGTATAAAACAGGAATCAAAATTTGTAACAAGCTTGTAATTACAAACACTTTAGCAGCCGGAGTTCCAGTAAGAGCTCGAATTTGTCTCTTTTTTAATATTATTGGTTCATACATTGTATATACCTTTAAAATATTAAAATACTTCTTTATAGTTGTTAGATATCATACGTTTGTCTATCATACAGTGTTGCCACAATATCTGAATGTGTGTGATTCAATATATAATAGAAAACAATTAGTATTTATTTATGATAATTAATTTCTATTAATAGCTTTTGCACTAAAATATTATTTTTTTAAATTTATAATATATTTTCTTAATATAAATAAATTAAGTATAGAATAAATAATATATTGTTCAAATACATTTATATATTTTAGATATTAGGCTCTCTATTGTTTATTCTATAAAATGAACCTTTAAATAATGAAATTTGGATTTCTTAGATTTAACGACTTTGTTAAATCAATATCAATAAAAGATTATAAATAGTAGTAAAAGAAAATTTTAATTTTCTTAAAATATATTTCAGTATATAATAAAATTTGTGAAAATAAATTTAATGATAATTGGTAATTATGTAAAAATCAACTTTATAAAATCAATTTTATAAAATATAAAAATATTATTTTTTTACTTTCCAATTAATTTTTAAATATGGTATGTACACTTTAATAATTGTTTTATTACTTTTTATGTTCCTAAAAATTTAGTAGAAACTATTTTTTATTTCAGGCTTCTACTTCTAAAAGACAAACTGCAGTTACAACTAGAAAAAAAGGTGTACCAAAAATGGAATTGACTACTGAACAAAAAAATGATATAAAAGAAGCATTTGATTTATTTGATCCAGATGGCACTGGAAGAATAGCTACCAAAGAACTTAAAGTGGCCATTAGAGCTCTTGGATTTGAACCAAAAAAAGAGGAGATAAAAAAGCTTATTGCTGATGTTGATCCAGATGGTCTTGGTACATTATCATTTGAAGAATTTCTAAATTTAATGTCTACAAAAATGTTAGAAAAAGATACAAAAGAAGAAGTTTTAAAAGCATTTCGTCTCTTTGATGATGATAATACAGGAAAAATATCTTTTAAGAATTTAAAAAGAGTTGCACGAGAATTAGGAGAAACTCTTACAGATGAAGAACTGCAAGAAATGATTGATGAAGCAGATAAAGATGGTGATGGAGAAGTTTCTCAAGAAGAATTTTTACGTATTATGAAAAAAACTAGTTTGTATTAACATTTCATTATTTATTCTTACATTATTCTATAAAGATTACTTTTGTGTGCAAGTTGTTTGTGCGATTCATATAAAAACTACTACTATTAATTATTAGTATTGTTTACCGTTAAAACTCAATTTTATTTTATATAATAATATATAATATTAAATATAATTAATGGATAAGAATAAACTTTTATATATGATGTAATGATACAGAATATACATAATTAACAATATTAATTTAAAGATATTAAAAAATTAATAAATACTACAAAATAATTATAAAAAGTTTTATTATTATACATCAAAATTTTGTATAATTTTTCATTCATTCAAATGTTCCTGTTTAATTGTTGACACAGCAGCATCAATTAGTGATCTTATTAATTCTGCTCTTTTTTTACATTTAGTTAAGCTTTTTAAAAATAAATCTTGCGAAATTGGAATTCCACCTGAATAAAAAATATACAGTATTTTAATTTCAATAATGAATAGAATATGTTTACTTTTTTAAATAGAAAATAAATTTATACCAGGTTTGTGTATGCAACAAATCTTGTCTTCATTCATTACAATTGTCAATCTTCCTAAACATAAACTTTCTTCATCATCAGTGGGATCAGCAACCAATAATTGGCTAAAAGTATAAATATAATTCTATTTATTAATTATTTTAATTATTCGAATTTCCAAGTAAATATAACTTACTCATTAAATATTGCAAAGCTTACAGACACTGGTAATGCTTTAATTGGAAATTTTAATCTTTTTGTATAATTTACAGATACACTTCCAGTTTCTATGTTATAAAGTGTTTCAGGTAAAGTTACTATAAAAAAATACACATGAAAATACATAGGATAAATATGTACAAACTATATTATTTAAAATTATTTAAAACTTACAAGTATTAAGTGTAGCTGTCAATGCTCCAATACAAGCATCGATTATTGAACCATCATAATTAATACACACAAGGTCACAATATAAGACCCATGCTAGTTTACCTTTAAAGACACAAAGATCTTTCAAGTCAATAGCTGCTGAATTTCTCAAAATATTTTCAATTAATTTTACAACAACTTGTGCTTGATCACTTGGTGGACCTGGTCTAAATTTGGGAGAACATAATGGAGGAAGTTCTATATTTGGCACGATATAACCATATTCTGGAGATTCTGCTTTAGGTGCTGCTAATTCCTAAATCAGATTTTATTATAATAAGAATTATAATACATATTTATATATTTACACAAAAACAACAAATTATTATCTTAAAAAAATTAAAACTTTTATATCATTCTTTAATTGTTTGATTTTGCTCATTTTTACTAATCTAAACAAATAGAATATAAAAACAAAAATGAAAAATACTTACAGCTTTAATACCACATACAATTGTTGTATTACCAATTTTGAATATAGCTGAGCTATCAGCATGAGTAATTGATGATATATTTACACTTATTGGGCGAAAAGATAAAAATTGCCTACCATCTGGTCGAACATCTTGTGCCTTTAAATTTATTATTATATATATCAAAATAATAATTTACGTTTTATTTACAATATTTATATATGAATATACATACCAAGTGATCTTGCAAATATTTTACAGGATGTATAATTCTGTAATTTATTTTATTTAATATAAAATAAATATAAAATACAAAATACAAAATTATTACAACTATGTTTAGAATGTAATCATTAATTTATTTTAAAAACTGTGGGCAATAAAAATTTATTTCTATATAATGGAATATTTAGAAATGAATATAAAAAGGTTATGTCAAGCTGAATAATATATTTAAAAAACTAATTATTAACATATATGTAAATTTTTAATTTTATATCTTGTAATATATTTGTTATGTGTGAAAATTAGTTGTAAATATACACATCAAATCATTAAAAAAATCGTATATTGTGATATAATTGATAAAAAATACCAACTTGTATTGTGAATCCATAACTTTAACCCGGGATTACCCACGTGGGGATCTAGTGCCGGGATGTACCTGCACTAGACTCCCAAGTTGGTAATCCCGGGTTAATGTTTACAAACTGTATACAAATATACGTACACTCAATTTTATATTCTTATATTAATTTTCACTTTATTTTTCCAAAATAAAAAATAAATTTAAAGAAATAATAAATATTTACCGAGAATTATAAACAACTTTTCATATGTACAATATTATTTCTTAAAAATTAAAATTTTTGATAAAAGGTTAATTTTTTTCTATTTATTTGATAGTGTATATACAAACGTCTTTTGTATTATTTAAAACTTTTAAAAACAGATTAACCAACAAAATTTTTTTTAATTATGTTATTAAATTTTATTTATTTTATAAAAATTTCTTACAATATGAATACATAACTAAACAAAGTTTTAGTTTATACATTTAAAAATTTATTGTTACGAATTGTTTTTTCAATTAACATTAGATTAATATTAATTGTTTGTAAACAATGGAAAAGACAATCGTTCTGTTCAGAAAGGCACAATGTGGCATATATTCTTAAAATATTATAACGAAAATTAGAATCTACTGAGAGTACATAGTGAAATATTACAATAACAAGATAATACAAATATAAATGGTCAAAATTTCATAAAATACAGAGTTAAAAAAATAGTCTTCTCTATTTTTAAATGCCTGTGTAAATATTAAAATAACATATTATTTAACTTTTAAGGTCAAAGATAGCTTCAAAATCATTTATAAATTACATATATCAAAGATATTAATTTTCAAAGTTTAATACAAACTTATTTGAATTCTTTATACACAGACATATCTTTTTGTATAAATATAATTTAGGAGTAATTTTAACAAACTTTAAATTACTATTAGTTATAATATTATTGACAATTTAAAGTTATTAACTTTTAAAAATATAATTCTGAATAATATTCCTGTTTGTATTGCTGTTTATTCTGATGCAATGTAGTTAGCTTCATCGAGCAAGCGTAGAATAAAATTTAGGCTGTAAAAAAAGTAAGATATTTATTGAATTTATTTATTTCAGCATTTTCAATATTATTTACCTCATGATCATGATTTTCTTCTTTATTTCCATCGTCATCATCACCAGAACTGTCACCTCCTGAACTATCTACAGAATTTCGCTGTTGATCCTTGTTGTTTAAGTTATCAACAGCAGAAGGGGATGATGCTTTTACTTTACTGGCTGCATCGTAGCATTGCAAGCAAACTCTGACTGCTTTTCCATTTCCTTGTCCAGGCAATAGTAACTTTTTATTGCTACAAGGTCCACATACAACAGCTCCACATTGTCTACAATGGTGCTGAAAAGGATTTATCAATAATGTAAATATTTAGAAAATATAGTATTTAACAATTTGTATTTAATAATATATATATGTATACCCGTCTATTTAAGACTGTAAATTGTGTCTTATTACAATGCATACAAATTGTAGCTTCATTATCTGGGACCCAAACAGCTGCATGAACTTCAACTGGTTTCTTACCACCTACCAAAAGAATATATATACAAATTACATATCATATAAATAAATGAGTATAAATAATTACTTACTTTTTCTTAATAAATCTTCAATACATTTTGTAATATGAGCCATCCATTCTTGCTTCTCTGTTGGAGTAGCAGCATAAACAGCAAATGACTTTGTTACTGTCTTTATGAGCCAGCCATTGCGATATTCTATAAATAAAGATAACTACTATATTACTTTTATATAATTATATATATTTATAACATTATCTATACTTAATATGTAAAAATAATTCAGAAATTAGTCCTAAAATTATTATGAATGGTGAGTTAAATGAAAACAAAGAATTTCATGCAGAAATAAAGTAAAACACTTTACAAATTTTACGTTATAATATAATATAAATATATATAATTTATAATATTATAAATGTTATTAGATAAATTATATTTAATTTAATTATATTAAACGAATTTACTAATATTTCTTTTTTATACATATTTGAAACTTTGAAAATATTTACAATATTTCTATATAATACAAAGTTGAAATATAATTGCAAACTGATTTATCATTAATAATTTACAGATTACAAAACATAATTTAATCAATAATGAAAATATAACTTACGACCATCATCTGCTAAAGATTCAAGTTTGACTTCTTCAAGTGGTATAATATGTTGTTTGTTGTACTGTTAACATATATAAATCTTCTTAATATCTCTAATAAATTGATATATTATTTAAAATTACTATATTAATAAATAAGCTAAAATTATATTTAATATAACTATTAATATTCATATATATTTACCTTTTTCTTGTTCATTACAATATTTCCATAGACCAATATATCATTAAATAAAAAGAATTGTCTTGGTTTAGGCTTTTTCCTACACATTTTGGTTAATACACCTTCTCCAACTAAAACTCTTCCAGGCACTGCAAGTGGCTGAAATATATAATAGATTAATGTAAATTTATTATATATTTATATTTTAAACATTTTTTTTAAACTAACATTAGAATGTCAGATATATCAAGTTATATTGAATACTCGTAATACTCGAAAATACAAAGTTGAATATAAGAATATTTAAGACTTTTAATACCTTACCTGGCCAGAACTGCCAAAGCAGTTTTCAACCATAGCAATGCGCCTGGCATTAGCCTCACTATTTACTGTAATAAATCATATAGAAAATAAATAACTTTTAGTTACTTTTTGTAAAATCCATAATATGTAACGAGAAATGTAATTTACTAAAAGATTAATCATTTCTGTAAAACGTTTTATATATTACGTGTACAACTGTCAAAGTCACATACTAAATTATATCGTTACCCGATGCAATCTTAAAAATCATAGAATAGACAAATTATGACTTTTGTAATTCAAAATCGAGTAAATATTATACATATTAAAGGTATGGATTACAACTAAACTTCTCATAAAGAATATAATATTAATTAAATGATAATACAAACTAACCCAATCGGTCAACCATGATCCTATGAATCAGGGCTGACAACAAGGAAGTATGAATCATGAACATGTTTAGTATTTGTCAATACTAATAATGAATAATATCTGTAATACTATAAGAACAATTAATGTATTATCATATAAGAAAATCTTTATTATTTCACTTAAACATATAATATTTAAAATAATATAAGATAACATAGATGAATATTGTCCATCATAAAATATACAAATACAAATATTATATAATTTTTTCATCTATTTTTATTTTAAATTTTATAGTCCTATTTAATTAATAAACAAATATTAGTAAAATAACGATATACGTTGTTCTAACCAATACGTAACACAAATTTTCAAATACCGGATGTACTCTTTCGAGATATCGATATCCGATATTAGTGAACAATAAAAATCATATGATTATTGAGGGTGTAGTAAATTACGAGTAGTAAGTAGATTTCTTTTTAAGTTGCTACATACAAAAGTAAAAGAAAATAACTTGGCAAAAAAATGAAGATATGTGGACCTAAATATGCCCTATGTGGCTTAATATTATCTGTTTGGGGTATATTTCAACTAGTAAGTTATTTTTTAACCTAAAATCAATATATTTGAAATATATTGAAAAATCTTAAACTTAACAATTACTTATTGTACATTAACAAATTGTAAGAGAATTCATTTTATATATTTAAATTTAGTTTGATTTTAATTATTTGATATTATTTGGAAAAAACAATTGATTAGCTTTCATTTGTAATCAATTTTTCAATAATTACAGAATTTATTGATTAAACTAATATTTGTTATTTACAATTAATATGAAAAGCAAATATAATTTTCATACATTTTTTTAAAAACTGTAGTCTGTGGAATTTATTTTATTTATTTTTTGCAGCTCCTGATGGGAATATTCTTCTATACCAAAAGTGTAGCTTTAGTAGAAGATCTTCCAATAGAAGAAGAAAAAGGAGAACCAACTTTTACAAAAGCTACAGCTTTCTATGCTGTAGCAGATAGGGGTTATAAACAAAATGCATATAACTGTTGGATTGCAGCTTGTATTTATGTTCTTACATTCTTATTTTCTGGACATCAATTTTATATAAATTCAAGATCATCTTTAAGTGTTTAAAAAGTTATATAATTAAATAAAAAAATACATATAAGTATATAGTATAATAATATATTATAAATAAAAATATATTTAGGAACATACTAAATATAAATTTCAACAACAGATCTTTTCAATTGCATTTTAATGTTAACAATGAACTGCTGTTTAAAGTATATTGTACTATGATATAAATGTGTAAAATAGAAAAATGTAGATTACTTCATATTGTATATATATGTGAAAATATACGATAAAATTATTGTTGAATTTATTTTTATTATAATGTGAAATATTTTTTTTGTTCATCCATAGTATTTTGAAGTTCTAAATTAAATTGGTGAAAATAACTAATCAACAGAATTTTAAAATTAATATATAATAAAATTCCATATTCGTGCGATATATATAATATTATTTAAATATTAATTGTTAAATATTCAACTTTTGTAAATATGTGATTATCCATGCGTAATATTCATGTAAGTAATTAATATGTTCATTATCGGCAATCTGTCATTTTCGTCAATGTTCTATATTGCGTTCAAATTTAATATATGTCATGTATTGAAATAAGAAAAGATTTCAAGTTTTTAATTGTTATAATGTTTAAAATCTTGAGATACATTTTATAATATTTATATATATAAAATTATACAACTTATACATGTAAAATTGTAAATAATATTAGTTTATAGTTGATAGGTTAGGTATAATTCAAATCTGCTATATAAATTAGTCACTTTAATTATCCAGGTCTAGTGTTATATATTACAAATAAAAAAAATATATATATAATTATATACACATATTATATATAGATAGATAATTTTTATTAAATATTCAGAGAATAAATTCATGTTTTAATAAATTTTAAATGTTACCTATATTCATAATAATTTATGATAGTTTTATACATATATATTTATATAATATTTAATGATTTTTTGTATCACTATTATTATATTATTATATTAATGTTATTGGTTATGTTAATATTATTATGCATTCAATTTCAGAGTATTACACTGCATTAATTACAATGGAAAATGAACAGATTGTAACTATAACTAATGACTATAGTGAAATAATACGTCTTCCTTTTTCTCGAAAGCTTTTATATGGAATTGGACATGTTTTAAATGACATTTGTGCTTCTATGTGGTTTACATATTTATTAGTTTTTTTTCATTTGGTACTTGGATTTAATTCAACCTTAGCTGGAATAATTTTACTTATTGGTCAAATAGCAGATGCTTTAGCTACTCCTTTTATTGGTTTTCATTCTGATAAGAATGATGACTTTTGGTTATGTAAATATGGGAGAAGAAAAACATGGCATTTAATAGGTATATTATAATAATAACAATAATAATAATAATTATCATTTGTATATATATTATTGATCCTATATATTGATTATAGGTACCTTATGCATACTATTTGCATTTCCTTTTATTTTTTCACATTGTATTGGATGTGAAACTTCTCATGAATGGGCTCAATTAGTTTATTATGCAGCGTTTGTCATAATCTTTCAATTTGGTTGGGCTGCAGTACAAATATCTCATTTGTCTCTAGTTCCAGAACTTACACCTTTTCAATATGAAAGAACAGAACTCATAGCAATAAGGTATATCTTTTCAATTATTACAAAGATTTTTAAAATATTTTGACTAAATTATAATTTTAATAACTTCATTTAGATACAGTTTTACTGTCCTTTCAAATGTTTTTGTTTACTGTATTACATGGACAGTATTACATATAACAAATACTAAGGATTCAAATCCTCAAATTGGGCCTGATGATGCAAAGAAATTTCAAGAAGTTGTATTTATTGGAATTGGAGTTGGAATTATAACATCTATTTTATTTCATATCTTTGTTAAAGAAAACTTTGTTAATAATTCTAATAGTAAGATTAATTCTTTATTTATTCAATGATAAAAATTTATATTTATTTTAATATCTATTTTATTACATCTAGGTCCATTGCATAGAAACACAAGAACAGTATTATTAATATTAAAAAATGTCCAATTATATCAAGTAGCTTGTATATATATGCCTACTCGTTTATTTATAAACTTATCACAAATTTACATTCCTTTGTATTTACATGAATCATTAAATATGCCAGCTACATCTTTAGCTACTATTCCTTTAATAATGTACTTGAGTAGTTTTGTAATGTCTTTAATTATAGAAAGATTGAATACAAAACTAGGTAGAAAAATTTCATACTGTTTTGGTGTTATATTAGGTATATGTGCTTGTATTTGGATACAATTTGGTACTGGTTTAACATATACAAAATATCACATCTATCCAGTATCTTTAATATTAGGTAATATTACATAACTTAAGTTCTTAAAATTAAATATAAATAAAATATATTCAAATATTAACTTTTTTTTATTGCAGGATCTGCAGGTTCTATTATGTTGGTGACTAGTCTTGGTATCACTGCAGATTTCATAGGTCAAAATGTTGATAGTGGTGCATTTGTGTATGGTGTTATGAGTTTTGCAGACAAACTTTGTAATGGATTAGCAGTCATGCTTATTCAGTATTTGTTAGTATATATTCTTTTTAAAATATTAATAATTTAAATAATTATATAAAACTAAAATTAAGTTTTTAGAAACAAACAAAACTAAATAGCGCTGTCTTTTATTTTTCAGAAGCTGTTGGGTCGATAATAAAAATTATTATAAAAATGTTTTAGTTTATGTTTGTGCTATTTCTGCAATATTTGGCCTATTAATGATGTTATGTACAAAATCATTTCATCACAATATAGGTACATATTTATAACAAACTATGATTATATATTTCTGAAAGACACCAGTAATCGTTTGATTAGGCATCATGGAGAGATATTATGTATTTCAAATGATTCAAATATCAAATTTTCATTTCTATAATTCATATATTCTGAAGATAGAAATCTTTATATCGATGTTGTATATGATTATTAGTATAACAATGTGAATAAATCATATGGCTAGAATATATGTAAGTACATATGATATTAATTTCAAAAAACAAATAATACTCAAGTAATAAAAGTAATAAAGGGTTAGAATAATGAAGTAATAAAAAAAATAATCCAATTTAAAGATCATTGGTTTATGCTAAAGATCAGTATCTTTTGAATGCATAAATTGCTGAAGTTTTGAATTATTATATTTTGAATTCATTATCTTTTTCCATAATATCTGTCAAATTTGAACTGGTGTTATTTATGAAAATATTATTGCATTAATCATAGTACCATCATAATGTGAATACAATTATTTCAGCATATAACACGTTACATTCTGAACGTGATAATATATCTATTACTACATCAACAACAGAGAATGAACCTTCAATAAGACCAGAGAATGTTACATAATATCAAAAAAGATAGTAATTGAAATAATATTTTTGTAGTATATAACAATAAATATTTAAATAAATACTTTATCTTATATTTAATATTTTTTAAATATTAATAATAGTACGTAGTTTGATTATTATCATTACAAATTACTAAAATGTTGTTAACATTATAAATTTAATTAAAAAAATAATATAATTTTTTGGTTTATAAAAATTTTACATATATATTTTAATAATATAATGTAGTGTTTATTTAAATATTTTTATTTTTGTACTAAATTAACTATTAAAACGTAATTGAAATTATACAATAACCTCATTAGATTGATTCTACCACGCGATATGAAATACTACATTATACCTGTTTACTATAGTTTTATGTTTTAGTCCTTTTACGTTTTGTGTCTACTGTGAGTGAAAATTGTAACATATTATACATGGTATATTAAAATGATTCATTATACAAAAAAATATTGGAAAAAGTGTTAAAAATTAAATATATTAATATAAGATAAACGTATTTAGAATGTCTTTATCAGTGGGTAAGTTAACATGTGACTAAAATTCTAACCTTCAAAAATTCAGTAATACATGATTAAATAAATATATTTTTATTTAATAGAATTATTGAAACGTCTAAATACAGACGAAGAACCTTTACCCAAACGTTTAAAATTAGCAGAAAATGCATTCTCTGCTATTGATGTACCAATAATACATAAAAATGAGCTTATTCTACAATGGCTTTGTAATATATGTTCCATAGATCAAAAAGCTTGGAATTCATTAAAAAATTGTTTGAATATTAAATGTTTGAATATTAAAACTGATGTGATAAAAAGATTGTTAACAGTATTAATTGAAACATTTCAACAAAATGTAAATTATACACATGAGGATGTTTTTGAATGCTGTAGTTTATTAATTTCAAATGATAAGATTCAAGAATATTTTATTAATAATCCAGAAGATTTAGGACTTTTAACAAAGTCTTTATTAGAATATGTGAACAACATTTGTAAATATGTTCTTAATATTGAAGAAAAATCAATAGAAGGAATAAAAATTTCATTAATTAACAGAAGCAATAAATTAATACTAACAGCATATAATACAATAATTACTGTCATAGAAAATATAATACAAATTTATAAATCTGCTTTTGTCACAAAAGATAGTTTAAGAATCATATTTATACGTGATATCTTAAATCCTTTATGTGTTTTAATTGACCATAATTGTACTGATAATACTAATAGACTAGGTGTAATAACACATAAATGTATTCAACAATTAATATTTGGAAGAAAACATAGTCAAAATGGAGAATTTCTGAAAGATGAAGATATAGCACAATATAAAAATTTATTATCTATTTTAACAGAAAATGCGAAAACAAAAGATTTTCAGAGTAATTTAATGACATTCACTTTTTTCTTCCGTGTGGCAATAACTACTTTCAAATCAGACACTGTTATATTAGATATAATATTAAGAGAATTAGTGGAGTGTTCTGGAACATATAAAGTAGAAATTTTGAATGCTTTTTTAAAGTGTTTAAATGATGTAACATTTAATTTTGATAATAAAGTATATAATGTTACATTATTTGATTATTGTCAAAATATAATTGATGATATTTTAATAAGCAAAAGTATAAGTGACACAGATTACGATCTTTTAATACAATTTTGTTATTTTAATCCTCTTATAATTGAGAGAAGAGTTAAAAATATATTAAGAAGAATATTTATAGAAAAAACAGCATTGGAATATAAACATTTAATGATATCTATTTTGGATGCTTTTATACATCTAAGAGAGGAGGAAAAATTAATTTCAGCAATATTAATAACTTTAAAAGATACTTTGTCTTGTATATCATCTACAGAAAATAACATGTGTTTTTCAAGTGAATTCAAAGAAAAATTAATGAAAACTATAGCTAATATAACAAATTCACAAAGTGTAGTTATGTTAAGAACACTGACATATCATTTAAGGACTGATTGCTTGGAAATATTACAACCTAATAATATCAGTAAGAATAATCACAAATAATAATGAAATCATATTTGATTTTTATATATTTTAATACTTTTTTATCTATTATAGGCACAAATATTTTAATATTACAAGCAACAGTTGAATTACTTATTACATTGTTAGATGGTATATGCATTTTTGAATATAGTGGAACATCTACTTCCTGCAAAAAATTTATAAATGCCTTTAATGATATAAGAAATATTTTATCACTTTTACTGATTAAAACATTATGTTTAAATCATGATGGACCAGTTATGATATTATTAACTGCAATATTCTCTTGGAATGAAACACAAAGAGCTCTGAAATATTATATGACAAATACTGTTTTAGAAAATTTAGTATTATCAATATCAGAGACTCAATGGAAGCAACTAATTAAAAAAATTAAAAAATTTGATAATGAAGATTGTAAAAACATTATGGTATGTTATTAAAATTTTATCATTATTTGTTTGATTATCTTTGTCAAATTGATTTATGGAAATTCATTTTTCATCATATTGTGTTATGATTACAGAATAAACTTATTTTACAACAAATGAAGATGCCTCGTACTACGTTAAATGAATCTTTTTTTATATTTGATAATTTGATAGGTGGTTTAGAAAATTGTTGGAGCTTAATATTAAAATCTGATACAGAAATAATACCGTCTTTGAGTAATGAACAAGTTTTGAAATTAACACATTTATTATTAACGGATATGACTTCTACTGCAGATAATTTTAATGAATGGGTGAAAATATTACAAAAAAATGATTTACAAGAAAATAAAAGATTCATTATATTCATATTATCTTGTATTTTTATACAAATTGGATATTTAACAACGGAAAGTGTGACAAAATCTATGAGTAAATATTTTAATGCAGTAAGTACATATTTTTCTAATATTGAAATAAATTATGTAAAATTAATAAAACAATTAAATAATATTTATCCTTCCAGGAATTGTTATTTGAAACTGAAATTGTTGAATGTGACAAAATAAATGACATATTAATGTCTTTAAAAGGAGAATTATTAGTAAATAAATGGACACAAATACAGAATGTAGTTTTATGTAAAATTAAAGTATATTTAGAAGTATTGCTCCATTTGCCATTAATGTTTTTGAATACTAATCTAAAAATAATAACACTTATGTATATATTTGCTATTAGAATGGAATGTAATCAGAGTAGTGAAATAATTTCTTTATGCAATATAATATTTTCAGGTATGCTTTATATTCATTTAGTTGATATTTAATAAAGTAGTAATGTATAAAAACTTTTTTCATTTTTAGATCTCTTGGAAAGGTCTAATATTGATGTATTTCAATATGTAGATCCTTTTTTATTATTACAATTATTACCACAAAACAAAACATTTAAAAAACTATTGGAATTGTTTCTGAAGAATTGTTCATATAAAAGTTTGAAAAGATTAATAAAATCTTTTAGTAATTGTAATAAGAATATATTTTCCTTATTAGAATCCATGGAACGTATTAAATCAAAATTAGATGTTGACCAAAAAATAATAATTAAAAAGGCTGAAAAAAGATTAATCAAAATTGTTACAAAAGCTCTATCTTTTAAAATAACGAATTTAGATGAGATAAAAATATTAAATTTACTATTAAGGATTGGTATTAAAAATGAAAACATTGATGAAAAATTAAAGACCATTACAGAATCAGTAATTCAAGATATATTTATGGTAAATATGAACATAATCAAACTATATTTCTAATAAATTTAAATCATATAATAATAAAATGTTTGTTTAACAGAACAATGAAAATAACAAAATTACAAATGAATTATTGCAAGATGGTTTACAACTCATGGTTGTTATTTTACATAATAAAAAAGTATTTCACATAACAAATCAAACTACAAAAGCAATTTGGAATACTTTATTTAAATACCCATGTATAGATGTACTTTCACCTTTATTAGCATCAAGTGAACTAAAAGAATTTTCTGACTTTACTGAAGAATTACATAATCGATTAGTATGTTTAATAATTATACATAAATATTTATATAATTGTATGACATTTTATCAATAATCTAATTTCTTAATTAATTTGGTTTATTACAGGTTAAAGCACTTTTAAATGCTGAAGTAAATGATCTAGAAAATATTTGTTTTATCTGGAATGCTATATTAAAAACAAATATGTCCAATGATCGCAATAAATTACGTCTAACAGCTATCAGTAATTTAATTCAAACAATACAAACTGTAAATGTACTAGAAAAGTTTTGGCCAAATTTATTGAAATTAATTTATAATATTCTTGTTACTAAACATTTGTATCTTCCTGGATACATTATTGATACGAGTATAATTCTTAGTTTAAAATCATTGCAAGGAAATACAATAGTAATATGTAGTGATACATTAGCACTATGTAATGTATTACTAAAAATGAGAACAAATCTAATTAATGACAGGATATCTTTATTATTGACATTATATAGACAAGTATTAAAAATTTTTGTACATAAATCCAAATACATTATTAATAAATCTGAAGAACACACATTTAAGTGTGTTGCATTAGATATTGAAAAGTAAGTAAAATATTTTTTATATAATGCAGAAAAAATATAAATGTGTTTCAAACTGCTCTATTCTGTGCATAGGTTTACAAGTTCCTTAATAAAATTAAAGAAAGATATGATTCGACTAAGTCCTTATGTAATAGCAGATTTGTTGAAATTATTTTCAGAAAGTTCAATACCAAATTTTGTTAAGGTAAGGATTTTTATTTTTTTATACATTTACATATTTAATAATATTGTATACAGTACTGTCTCTTAAACCATCTGCATCATGTGATTAAAACATTTAATTGTCATTGGTATTTAGTTATTATTGATGACATTTAATACTATTATCTTATTATTTTATTATCAATTCTTAAAATTCTATTTATTCAGATAAATATTCAAATATTGTCTTAGATAGCAGATTTTTAAGTGATCAATATTGTATTTCCTTTTAATTTTTTTAATAAATGTATAATAATTAATATAATATATATTATTTTAAATTTGTTTTTGTTTTTAGGTTTCTATGCAACATTGTATAAATCAATTAATCAGTATATGCGACCAACATGGAATTGCTTTATTATCGCGAATACTACCTGTTTCAATGCAAGAAATTTTCAAAATTCAATTAGATACATATAATAAATTTCATAAATTTATTGGAAAAATTTGAATAATCATTGTAAAACAATATTTACAAATTTATATGTATATAATATATAAGTATATTTTAATATCGATCAAAAATATATTTGTATTAAAATTATTACATAATTTTTTTATTAGAAAGTTTTTTAATATTATTGAATTAAATTGTTAATGATAGTATTATTTACTATAAAATTATGTTTCTTTCTATTTAATATCCTTACATTTTATTATATCCTAATGTCCTTATAAAAATAAAATTTTTGAATAAAATGCAAAAATGTAGGGAATAGAAATTACGTAACATTGTATAGTAATGATACTGCAAGTCCAATAGTTCCATTCATGTATCTACTTATAAAAAATATATTCTGCTTTCTAAACTCTCACTGAAAGTATAATATAAATTTGAATTTCGTATTTATATTTAAGATTATAATAATTATTAAATTTTTATATTATAAAAATAATTATTTATGGGATTTTTTCGTTTACCTGTTCGTCGAGGTTATGTAGTCATTATATTAGGTGCTCTTACTGGTTATTATATTTGGAATGAACCGTTAAAACAATACGCTGAGAAGAATTTTGCTAACGAAAATTTAAATAAAGTAAGTTAGGATAAACAATCTAAGCATTTTTATTTTTTATAAAAATTTAGTTTGTTTTTAATTATATTATTATAAGGTAATTTAAGTCTAATTTATTATTAATATAATACTTAAAAGTATTTTTTTTCTTATAGGAAGCATCTCATGGCTAAATACAAATTTCGTTTACATCCTGGAAGTAAGCTACTTCTTGGTGTGGGTCTCTTTGTAGGATGTTTTTTTATTTATAAGTAAATATAATTATGTTGTTTGTATTATTAAGTGATAAAAAAAGAAGATATATAATATTAATTTTATGTACAGAGATTATTTCGAACAGCACGTTGCATTACGCAAAAGGGAGAAAATTAAAAGAGAGGCAAATATGTTATATGAGAAATATAAAGAAAGAGACACAAATCTATCAAAAGTAGAAATCATCTGAAAACTGTGTATTGTCATTAGAATGTAGCATGTGTAATAAATAATACATTTAAAACTATATAATACTATAATTTATTAAGTAACACATTACAATAAATATTTAGAAAATTAGTTCTTGAATTTGTCTCCATAAAAAGGTATATATATGCATACTGCTTTCCAATCAGTAAAATAGATCAATGCCAAACCAGCAGCTGTTCCATACGTCGCTATTGACGGAATCCTATTTATAAGAGATTTGTTATATATTATGGTACAAAATTATAAAAATATTAGTTTAATCTTATGATTGATATGTTGTAGAAAATGTTATATAATTTTAACATTAAGTATGAAATTTAGTTTGATGAATTAGTTAAATAATTAATAATGAATTGTTCGATATATCATTTGAAGAACATTTACCATCTTGTAGCAATTTCAAAATGTTTTTTCCCTAATCGCATTTTTTGATATCTTTATAGCACTCACACTTAAAATTTCTAGGCGATTTATAAATGTACTATATTGAAGTATGATTATACGATATAAGAGCTTAAAGAGAGATAACTTTTCTCTATTGCCACCTGAAAATGTTAAATTGTTACTACTTTTGATTAGTTATACCAACCTCAAGTAATTGAATGATAGTTGCAATTCATTATTTGTAAAAATCTAAAAGGAAAACTTCAGATGTATATATTACTAAAATAAAATATTTCAACATATTAAGTATTGTAAATTTTTAAAACAAAATATTTTAGTTTAGTTCTGTAAATTATAAATCTAGTGTTCTTTCATTTCATTAAAATATAAAAATGTTATTTAAAATATTAATTTAACTTAAAAATGTTTCTAAATTTAACGTATTGTACAAAATTTGTTATTTGTAACTAAAATTAACAATTACTGTCATATTTAAAAAATTTTTATGAAACAAAAGCATTTATTATTTTTATTTGTAATTAATTTGTTAATATAAAATTATAAGATATAAGAATATATTACTATAAATAATAAAATAAATTTATTCCTAGAATGTTTGATTGCACAATTTGCAATTATTAGTAATATTTAGTATTAAGGTTGGTTTGTATGACGTGTTTAAAGAATGGTAATAGACGATTTGTTAACATTATCAAGGGAGTTCCCTTAATTTTTGTGTGATGAAATTAGTCCGTGAATTTTCACAAACTAAAAGTTGCTAAAAAGTGTAAAAGATAAAACATTGCTAATTTTATTCAAAAATTATAAATTTTATTATCTTTGGTAAGTTGTGCTCATTTATAAATAACAATTGTAATTTTTAAGTTTTTTTTTTTTTTTCTGTAAATATATTATCTTTTCAGATCTTTTTATTGTTAAGAACTATGGAGACTCATATAGAGGATTTTATACCAAGAGCTTATCAAGTTGAACTATATGAAATTGCATGTAAAGAAAATATTATAGTTTACCTACCAACAGGATCTGGAAAAACATATATTGCTGTTATGCTTATAAAAAAATTAAGTGCAGATATACAAAAGTATGAATCATCAATATCTTCTTTCAATCATTATCATAAAGTAATAATATCATTAATGTTGAAAGTCTGTACCGTGAATTTTATATCTAGGTCTTATGATGAAGGTCGTAAACATACTGTATTTATAGTGAATACATTACCCTTAGTCATACAACAAAGAGATTATATTAGAAGGTTAACTGGTTTTTCCTGTGGAGCATTTAGTAGTGAAGAAGGAGTTGATTTTTGGCATACTAAAGATTGGAATGCACAATTAAAACAGCATAATGTAAGAGAAGATAATTATAATTATAATTTGTTATTGTTACAAATATCGCTTTTATAATATATGAATTGCATTTAATTGCATTTCTTTCAAAGAATATTATATTATAGGTCTTGGTAATGACATCACAAATCTTAGTCAATGCACTTTGTCATGGATATATGAGTTTAAATAGAATAAATTTGATTATTTTTGATGAATGTCATAGAGCAGTAAATGATCATCCTATGCGACAAATTATGCAATTTTTTCAAAATTGTTCCAAGAGAGAACAACCAAAAGTATTAGGACTCTCAGCAACACTGTTAAATGCTAATGTAAAGATGGAAAAAATAAAGTCAGTTGTTCAGGTAAATTTCATTTATAATCACAAAATAAAAAAATTTTTCTAATTAATATTTAAATTTCATTCAGTCTTTAGAAGTAACGTTTAATGCAAAAATAACTACTGCAATTATAACACACAAAGAGTATTATACATCACCAAATGAAGAAATAGTTATATTTAACAGATATATTGTGGATAATGTTGGAAAGTCCATAAATAATATCATTCAGGATGTAAAAAATATTCTAAATTATGTTATTTTAAAAGATGTTTGGAAATACTATGAATCAAGCAAAGAATTTAGACCAAAAACTATCAGTCAAAAGTTGCAGAATGTATTAATGGACATACAATATCAGCTTTCAAGTACAGGTATATATAATGCCAGAATAGCAGAATATCAAGAAGATAATAAAAGAATACCATTATTCTACAAGATGGGACAATAACTTTGGTCACCTTGAATATGTCTGTTATTTTTAGAGGTATGGATAAACTTTGTCAACAAAAGTTGTTAAGAATAGAGGTTATATTACGACAATGATAATTTTTTTGCAGGTAGGAGTGTTTTAAAGATTTCAAGATCAACTTTTTAAAGTGGAATTATATATTTTTTTATATATTAATCGATACAGGTTAACGTTTTCTATAAAAAAGTATTAATCTATGCATGTCAGAAAATTATTAGTTTAGTAGATATTTTGATTTTAATTTTATAAAATTAAAATGAAAGACGAGGAAAAATAGTAATGTATTTTTGTTCTCATATTGTCTTTGTCTTTCATGCAATAGGTGTTATAAAATTACAAAAACTTGTTGACAAAATTTATACATATCTTTAAAAATCAACGGACATATTTGACATGATCAGAGTTATTTCCCTATTTTAGATATCTAAAAATAAATGAAGATAAAAGGTAATTTTTTTGACATCTTGTTGCGGGAAAATTGAATTTGTATATTATGTTCAGAAAATTAAATTTTTACATTTATACATTGTTAAGTACATTTATATTTAATTTGTGTAGAATTTTAAAACTTATTTTTTTCAAAAACGAGGTTTTTTTTGACTTTGCATTGAAATATTTTGGATTAAAATAATTGATGCTAATTTACCTTTCTTTGTATAGATAATTTAATAAATTTAATTTTCAGGAATTTATGGTGCAAGTAAATGTATTTTACTTTACTTAATCCAATTAGAATGTTTAAAAAAAGCTACAGATGATGCAGTATGTAAATATTGGATACAAAAATATTTTAAGTTTTATTTATTTATATTATTTGTAATATAATATGTTATATTTATAGGAAGCTATATATATTTTAGAATATATTATATCAAAAATATCTACTTGTAGAAAATTATTAGAAGATGAAATGAAAGAAAAAGAAGAAAAAGAAAGGATTTATAAGTAAGTTAATTCCATCTGTACATTTTATACAATTCATTAATAATATTTTAAAACAATATGCAATTTCAGATATTCATCTGACCAAGTTCGACAACTTTTTAAAATACTAAAAGACTTTTATAAAAACAAAACTGATGATCAAATATTTTTCTGTATTATTTTCGTAAAACGCCGATTCACCGCAAAAATATTGTATCAAATATTAAAGGTAAAAAATAATTTTTATGTTAATATTTTATGTAAATTTATTTTTATTCATTATTTTGCAATTTGTATTATTTTAGAATATATCTATGCATGATGAAGAATATAAATTTTTACATCCAGATTTTCTGATGGGTGTCTCAGTTAATCCTTATAAAAATTCTAAAGAACTATTATGTATATCAAAACGGAATAAGGAAGTTTTGCTCAGGTATAATATTTTGTATAAATAAGTTAAATAATAAGATATATTATTATACACTATAAATCTATTTATTTAATTTTAATATAAAAATCAACTATGGATCATTAATAAAAAAAATATATAATTTCTTGTAATTTTTTCTTTTTTTAGATTTAGAAATGGCTTGTTAAATTGTCTTGTTGCAACAGATATTATAGATGAAGGTATAGATGTACCAAAATGTTCTTTAGTTGTAAGATATGATTTTCCACTTGATGTGAGAACATATATTCAAAGTAAAGGAAGAGCACGACATGTATGTAGTCATTATAAAATTTTGGTACAAAAAGATGAATCACAGTATTTACAACGATATAATGAATTTCAAATGACAGAAAAATACTTAAAAAAGGTACTACTTTTCTGTGTTTTTTAATTAATTTTTTATAATTATTTATATCTGTTTATATTAATTTCTTATGATTATTATCTGTATAATTAAGAACTTAAAATATTGTAAACATTGTTCCTATATTGAGAGGATATTTTGTTATATTATTATATTAATATTATAAAGATTATAATTTGCATTTTTTTAAATTTTTAACTAGTATTTGGAGGAAAAAAGTTATGAACGTCGTAATTTACCAACTGAAGATGAAATAAAAAATGAATTATATCAATACACCATAGAACCATATATAATAACTGGTAATGATGGACAAATGTGTTGTATAACAGAACAGATGGCAATTAATGTAATAAATGAATATTGTACATCCTTAATGAAATCAAAATTTACCTGTTTATCACCCACTTGGATTTTACATAGAATTTCAGAAAATTCAAATAATACTAAAGTTAATAAATATCAGGTACTAAAAGTCAAAACAATTTTAGCTTTTTCATATGGTTCTTTTTTCTTATATAGAACTATAACTTTCTTATATATGTTTCTTAAATATGTTTTAGGTTTCCCTTAAATTACCATTACCATCTCCGTTAAGAACTGTCATTTTTAGTGATTCTATGCCTTCTGTCTCTGGTGCAAAGAGATCTGCTGCTATGAAAATGTGTAAAGAATTACATAAAATAGGAGAATTAACTGATAAGTTGCAGCCAGTTACAGCAGAATCACTTCAGAAAGATCTAAGTTATTTATTTCCAAATTGGAATGATGAAAATGAATCAGAAAAAGATTTAATAGGAACATACAAGAGAAAACGGCATTATCAGCTACAAGTAAAAACTTTTTATTTCATTGATCAAAATGTAATAAATATTATCATTTATATTATGGTCATTGTTTATATGATCTAGTTTCCATCAGCTCTGTATGGTGTATTTCCTCGTCCACAAAAACAAGTATACCTACATATTCTTCATGCTACACCTAAGTTTTCTGCGCCACACCATGATAATCGACATTTGATATTTTATAATTTATTACATAATAATGCAGGTTTTGGTATACTTTCTACAAAACAAATACTAGAGGTATAAATTTAAATTTGTTTTAAATTAAAAATTAAAATTTGTGTTAATTTTTGTAATAAACATTACATACAGTATATTCTTATTACAGATACCATCTTTTCCGATTTTTATGAATCTTGGTGAATTAAATATTGATGTTAAAGTAAATCATACAACGATGTTTTTATCTGGAAATGAAATTAGTTTATTAAAAAGTTTTCATACTTTGATATTTGATGAAATTGTACAAGTTATAAAATTGTTTATGGTATTTGATAATTACAATCTTGATAATTGTTTTTTAATTGTACCAGGTAAGTAAAATTTGTGATTAAATATAAAATAATAATTCAATACAGAAAATAAAAATATATTTATTCTTTCTGTTATTATGTAAAATATCACTAATATTACTAATGTTTAAATTTCTTTTATTCTAAGATTTAAAAGTAAAGAAATAGAACAAATGCTATTTTAAGATATGATTTTTTAGTCGATGAAAACTGGGACATAAATTGGAAAGTTATAAACGGGCATAAATCTATTGAACATATATCACCACCAGTTCCATTTCATTTTAAAACCACTGATTATGAATTAGCATTGATTAAACCCAATTATAGAGCTGCAGAAACATACATTGTTACTCAAGTGTGTCATGATATTACACCAAATTCATGTTTTCCAACTGATAATTTTTCATCATATGCTCATTATTATAAAGAAAAACATGGTTTGGTAATAAGTGATTTAAGACAACCAATGTTAGAAGTAAAGTCAATATCGAGGACAATAGATTATATAATACCTAGGTAATATATAAATTTATATATATTCTAAATAAAAATAAATTCATAATTAAATTGTATTTTTATATACAGACATATGCATAGTGAATCAAAAAATCGCAGATATGTGGACTCACCAAAAAATTTGAAAGAGCATTTAGTTCCAGAATTATGTACTAAAATTAACTTTCCAGCTTTATATTGGCTTAAAGCAACAACTTTACCATCTATTTTACATAGAATTTCGCAGCTTTTAATTGCAGAAGATTTGAGATGTCTTATTGTTAAAGAAACTAGCTTAGGATTATTATCAAATAATAAATGGCCTCCATTAGAGATAACTGAGGAAGAAGGAGAAGATTCATTTGAACCTTTATTGGAAACTTCTACTATGGAAAAGGATAATTTTCAATCAGAACCAGTTTTAAATGGACCAGAAATAGATGGTATTCTTACTTTATTTTATTTTGAAAATAGTATCTATTTATGTAAACTAAATATTTTTTTTGCATTTACAAATTATTATTATAGTTATTATAACAGAACTGTTTTTATTTATTTTCACACAGTATTAAATACAGAATCATATCATTACCCATGGTCAAGATATCAAGAACCACCAGATTTAGACAGAAATATTGAAGAAATTCAGCTAATTCAAATCGAACATTATTGTCAACTTATGAATGAAAAACAGGATAAAAATAATATGATAATAGTAATATTTTGTAATTTACTTTTTATATACGTATAGATTTCGTTATATGATTCTAAAAATTTATATACATATATAATATTTATATTTGACATTTATTTACAATAATCACAAAATTTATAATCCTACAGGCCAATGAGAACATTAATTTTTTAATTAAACCATCAGTATCAGTACCGCCTTTGCAAATTTTGTTACTAAAAAATTCGCGTGGTCCGGATCCTGTTCAGATTATGTATGTAAGTATTTTTAATTATTTTTTTTTTGTTCATCAGTATTTTTAATTATTTTTTTTTGTAATTAGTTAATTTAGCCAGTTTATGAAAACATTAATTTTTATAGGCATTAACTACCAAATTAGGACATGATGCATTTAATTTAGAACGTTTAGAAACTTTGGGAGATTCGTATTTGAAATTTATTATATCATTATTTTTATACAATAATTTTCCAAAATATACTGAAGGTCATTTAACCGCATTAAAGGGAAAAATTATTGGCAATCGTAATCTTTATTATTGTGGAGTTAAGAAACATATTCCGGGACGTATGAAAGTTGATGGTTTTGTAGTCTCAAGCAATTTCATTGCTCCAGCTTATACAGTACATAGGCAAATTCAAAATGTGTTAATAGATGCAGAGGTTTGTATTTAAGATCAATATTTAAAATCGAATCATATACAGAGCAAATTAATTAATAGACAATACGAATTAAAATGATTTTTTAAAATTCAACAAAATTACAATAAAGTAGGTACATTTAATACAATAAATAAAATTCTTTGTAAGGTATCACCAAATGTTTTATATGAAATTCAAATACCTAAAGATGAACAGTTTAGTGGACAGATCAGTGAAACCACAATGAATGTAATGCAAACAAAGATACTAAATTGGGAAACAGCAGAATCACAAACTGGTATGGAGCATTATCTTGGACTACAAACTGTTTCTGATAAAGCAATAGCTGATTGTGTAGAAGCATTGATCGGTGTATATCTTAGAGTAAGTCTAAAAACAAATCTTGCAATATATAATGCAATAACTTTTTTTATTATTAATATTTTTATTTTTATAGAGTATGGGTATTAAAGATACTTTAACATTATTACAATGGTTTCAAATTTTGCCAAGTGAAATTGATGTTGATGCATTGTTATTTGGTACTCCTCAGAATCCAATAATTTGTGAAGGAAACATAAACAGTTTTATGCCCTGGGCTTCCAAGATAGAATCTCAGCTTGGATATAAATTTAATAATAAAGGATATTTATTGCAGGTAATTTTACTCTTAATAGTAAAGAAAAGATAATTAAATGTTTTATTTATTGTAACTCTTTAATATCATAAGATATAATTTGATAAATTAATTTAATTAAAAGATATAAATGTTAAGTAAAAAAGTTAAATATTTCAGGCTTTTACACATCCCTCATATACACCGAATAATATGACTGAATGTTATCAAAGATTAGAATTTCTTGGTGATGCAATACTTGGTAAAATAAAGCATTTATTTTAAGTGTTTATTGATCAATAGAATATTTAATTTACTATGTTATTTCAGATTTCCTAATTACAAACTATATTTATGAAAATTGTGGGAATTTAAATCCTGGTGCATTAACAGATCTGAGATCTGCTCTTGTTAATAATATTATTTTTGCTTGCTTGACTGTACGACATGGTTTACATGTTGCTTTACTATCTTATACTCCAGAATTAAACAATACTATAGAACGATTTGTAAAATTTCAAGAAGACAGAAATTTCGCTGTGAATGACGAGGTATTTCACCAAAAGAAATACATTAAATATATTTTGAATTATTTTAAAATATATATTGTATTTCCATATGTACATACATACATATGTTTTTTGTATTACTACATAAACATAAATAATATGTTTTTTATATTTACAGCTTCTATGGATTTTATTAGAAGAAGACGAATGTAACATGGCTGAACATGTAGAAGTTCCTAAAGTTTTAGGAGATATATTTGAGTCCACAATAGGTGCAATATATTTGGATAGTAATAAAGATCTTACAACAGTATGGAATATAATATATTCCATTATGCATAAAGAAATCGGTGCGTATTTATAAAAATAATTTAATAACTTTAAAATATTTTACTATAAATAAATATCATTAATTTGTACTTTTTATCTAGATGAATTCAGTAAAAATATTCCAAAACAACCAATTCGTGTATTATATGAAACTCAAGGCGCAAATCCACTATTCCTGTAAGTATTAGTAGTAGTAATTAATATTTAATCTTCCTTAAAATTAGTTAATAATTACATATTTTCCCCAGAAAATCAAGTGTTGTTGATAATACGAATATTATCATGGTACCTTTAAAAGTAACTATTGCTGGGAAAGTAAAACATTTTCATGGATTTGGTGCAAATAAAAAACAAGCAAAGTGTGCTGCTGCAAAACAAGCTTTAAAAAACTTGTTATGTAAAAAATAGAAAATCATTATTATATGTACTGAAAATTATATTTACAAATTATTATATATTTAAAATATCCAAAATCTATAATTAATGAGAAATTTACATCATAATCAATATATTGTATTATTGTTTTATGTCATTTTATAATATATTGTAAATATCGACTTATTCAAATTAAAGTTTTTATGTTAATTTTCATTTTTTCGTTTTTTCAATGATGGTCGTTCGAAAACTTGCTTCATTCCCGCAGCTTGATTGTTATGGAATTTTAAATTTTGTGCCGTTTCTGAAATCCATGGTGAATCAAACTGAGTAGTGTCTTGATCAACTAAATGCGTATATTTAGTTCTACCACTACGTCCAAAGTTCTTCACTTGCATAACTTTTGGTAAAATCGTTTTATCAAAATGATCCTCTAGAGTTGCACCAGAGAAATCTCGTTTGAATATATTATCCTCTTTATCTAAGTAAAAAGCTCCACGATGGTAATATTTTTGTAGAAATTTGTATTTTCCTTTGGCAGCTTTATTTGTAATGACTTTTGGATTTAATCGCGCTTCTTGTCTTCGTTCTTCTTCTGTCATGTTACGTATTCGTTCAATTTCAAGCCGTTCTTTTTCAAGCCTAAAAAAGATATTTATAAGAATATATATTGAACGTAAACATTATTATTAATGATATATTATTATTAATGATATATACTGTTCTCTTTCTTCACGATCACGTTTAATTCTTTTTAATTCTCGTAATTTCCAAGCTTCATACTCAACCTCATCATTTTCATCATCTGTACAAACATCTTCAAGTTTTCCCTCATGTTCGCTAATATTTTTATTTACTTGTGTTTCTTTTCTTATTGCTTCTTCTACCATCTGTAAAATAAATAATGTTAGAAGAAAATAATCAATATTATTTATGTATTAACTATATAATTTGATTTACACGTAATGTTTGTCGTTTTCGTTCTTCCACCAACTTTTTGGCTTCAATTTCTGCTTGCTTTTGTTTCATTGCTTCTTTTTCTTTCTCCATCACAGTAATTCTATCTTTTTTACGTACAAAAACTGGCTTCAATCTGGGACCAGTTTCTTCCTCTGAATCTGTGTATTCTTCATATTCTGAACTTTCCTCAGAGGTATCAACTGATCTTTCATCTTCTTCTCCATGAATTAATTCTTCTTCATTTTCTTTTTTTGATAAAACTCGTTGTTTTAATGCTTCTCGTCTTCTTTCAATTTCAGAATCTGACAATTCTTCATCTTCTGAAGAATCTGAACTTTCTAATTTAATTCTTTCTCGAGTTCTTTCAGGTTCAATCTCAATTAATTCTGGTTCATGTATATGTCTATGTCTTTCTGCACGAATTTCTGTATTAGATTCCTTTTGCTTTTCCAAACGTATTAATCTTCTTATACGTGGATCATCTTCATCACTTATTTTAACCTGTGAATGCGTAGGTGTATCTGTAGAAATTTCATTTTCTTCATAATTTTTATGTACACGTTTTTCTAAGAAATCTTCTTCTTCAGACTCTTCTTCTGAGCTAGCAGCTGGTGCATAATCTGGCCTTTTGCCAGAAACATAACGATGTACTTTTACTTTTTTCATAGAAAGTTCACCTAAATTTAAATGAAGATTTAAGGTATAATACTTAAAATATAATTCATAAAGATAGCTTCTAATCGCTTAATTTTTATAATAATAATTATAATTTTGTAACAGGAAAATAAGTATTATAACTAATTGAGTATTAATTATAATTATAATATTTAATAACCTTTATCATTTTTTACAGGTACAGCACCAGCAGTACTTTGAATTCCCATAGGTGCAGGTGCCAGAGAATTATTTGTAACAAAATAATCCATCATCATTTTGCTAACTCACAATATAAATTTTCAAAACTAAAATATTTTATAAATTATACTTTAGTAGATCTGTATCAATCTAGTCTATCTGTAGCAATACCCAATATTAACCCCTTATATTAAAGAATATACATATAGAGATGCTATTTACAAATTTTTTCCAGAAACGATCGCAACGAAATTATGAAATACTATTTTATATACTAAAATAGAATAAAAATATTACTGAAAGTTGAAACATATATTTAAATGTATTTTGTTATTAATATTAACTTTAAATCGTGAAATTATATCATTCTGGTTAGAATAATTTTAAGATAGTCATAAATTTTAATTAAAATTTTCATTATTTAAATTTAAAAACATTATTATTTCAATAGTAAGAAATGTCATTTATTAAATTTCAAAGTCAAAAAATATCTTAAAATCCATTAAGTTTTTATCGCTATGATGTTGAATCTATGAAAAATTAGTTCATGACGGAAATTGAGTTTTAGATAATGGCGCTGTATGAAATTTTATAGGTGTTCATTTGCGAGTTGGCGCGAGGTCACGAGGGATATCTGATATATATAGTTAGTTGTAAAAAAAATAAAGGTTTAATTATTAATATTTCATTTTACTGGAATAAAAATTATACGATTACACAAACAAAATGTTTTGGGGTAAATATAATTATCATGGTTAAGATATATCTAACGATCTTCTAAAATTTGCCGGTATAGTGTTTTAAAATGGTGTCGCCATGTGGTTTTGAAAAATGATTACAATTTTCGAAAATAGTATTTTACTAAAACGAAATTATATAAAATAATAATTGTATAATTTTTTCAGGTTTAATACTGGAACCAAATAGACGATATACACAAACTGTTGAAAAATCATTTCATGTGTCAATGGCTAGTTTAAATCTTCAAAAAGCCGGTAAAATTAATGTTTGTTTTTCATTAGATTTTTAAATAATTTTTTTTTAAGTTAAAAGATAAATTGGTTTATTATTTAAACCTTAAATATGTTAAACCTTAAACTTTTCGAATCTTTGTTATGTTTTTAAATTATAGTAGTATATCATTTTAAACTTTGTTTATTATAGATGACAGTGTGGTACAAGTAATGTTATACTACGAAGATAGTTGTTATTTGTTATGCAATTTAAAAAAAAGCACAACATGGCAGGTACCACTTGATTTGAATTTTCATGAGGGAACCACAATAGCATTTATATGTCATGGTCATGGTCAAGTACATTTAACTGGTTATTTAATACCTGATGACGATTTAGATGAATTAGAAGAAGAAGAAGATGAACAGGTACCACAATTAGTTGAAAAACAATCGAAAAGGAAAGCTATAGATTCTTTAAAAAGTGAAAAGAATATTAAACGCTCTAAACAAGAAATTGAAGCAGAATCTTCTGATGAGGATATAGACCTAGATGGTATAACTGAAGAGCATGATTCTGATGAATCTGAGGAAGGAGATGAGGAATTACTATTTAATGAAGAAGGTACAGAAGAATATGAAGAAGGTGAAGAAGAAGAGGAAGATGATGAAGAAGAAAAAATAAAGTTTCAACAGAAAGATAAAAAAAATAAACAGCAAGAGAAAAAAAGAGTAGTTAATGGAAAAGAAGCTAAACAAAAAAGAGATAAAGGGAAACAGCAACAAAATGAAATGAATATCCAAAGTGACCAAAAAACAAGACTAGTAGAAGGTGGGGTACAAATCAAAGAATTGAAAATAGGTAATGGCAGTGTTGCAAAAAATGGAAAATATATTTCTGTATATTACGTGGGACGCTTGAAAAATGGAAAAATATTTGATTCATCAACGCAAGGAGATGGTTTTAAATTTAGACTCGGAAAAGGTGAAGTAGTTAAAGGTTGGGATGTTGGTATTGTAGGAATGAAAGTAGGAGGAAAACGACGTATTACAATACCTCCAGCTATGGCGTATGTATTATTCATTTGTGTATAAACTAAATTATATTATTTATATTCACTATTTTACATTTATATTCACTATTTTTTACATTTTCATTATAGATATGGAGCAAAAGGCTCGCCACCTATTATTCCTGGTAATAGCACACTGATGTTTGAAATAGAACTTAGGAATGTACATTAAATCATTGTGTCAAGAATATTTAAATAATGTTAAGCGATGTATAATGTATTTTAAACTAATAAATGTAATATCCTTTTTAATTATTCTACAAACTACGATTTTCTTCAAAATAGTACATGAAAAAAATATTGATACTGTGTTGGAATATAAAATGAAATTGTATACATTTTTGTAAAACGATGTATCGTGTTATGAAATGCGAGATATTAAACTATTTATTTCTAACATTTTCCTCGTAATAAATTGTGAAAAAAATAGGGAAAAAATAAAATTTTATTATCTTTTAACAATAGTGAATGACTTTAAAATTTATATAATTATACACCTTGTATTATAATAACAATAAATTTACTTCAGATAAAATATAATAGATTTATAATTATCAAAAAAGTTGTAAATAAGTATAGAGTTTCATATTTTGCAATAAATTGTATTTGAAATAACTATATCCATAATTAAATTTCATTTTAATGTTTTTTAATCCAATTTTTTATTTTCTTGATTTTTTATCCACGATAGTGTACAAGTGCCATTTTTACATTCCTTTACCAATTGTGGAGGTTGTTTTTTGTTTGTTAATTCTTTCTGTTTGTTTCTGAACTGCCACCACTTTAGAAATAATGGCTGTATCAAAAATCTCCATATAATGAGTAATATTGGTATAGCTACACATGGTACACATACCATTTTAGGTCAATTTAGAATCAAATCTGGAACAGTATAGGTTAATATATGTATACCAAATTAATAATTAACTTAAAAGTAACTATTTTCACACAGTGTAGAAATTTAACTAATACCTTAATTCAAACAAATATATTTTTTCTTATTATTACCCAATGTAACTGGTTTGAGATGATCTGGAAATATGTAGAAGAATATAACCTTTATATTAAAATTAAGTTTAAGTTTAAACATTTATTCGTATAATAATTTATTTTATTATTTCATATATGAAAGAATAATATTTTTAACAAAATTTAAATTTTGGATATATTTTTCTTTACTATATTTCAAATTATTGAATTCTATTTGATGTTACTTATGTTATATACTCACATTCGTAAAAGCATGCGCAATGGTTTATACCAATAATTAAAATTAATGTTTTATATTCAAGCAAATGTTTTTACTATAAAAATATTTAATATATCTTTAATTGTTAATTAAAATTAAATTTAAAAAATTAAATTGTTATAATTATTGTTGAATTAATTAAATTTAATTTTTTTTAATTTATTTGCCTAAATTTTTAATCATAGAATCTTCATGTTTTATTGTACATCTTAATTATTACTTAATATTATTTTATTCAGATATACATTGCATATTAACATTAATATATAAGAACATGGTCACAGCCATATATTGCTAACAGGATTTAAATCCTATTAATTTAACTTATGGATACAAGGTACTAAAAGTACATAAAGCAAGTATCAGTCAGTATTTTTACTAAACTTACAAGAATATTCTAATGAAATTGTTTGATTTATAAATCAAATTACATACTTCCAAATACTTTACGTCCTTTCGTTACGGATAAAGAAACAATGACGACACTTAAAATAAAGAAGACTAGTCCGAAGAAGGCGGTTAGAGCTCTGCACCATTGTCGTTTTTGTTTTGCTTTTGCAATTACACGACCCAATCTTTCCGCTCGTGAAACGTCAAGTGTGAAATCTAAATCTTCAGCAAATCCTTGCATACGATAATCCCAATTATTTTTGTTGGATGAGAAGATTCTATCTTTGTTGAATGAATCACCATCACTGCACTCCAACTGCTGAAACATCAGTCTTGATACGTTGGTTACATTGATATTGTGACTAGTATTATTTGCGCCTTTATTAACGTTATAACGTATATAACGTAATAATGTTATAATGTATATAACGTTATTATATGTGAAAAAAGATATACATGTTTAATGAAGTATATGGAAATAAATGTATTACTAAAGTATTACTAAGAATTCAATTTACTTATAAAAAAGATTTGTGCATTGAGTAAAAAATCGGTTGAAGAATTGAAAAAAAAAATCTATCTTAAATTTATAGTTCAGAAGTACATAGACTTACCATAGAATATTCTGGTTTGTTAGAAATAACTTTATTCCGATCTTGTTTGATTTCTTCATTGATATTAATTGTTTCTTTCCTTTCACTTTTAATACAACGATTCACACATATATTTTTTATTTTTTTATTATCAACGATTGAACGATTTAAGCATTTACAAACATGCGATTCAAAAATATTTTTATTGTTCTGCAACATTAATTCTGAATTTATTCTTTGACAGTGATTATCCATCAAAAGCATAACAGGATTTTCTTTTTTTTCTGATTCATCGTTCATCTTGGTTTGTTCATCATTTTCAAAAGATGATAAAAATCTATGAGTATGTTTACAAGTGCATACGCAAGTGTACCATGGATTGTGCAAATAAAATTGTCGTGTATTATTGTAAAGTTTTGAGTTAACTGGATTAATTTTTGTCGAAGAATTTTTATTGCTACTTGATAGATACGAATTCTTATCATTTAAAAATGATCGTTTGCTTGGAAAAAAAGAGGAATTATGGTAAACATATTCGTAAAGTCCCCCTTCTAAATCAATTCCTTGAGCAACCTTATACGAGATATTGTGTAAAATCTCTTCTGGTGTCATAGCATTTTTGCCTTCTATCACAGAATTCAGTGTTTGAGATAATTCAAGGAGGACATCGTGTGCTGATATACTTGCAGACTTTTCATAATCCCAATCGCAATATGAATAAGTGTATGCACAACTGCATCCGCAACATGTATACAAAGCTATTATAAACCGCAATATATTTTATTGTTTTTATAAAATATCAACATGAAAGAAATATCAATATATCAATACTTGGAAACATAAAAATATCAACACTTACTATCATATTCAGGATTTTCATCGCTCTGATAAAATTCGCGTGGATTGGAAAACGTAGTCGGCCAAATAGGACGTGGAATTGACTCACTCTCGTGAATTACAGCAAGACCTCCACTGAACTGATCCTTCATTGTTAAAGGTACTCCTCGAAAAAAATTCTGACCTGAGACTGCTGATGTATAACAAGAATATGAACCAGCTGATAGTGGCGGGGAATGACTGGAGTAACCGGAACTGGTCGAAGTTCGATAGCATTTTCTTAGATTATTTCGCGTTGTGGTCGTTGTTACTGTTGACGAACCGGCCACAAATCTTGAAACATCAGCCTCTAACGAGTCAGCTTCTATCCTGAAGGTAGTTTTTTCTATTTTATTTTATATTTAAAGATAGTTTGTACATTATTGCAATGATAAAAAAAGAAATTTAATTTACCATTCTATCTCATGTAAATCGATTCGTGGTACTGCGTACAGATTGTCAGAATTGCAAGTGAATCTCTCATTTGGCGCATACAAAGACAATTTGGTAGTTTCACTGTCAGAACTAGTTTGATTCCCACCTGAAACTGCCAATGCGATTGCGGCACTGGAACAAAACTTCCCGCGTTCCGGCATCACCTGTTACGATTCAATTTAATATCATTTCCGTGCGAAGTTTTATAAAACTTCATGGTTTTGTATATACTTTTAACAATGTCACCAATAATATTTATTATAATTGATATAAAAAATAATTGAAAGTGCCATACAGATATAGGTGGTTTACAAATTTATATATTCATACCTCGATGGTTCGTGGCTGATGACGGTGTTACCGCATGGATTAGATGCAGGTTCATCTAGGGCCAATAACCATCGTTGCATATTCTTTTAAAATAATCGACCGCGGCCTAACAGCCGCGCGTTTTCATTTTTGAATTCCTTTATTCTCATTAACATTTCAGCATCTCCTGATACAATCACTGGAAAATATAATACAAATATTAGTATTAACATGATTGACTGATAAACATAAAGGCAGGAATCTAATAAATTTTATAAAATAAATTTCTGTCGTATTCTTGTTTTATTAAATTATTTCATTGGTAGCTGTTTTACTGTACGGAAAAAGCTTTTTTTTAAGTTTTATTTGCAAGTCGATTAAATTAACATCTCAATTTAAATTCTCATTGAAATTCCGACTGTACAATCTAATTTATTAGATAGAAATTGTGTTGAATAGACACTTATTGAATATACTATTTAGTATTAATCAATGGATGGTCCAAATTTCAAGGTCGCTTTCACATTCGTCATGTTCACGTAAGAAATTGGACAACATGAAACAAGTATTACATTATTCAGGACATTCTTTACAAGCAGATGAAAATATAAGATATTTTTTGCAATAATAATTATTTACTAAATAAAATATTAAAGACAGATTTTGCCATTGTTTAATTAATATTTTTTATAATCTTTACAAAATAATCGACCGTTTTCTTAAAGTCAAATCGTTTCAATCAATATTGAAACATAACGATTACATAAATTATATTATAGAAATGACGTATCCGATACGAAAGAATTGGTCCAATTGATATATCAAAAATACTTCTGTACATACACAGATAAACATGGTACTCCAATTACTTAGTACCATGGGTCAATGTAAGTACACACCGCAGCGCCCAGCACTCCGCATTCCGCTTCCAGTCGGCCACTTTCACGTCACTATAGCTCACTACCCGACGTTCAGGTATTACACGGTGTACCCTGGAATGTCGATTGACGTTACAAAAGTCCTGTGCTTAAAGAAGAATGAAAACTTCACTCAAAAGATGGTATTACACAGATTATGTAATCAAGAAATGTTTTTATTAAACCTGCAAATAATAATTCAATAAATATCAATTAGTTTCTAAATTATTCAAAAAAAAGAAGAAATAAAATAGAACAAGAAAGTATAAACGTTATCAAATTAGGTTTATTTAAATAAGTAACTATTGAATGAACACTCAATTGTAAATTTATTTTTTTCATATTGTTAAAATTGTTGAAGTTTGATTTATACAAGACGTAAATTTTAATTCAAACAATTGTTATATAAAATATACGAGTAGCTATGTGTAATTTATTAATTCCTCAAAAAGAAAAAAACAAATAAAATGTATAATCTTATAGGAAACTCATATCTTATCTTATGGGAAGCTCATAAGATTAACAATCTACGGAGTTGCAAAAAATATTTAATTTCACGAACTTTCACTCGTACTCATAGGACCATTATATAAAAATAATCGCCCTACAGTTCGAAAATAAATAACCGCTTCTCCATTCTATTACGCTGCAGTCCTTAAAAAGAACGAACTTGCTCTTTTAATTGACTGACAAATTCTATTCCTTCCTACAAGTAAAGATCTTTGTTTAATTTAAACGAACTTTTCCAAACATATGCGATGGATTGTAATTTTACATATCCTGTACAGATCAATCGAAGAAAATCAAGAGTATAAACATCCGAAATAAAAGATACATAACTTTAAAAGTTAAGTATCATCAAGATTGAAATAATTAACAATTAGTGAAAACCATTCAGTAGATGTAATTATAGGATTAAATAAAAAATTAATTGATAATAAAATAAAGGAAAGAGATATTCATACGGTAAAAATTTTCTTTCAGTGATACAAGAAAGGCGAAAAAGCCCCAGGCAAAGTACAACTTTCATATGCAGATTTATGTTTTGTATTATTGAATAAGTATAAAAACTTTACCTGTTGGAATCGACTAAACAACCAGAAGATAATATCTATATCTTTTCTTTTCCCTGGAGAAAGTATAAAATAACAATCAATAAATGTATTTGCATATTCAACGATCAACTAAAGATTACGTCAGTTTTATTGATCCATGTATGTATGTATGTACTTACGTGCTTCGACAGTCAATGTGCGACGCATTACCCAAAGAGATACACATGATTTAATTCTTCTAGCTGAGATATTCATTATTTTCTATAATTTCTCTTTAACTAAACTTAACTGCTGCAAAATAGAATCTAATCATTCAATAATGAAATTAAGAAATATTAAGAAAATAGTGACGTATTATGATTTAGAAAATATTTATAATCCAAAGCGCAATAGCTAATAAAATTAAGTAACATTGTTGAAGTATGTATATAATAGAACTTCTAATATCTAATGTAATATATGCACAGTATTATAATTCTGTTGTATACTTAAAATTTTTTCAATAAAAACAGTATGTAATGTTAATGCGTGAAATCAAATATATATAAAATGTACTGAAATCTTCTTATCAATTTGTTCCATAATTTAATAATTTGGACAAATCATTGACGAGTATTTTCTAAAATTATTAGAAGTGCTTTTTTAAATTATTATTTAGAATTTTAACTAAATTTCGATATTATTATATATTATAATGAAGTTTTTTGTTATGTTTGTAGAACAAAGATTAAACGAGTGATTTAAGATCAATCTATGAAAGTGAATAACTAAAATTCCTTCGGAGGACAAATACAATGTTTAAGAAAAATTGACTCTAAACAAACTCCATTTTTTCCGTTTTTTTGATCGTTTCATGTTCTTATATCTTTGTCCTTTGACTTTAACATATGGCCATTCTGTCGAGACTCACACCATTTCGCAACTTCCTCACAGAGTGTCGCGTAGCGTACTCACGAATTGCCTTTTTTTCTTAAAGTCTTGTTTAACGTAAAAATATTTCTTTACTAAATCAAATTGTTATTTTGTTATTATTTTATTATCTTTAAAATTCATGGAATTGCTGATCTTTAATTGATACAATAAACATGTAGATCATGACTAACATAGATAAATCAGTTAGTTAAATATCTAAAATTAAAAAATTATTCATAAATCATCTTAGAGTTTTATCCTATCAGTTGAATAATTGTAATTAAAGACAAATGTACAAATTACTAAGTAACGCAAATAAATAGTTGAATAGCATAATGTAAATATCATTGAAAGTACAATACTGCAGGTGTTCTTATGATATATGTAAGTATGATTTGTTATTAAAACGTAATAGTATTCATTACTCAACCTTATTGATTGATACATTCTATAATCATAAATTTGTAGGAAGATCTTTCATGTTTTTTTAAAATGTACACATACAATTTAAAATGAAATAAATCTTTACGAATAAAGTGTTGCATCATTATGAAATATAAATATAATGTTTAAATATAAATATAATAATATAATTTTCATGAAATATTCTCACGAATCACCAATATTGTTTACTAAAAATGAAAGTCGTATTTGCCTTTAAATATTCGTTTCTTTTTGATAATTTAAAAATTATTTGCTATTTGAGAAGCTAAGAAAGACTAATATAATAAAATATATCAATAAGTAAAATGATATATAAAAAAGTAACTGAAAATAATTGTAAAATAAAATTATTGAGTATTTAGAGTAATTAAATTTTAAATTATTCATTGATTTTGAAAATTTATATGTACTTTTAAATACCTGTGTATCTGTTTCAATCTTTTTTTCTGCGTCAATAAACTTTGTGGAGGAGGCTGGGCGCTCGGAAGACAAAACTTTCACATGCGTGCCAGCGTGACCGTTATACTCACGACGTTCCACTCGCGAATGTCCAAAAGAAACTGAAAGTCCCGTTTCTTCGTCACATAAACTCGACCTGTTCGTTCAAGAGTCTTTATCCTTTATTATGTTATTACATTTAAATAGACTAAATAGAAAAATTATTTATATTTCATCCATGGTTCAATTTTGAGCGATATAAATTAATGCAAGATACATATTTATATATTTGATAAATATTTAATAATTTTTAATAAAAAGAAATAGGATTATTTATATGTTTCATACATATTACTCTTTTGCTTTTTTTAAAAATCAAATTTGGTACATTTTACTTCAAAATTTCTTCTGAAAATAAGTTTTATTAAAAATAACTCAAGCTAAAGAAAATTGATGTGTAGCTGAAATGAATTATGAAACTAAAGAATTTAACTTAATTGGATCTAAAAGGCAATTATTTGAATTTATGTAGGTATTTCAGTAAATATTTCATAATTTTTTTTTTCATTGTCAATTCTGTGACAACTCAAATTTCATAATGAAAATATTTTTGAATTTACTTACGCATTTGAAGATATTTTGAATTTACTTACTTTAATTAATGTATCATTTAATTTTTTCATTGGAAATTAGGTTATAGTGTAAGTATAGAAATATCAAATAATTGATCGAAATTTAAAATTAATCGATATTCGATAATCGATTCCCCTTTCGATATGTTTGATAGTGAATATCGATTAAGTAACAACTGGTAAGGAATCGATGAAAAGCGTCCACGCTACACGTGATATAAATTTATATTTGTAATGGCTAGTTTCGCTGAAGATTTATTTGACGTTTTTGAAGAAACAGAAGATGTAATAGAAGTAATTCCAACTCCAGTAAAGTCAAAAAATGAAGATTTAAATGCATCATTAAACGAAAAGTAAGTTGATTCCATAACCTCTTCGTAACTTACACTTTGAAAGTAAATTTAAGGAATATTTTTAATTAAAAGAAATAATATATATGCAGAGAAACTAATGCAGAAAGTGGAACTAAACGAGAACTTGAAAATGATTCTGATGAATTTATTTCCAAAAAATTACGATCTGATTCTATATTGGAGGATTTAAAGTAAGATAAAATAGTTTTCTCTTAGGAAAAAATGTTTGTAAAATTTTATTTAGATCATTTAATAATTATCTTTGGATAATGTTTTTTTAAATTTTTATAGTATAGAAGAATTAACATCACGTATTAAAATACATACAATAGAAACAATTGAATCATGTACACATGAAGTTGCAGTTCCACCAGATTATGAATATGTACCCCTGGAAAATAAACAAGGCAAACCAGCCAAAGAATATAAATTTGTATTGGATCCTTTTCAGAAAGAAGCAATATTATGTATTGAAAATAATCAGTCAGTTTTGGTTTCTGCACATACATCAGCTGGTAAAACTGTTGTTGCAGAGTATGTATTAGAATTTTAGAAAATAATAAATTTTTAATCAAATATATTGTGAATTATAAATAATGTGCAAAATAGGTATGCAGTTGCATGTTCATTAAGAGATAAACAAAGAGTTATTTATACAACACCTATAAAGGCATTAAGTAATCAAAAATATAGAGAATTTTTTGAAGACTTCAAAGATGTTGGCTTGGTAACTGGAGATGTTACAATTAATCCAACAGCAAGTGTACTTATCATGACTACTGAGATTTTAAGGAATATGCTGTATAGAGGATCTGAGGTTTTCTAAAATTTTATTATAAATATAAATATAATTAGATGTAAATAATATTTTTAGTTTTCTCTTTTAATCTCAATGATATATATAATATGTAGGTAATGCGTGAAGTTGGATGGGTAATTTTTGATGAAATTCACTATATGCGTGACAAAGAAAGAGGGGTTGTTTGGGAAGAAACATTAATATTATTACCGGACAATGTACATTATGTATTCCTTTCTGCTACTATACCTAATGCCAGACAATTTGTAGAGTGGGTTGCACATTTACACAAGCAACCATGTCATGTTGTTTATACAGATTACAGACCAACTCCTTTACAGCATTATATATTTCCTGTTGGAGGCGATGGTATCCACTTGGTATATAGACTACAATAAACAAATAACTTGTGATAAAATAACCAACTTATATTTATATATCTATGTTTATATGTAGGTTGTAGATGAAATGGGGCAATTTAAAGAAGAAAATTTTAATAGAGCAATGGCTTGCTTGCAACATGGTGATGCAGCTAAAGGGGATACTAAAGGTCGTAAAGGAGGTATTCGACCATCAAATGTTGGACAAACAAATATTTTTAAGATAGTTAAAATGATTATGGAAAGAAATTTTGCACCTGTAATTATATTTAATTTTTCGAAAAAGGATTGTGAGACATATGCAATGCAATTGGCTAAATTAGATTTAAATACATTAGAAGAAAAAAAATTAGTAGACGAAGTATTTAATAACGCTATGGATGTTCTCAATCCAGAAGATCGACGTTTACCACAAGTTGAAAATGTATTACCTCTTTTAAGACGAGGAATAGGTATTCATCATGGTGGACTTTTACCTATTTTGAAAGAAACTGTAGAAATACTGTTTGGAGAAGGATTAATAAAAGCATTATTCGCAACAGAAACTTTTGCTATGGGATTAAATATGCCAGCACGTACAGTTTTATTTGCAGCATCACGAAAATTTGATGGTAAAGATTTCCGTTGGATTACATCTGGAGAATATATACAAATGTCTGGTCGCGCTGGAAGGAGAGGCTTAGATGAGAAAGGAATAGTAATATTAATGATAGATGAGCAAGTTAGTCCAGTCGTTGGTAAAGCAATTGTACAAGGGAAACCAGATCCTATTAATTCAGCCTTTCATTTAACTTACAACATGGTTTTGAATCTTTTAAGAGTTGAGGAAATTAATCCAGAATATATGTTGGAGAGAAGTTTTTATCAATTTCAAAATCAAGCCTCCATTCCGAATCTATATAACAGTAAGTGAATTGTTTATTTGGCTATTAAATATTACGGTTTAGAACAAAATATTATTTTTGTGAATTATTGTAGAAGTAAAAGATTTGCAAATTGCATATAATGCAGTGACGATTGATAAGTATAATCATATCTCTTCCTATCATGATATACGTGAACAACTTGAACGTCTTAGTACTGAATTTAGATCTTTTCTAACAAAACCAGAATATTTACTTCCATTTTTACAACCTGGAAGATTAGTAAAAGTATGTATTCATATACACATATATGTGTCATTTATATTCAAAATCACTTTTTTATAATCATATTGGTAATTGTAGGTAAAAAATGAAAATGAAATGTTTGATTGGGGCATTATTGTAAATTTCAAAAAGAAAAATCCTAGAAATCCATCAAAAGAGAACACTGTTATTATTATTGATATATTACTTCATATTTCTAAAGACTCTAGTGAAGGATGCCCTGTACCTTGTCATGAAGGAGAAGAAGGTGATATGGAAGTAGTTCCTGTTATACATACTTTAATTTCTCAAATAAGTTCACTTAGATTGTATTATCCAAAAGACTTAAGACCATCTGATAACAGAAAAAGCGTATTAAAAACGATACAGGAAGTAAAAAAAAGATTTCCAGATGGACCACCATTGTTGAATCCTATTACAGATATGGGTATTAAAGATGAAACCTTCAAAGATATTGTTAAAAAAATTGAAATGCTAGAAGAGAGATTATATGCTCATCCATTGCATAAGGTAAAGAAATCATTTTTTGTTTCTGTACATATCATCTTTTCTGATTTTAATAACTTTTACAATAAATTTTTTACTTTTTTTTACTTAATATAGGATCCTGATGTAAATACTTTATACGAACAATTTTTATATAAAGAAGATTTAGGTAATCAACTGAAACAAGCTAAGTTAGAATTAAAAGAAGCTAAATCAATACTTCAAATGGATGAATTAAAATGTAGAAAACGGGTATTACGAAGAATGGCATATTGTACAGCATCAGATGTTATAGAATTAAAAGGCAGAGTTGCTTGTGAACTTAATGGGACTGATGAGTTATTAATGACAGAAATGATTTTTAATGGTTTATTTAATTCGTTAAATATTCCGCAAATGGTAGCATTAATTAGTTGTTTTGTTTGCGATGACAAATCGAATGAGATGCCTAAGAGTACTGAAGAATTAAGTGGTCCACTCAGACAAATGCAAGATTTAGCTCGAAGAATAGCAAAAGTATCTACAGAAGCTAATCTAGAACTAGATGAAGATGCATATGTAGAAAGATTTAAACCATATTTAATGGATATTGTATATGCTTGGTGTAAAGGAGCTACTTTTTTGCAAATTTGTAAAATGACAGATATATTTGAAGGTATATTTAAAATTATTTTTTTTATTAAATTATCAAAGGCTTTCATATATAATTCTTAAAAAATATAATTTTAATTCATTCTAGGTTCTATCATAAGATGTATGCGCCGTTTAGAAGAAGTTCTTAGACAGTTATGTCAGGCAGCAAAAAATATTGGAAATACGGATTTAGAAAATAAATTTAGTGAAGCAATTAAACTTATAAAGCGTGATATTGTTTTTGCTGCATCTTTATATTTATAATAAAAATTCTTAGGAAAATTTAATATTATTCAAAATATCTTTTTATTATAAATTTCATTCGTATTTATAACAAATTAAACTCCTTTAATATATCTTTATGTACTTCTTGCAATAATGGTAACAACAAACAAAAGGCTACTTTTGTTTGAGGTTTTTTAAAATGTAATTTATTTTTAGGAATTTAAAATATACAATGCACATGCATGGAAAGAACTTTTTTTATAATGTAAGACTACATTTGTCGTACGAATGAGAAGTACGAAAAAGTACAGCATAAAAATGTAGTTGCACAATGAACTGAATTCATACTAACTGATAACTATTCAAAACTTGTTAAATAAATAACACTTTCAGAATATTGCAATGCTTAACTTCTACATTTTAATTTAATTACAAGTTACTTATCGTTCTTCTAAAATTACTGTTTCTTGAGGGCAAAATTTCAGATCCATAAGTGTGAGTTTCGAATCCATAGAAGTTAACTGAAAAAAATAACTTTGAATAAATTTTAATTACATTAAAAATTTAAATTTACTGTAACGAATTAAAAGCACATGTAAAAAGATCATTCATCCATATTTAATTTAATAATGAGGAGCACATCTATGTAGTGGGAACTCAAGTGCTTACATCATCTACTTACATCCCTTCGAGGCCAATTACACAGAACTTTGTATTCGTCTGTTGGATAACCTTCCACAATAAGGAAATTAAGAAGTGTTTGTAATGGTGTATCAGATCGAAATCTACGTTCCAAAAATTTTCCAGCTGGAAGTCGTACTCGTACTTTTAGCACTCCATCACCAGTACTTTGTTGTGGTTCAGGCGGTAAACTTGATTCTACTGCCTGTCTATGAGCTTCCTTTCTTGCTTCTTCAGCCAACCTTTCGTTTTCAGCCTGTTCTTTTCGTTGCTTTTCTAGTTCTTCTTGCATTTGTTTTGCTTCTTCTTTTGCTCTAAAATTATGTGCAAATAATTATTTACGAATATACAGATTTATCAAAATATTATATATATTTTTAATATACCTATCTGCAGCTAAACTTTCTTGATATGCTCTATCTTGTTCTTGTTTTACTCTTTCTCTAGCTTGTCTTTCTTCCTCAACACCAATATCTGTTCGTCTCTGTTCCTGTTTTAAAAAAATATAAATGTAATGCTAGATACTGTGTTAACATTGTATATTCATTTACCTGAAATACTTCAACAACGTGAATTAAATTAGTTAATAGTTCATTTACTCCGACATTGGCATGTATTACTGTAAACATTTCTGTGATGGATCTAGCTCTCATTATAATTACAAGGGCAGGTAAAGTATCAACATCTATATTTTCCATAGCTAATGTTGCAAATGATCCTAATGTTTGCTTTACGGATGAAAGGAATCTGTAAATAAAAATATTTTGTAAAAAAAAGATCCGATGTTATTAAAAAATTATATTTTATAATTATATATACTTTTGCTTATTGGATTCAAATGTAATATCCCAACCCCATACAATGAAATTTGCAGACAAAACTTGTAGTACTGCCTCACAACTTAATAATTGTGTGCAAAATACATTTGCTAATACACTATTATCATGATGCAAATATACAGCTAACAATTTTCTCTGTAATACATAAAAAAATTATTTTATATAAAATACCAATTACAACAAATTATAATTCTATTAAGTACAAACCTCTTTTGCTGGCTTTAAACATGATTCTTTAACAGCATCTTTAAATGTACCAGTAAAAAATTCTGGATGTGCTGGTCCATATCGTTTTTCGAATTCTTCTGCAAAATGCATTGTTCCTATTGTTTCATCTGTTACATATTCTGGCACTAGAAACAAATTGCTTTTTAGTATTTAATATGATAGAAATATTACAAATCATTATTAATAATATAGAATTAAATTAAAAAAATTTAATTTTCTTACTAAGACGTTGAGTTTTTGTAGATCTGACATTATCTACAAAAACATCATCTTCTATGTCATCCTCATCTATAGAACTATCACTCTCAACTAGGTCTATAACTTCCTGAAAATATATAAATATTACTTTAAAACTATATAAATTTCCAAAATAATTATCAATACCTTTCTATCTTTTTTTATGGGGATTTCATTAACTGACAAATCATGTTCTGGATAAGAAATTCCACTTTGCGCTAACATAACATTATCGTTTTTTACTGAACTTGGCCAGCCTTTCCATTGTTGATTTCGAACTGGAACAGTTGTTAATGAATAAATGCCAGATTTAACATCCAAGATTGTATTGGTTCCAGGAAATTTCAAGTTATATGTTTCCTTCTTTATTTCATCTTTAATATTTAAAGTATATGTTCGTGTCATTCGATTTGATAAACTCATTCTATAAAAACAATAAATGCACATAATTATACACAAAATTAAAATATTTTATAGATACATAAAGGTAACTTTCAAAAAGTTTACTTACATATCAGTTAAATCAGCATCATCTACTGCAGAAGACAGATATAAAGTATTTTCTTTAGGTAAATCTAATGACTGTAGTGATCTATAATCTGATTTTGGTTCCTTCTTCCATCCATAAAGACGTTGTTGGCAAGGTGGCAAATTTGTTTGTACCCATATAAGCTGTTTGAGATCCTCTAAAAAGATATTTTAGATATAAAATTTTCATTTCAATTACTATACATAGAAATATAAAATGTATTAATCACTTACTTAATGATGAAAACTCAGACAAATTTATTTTATATTCATCACTAAGATAATTAATATGGAATGTAAGAATTCTTTCTCTTTCAGAACTTTTAGGTTTACTCGTTCCTGGTTTTGAATTTTCTGTTATTTCTACCTTGGAACTACTTTTAGAATCACAATTGGTTTGAGATTGTAACGAATGAGCTTGAGGCATTCTTTCAATTTCTTCTATCATTTCTATGTCTGGACTTACTTCAGAAGATAATTGTTGTGTACTACGAAGCATAGCTTGATTTACTGCTGCCTATATAATATATCATTTAAATGAATTATCACTTTAATGGATTTCTACATATAATATATAAATACATTTAAATAAAAAGATTACCAATAAATCCCAATTTGATTCTTCTAAATATTTAATAGCATCACCAACATCATCAATTCCTGTACATGCCTAAAGGAATAGTTTATATTTATTTATACTATTTGTAAATAATTAATATATGTAAATATTAATATAAAATTAGCTTTAAACAATATATTTCAAATTAATTAATAGAACAATTCTTTTTTATAGTTCGTTCATCCATTTGTAATTTTTTAGTCTTTGTTATTTTTTTTCATGATTCATAAATACAGTACATAAGAATGAAGACAAAAGAAATATAAAAACACGTTTAAAAATATACAATATCAAACATCATAGAATATTATTTTAATATTAATAATATACAAAAATTGAATTTTCGAAATTGATTTTCTTGGAAACAAAAAGTCTTTATATCAAATTTATTTTTCTTTTTTTTTTGTTTGAAGAATCGCTTTCTTTCTGATTGCAGTTTTAATTTTCAAACCACCCTACATAATACCCACCCCATACATAATTTTTTTTTTATATATTTTAAAATATCGTTAAAATTTTGATAGATCGAAGAAAAAACAAACGAAAATATTATTTTATATTCATATATCTTTTTTCTACTACTGTCAATGTCATTAATGCATACATCATAACCTAAAATTCTATTTTGTATATGATATTAACGAACAATCAATCAACCAATAAATCACCTGAAAGTTAGCTAAAATCTCATCTCGGGTTCCAGCCATTGTGTTGTCGTTCACTGTCAAATTTGAAAAATATATACACGTATCGAGAAATACTGTTTCGTCACTTTTTAATCGTTACAAGCAACATGCACAACTAATGTAAGCCATTGACGTCTTAAACCTCGCTCTAACTCGAAATGAACATTGAACCATCTATATAGTGTTTATATATTTTCTCTTGTAGCAGCAAATAATTGTTCGTATATTCAACGACACTAGGAAAGTATTTTCATTGCTCGAATAAAGGTTTCTAATATATGTAGAAGATTATGATTGGTAGAATCTTGAATCGTTACAAGCGATCTCCAATCATGTTTAAATAATAAAAAATGTATACAAAATGTATTTTTTACATTTACAATGAATAATATAATATATAAATGATTCAAATTCTATATCAGATCTTCGTTTTATTTATTATAAATATTTATAAAAAATAATAAGAGAATAATGACGATTATCTTATATCTAAAACTTCATCTTACATTTCTATGATTTAAAAAATAGTGATGTATACATTAATTCAAAACGAATAAAAAGTTAGTATTCTACATTATTATAAATAACAAATAATATTTAAAAAAAATTTGGCTTAATTAGGAAGAATTGGTTATTCAATTTTAATTTAGAGCATGTTATGTGTATGTGTGCATAAATGAAATACAGGCTTTAGTGTAGTGTATGAAAAATGGTACTTTAATACCGTGATTGTAACAGAAACGAGATCTGCTCCGTCCACGTGAAACCAGTCGTAAATTTACAGTAGTTGTTTCCATTGTCAAAAAGTTTTGTTGCGTGCATCGTAGCTGCGCGCGTGGCCGATCGAGGAAGAAGACTTTTGTGCCTTCCACGCCGGGCACCGCCACTTTATCATGATTAAATTATTCTCATTAAAACAGGCGAAAAAGGATGGCGAATCGCCAAAAGCTGGCACTCAAAAGAAGGCATCTGCAGCACAACTGAGAATCACAAAAGGTTTATTGACGACTAATCGTTTCCCTTGTGATTTCCGTTTTATTTGTTCATTTTATTTAATGTATAAAAATTGAAACGTCTCCATTAAAAATTGACCAAAGATTTTGTTAAGATTCCATGTTACAATTGGTTTTGAATTTCCTAACAGTCAATATCTGCTCATTTTTTAACGATACCGTGTTATTCGCATATTTTATATTTAGTTTTTTTACTCTCATTGATCCCATATAAATATATGTATACTGTATTTACAAATTGATTTATTTTCACATTTTTTTGAAAGTATATATTGATTCATAGACAAAAACTCTATACATTTTTTATGAAATATTATTTATAACATTCTAACAGTCAATATCATAGACATTTAGAATAAGAATAAGCTAAAAAAGAAATTTTTAATAGAAATAAAAGTTAACTTAATAAATAATAAACATATTTGCTTATATTCAATAAAATGGCAAGAATAATTATTAATGTAATTGTTTCTCATAAAAAAGATTTAAGAAGTAATTTGCTTTTTATACCTTTTTTGTCGTTAATATTAATATTTAGTCTTAAGTTTTTCTTCATTAAAAACATTTTATTCACTGTTTTGACCTTTAAGTAACCTTGAATAGTTTGATTTAAAATATATTTTTTTCCTTTTATTCTTTAATATATATTTTAAGAAATTTTTATTTTATATAGACATAAATGAACTTAATCTTCCAAAAACATGTGGGACAGAGTTTCCTGATCCAGATGATCTTCTTAGCTTTAAACTAATTATTTGTCCAGACGAGGTAAGAACATTTTCTTTTCTTCTTAACAGTTTGGTAATGAGTTTTTAATTTTTTAGGGATTTTATAGAGGTGGTCGATTTGTCTTCAGTTTTAAAGTCGGACCAAATTATCCTCATGAGCCGCCTAAAGTAAAATGTGAAACACAAGTTTATCATCCTAATATTGACTTAGATGGCAATGTGTGTCTGAATATTTTAAGAGAAGATTGGAAACCAGTTCTTACAATTAATTCTATTGTTTATGGATTACAATATCTTTTTTTGGTACTTAGTAATAACAAAAAATTAATTTTTTATTATATTAAAATTATTATATTATATTTTATTATATTTTTAATAAAGTAGCGAACATTTTATATAAATACTTATATAATTCAACAAAGAAATTTTTACGAAAATTTATTTGTTTTTAGGAACCAAATCCAGAAGATCCATTGAATAAAGATGCTGCAGAGGTTCTGCAAAATAATAGGAGAGCATTTGAGCAGAATGTAGCAAAAGCAATGAGAGGTGGCTATGTTGGCGCGTTTTATTTCGAACGATGTCTCAAGTGACATTAACGTACACTTTATTCGAGGACACATTGCGGAGAGAGATCGAGAGTAGAACTCTTTCATGCTCTAAACATGTTCCTCTCGTCCATCTCATTCGTTTTATCGGACCTCTCTGCGTCTTCATGAGTGCTTCGTACCTTTGGTCAATAAACCATCGGTTAAAAAAGGCCACCGATGTGCTGTTTTCTCAGAGTTGTGGGATACTTTTTCTCCTTTCTTTATTTTTTTTCTTTTAAATGTAATAAAAAATTGAAATTGTATTTACATTTGCAATCTTTTACTCAATTGGTAATATATAATTAAAACAAAACATTGTTAAATAAAGATTGTTAAAAGTTGTTTTTAGAAGTACATACAAATTGCTTTACTGCTTTACCTAGATATACTTATTAAAAGATTAAATGCGAAAACAAGGATATAATTATTGCAACTCATGTAAGAAATTACTTTTAATTATAATCTTTAAATTTCAATTAAATATTATCTTCATAACTAGAATTGCTATAATTTTATTAAAAAATGTATATATGTGTACAACATACACATATATCAGCAAACGTATCTACAATTTCAATCATCGCAGCTCCTTTTATAAATATATCTCTCTGCGCTGAGAATTATTTTGCAGGATATAAATTATTTTTCTTAATCGGATATATATATATATGTGTGTGTGTGTATGTGTGTGTGTGTGTGCGCGCGCGCGCGCGTGTGTGTGTGTATATATATATATATATATATCCTGCTAAGCTCTTCATTTGAAATCACATAACTTAACTTATGTATCGATCGAAAGTGGAATATAAGGCTGTTAATGAAAAAAATTTTATATTTTAATTATTAATAATTCTATCCTAATGATTTAATTTCCATTTTTCTAGTCAGATATAATAACCAATGTTACTATGTAAAACTGTTATTAAATTTTATTTTATTCCTTTAAACAAATGAATAAAAAATAGTTAAAGATGCATTATACAATTTTTACAAAACACGACTGATTATAGTTAATGTCTTCAAATTAGAAACTTTGTATATGATTTTACATGAAAACATAATGTACAAAATGATATAGTTCTACATCAATTTAATCTCCTTTTGAAAATATCATTACAATTCATGTTAACGAAATTAAAGCTGGAAAATTTGAATTCTTCATTTTTAATTAGCATTAATTTATTATATTTTAGTACAGTGTTAGGAAACTTACAAACTAGAGAAGCGTCCTAGCCTCGATCCATTTTGCTTTTTTTTTAAGCTAGGTCCCATCCGCGTCGAGTGTGTTGAAGGCACTTTTTCGAGCGCTTCAAGAGCGATCGAACTATTATTTCGTCTGCTTTCCTCTTTCAAACGCACACATACATACACGCGCTTTTTTTCCCTCTTTCACCCTTCCATTTCATTTTTATATATATCTTTTTCTTTTTTGTACAAAAAAAAAAGAAACAGAAAAGAATAAAAAAAAAGAAAAATTCGATCGCGCTGAACGATGGATTGGTGTGAGCTCGGCGAAGAAGCACGATGATTTGGAAATCGAGATCAGAACATATTCCCTGGAATCTGGAAATCGAAATAATAATGATCAAAAATATCTTTTATATAAAAAAGAAAATGAATTACTATCTTTATTTATCTTAGATACATTTGTCTACTAAGAGAATTAATTACGTTTTATTATTATGTTATGAGAAGAAGCGTGCTTCTCCGCAGATTCCATCGTGGAATGGATTTCCAAACGCTCGAAAGGATGCTACCATTGTTGTATGTATCGAGCTATGGTCATGAAAAGTTAGAAACGTGGAGATACAAACAAAAATAAGTGCTTTTTTCATGTTCATTCAACTCCTGTATAACTCGGTTTTAACGGATTGGGAACATGTATTGCATTATTAAGGATATTCGACTTGGATGCTTCGCAATTTATTTACTTACTTAAGCTAAGAATATAAACGATCAGGAGTCTATCGGCTCAAAAGCGTTCCACCAAAATTGAACGATGTAGGTACAGTCTGTGAATGAAAAGCATAACCTAAAACAGAAACATTGTGTATGTATTATTTTAATTTATTCCTCAAAGCAAGCTATAAAAATATTACGATATTTTGTTAAAATATTAAGATCTTAATATGTTAGAAACTTACCACCGCTCTGTTCAATTCTTTTACTTTCAAGGGCTGCTTTACGCTGATCTGCTAAAAGAATAATTTCCTGCAATGCTTTTTGTTGTTCTGTAGTTAAATGACCGGTCAATGCTCTATACCAAACTGTATCTGTTCTTTCAATATCTGAAAATAAAAAAAGAAAAAATGAATTCATATATTATAAATAATAGATAAGTAAAAAAGATATATGTGAAGTATAAAAATTTAGTGATTACTTACTTTGCATTACTTCTTTGAAAACAACATATTCGTCTTGATTCATATCGTCTGAATCCAAAGGCGTAATATAACATTCAAGCGGAGTTTCCTCATTAGCATCATATTCTGAGTCATCACCGTCATCATCTGATCTGTGATCACCATGACCATCTTGAATTGATGCTGATACACTAAAACCATGTTGTGTTGATGATCTTGTCACCTTTTCTTGTAGCTTTTCCAAATATTCTTGACTAGCATCGTCTATTTCGTCTTCATCAGATGATAAAACCTCTGTATAAATATATTAATATATTATTAATTTTTTAAAAATAAAATAAAAATGAATAAAAAGAGATATATAAGGATAAATAAAAATTAATACCTTCGTCTATATCACTATCATCCTCTTCATTCTCTTCATCATCAGTATCAGATGCCTTAGCTGCATAGGCTCTTTTCAATCCATCAAAAAGTAAAATCAAAGATGGGATGATTTGTTGAACGCATTCATTCACCGCTGATGGTCTTGCTGGACCCATACTAATTAAAGTACATAATCCAAGAACACAGAGCTTTCTATCATGTAACCTAAATAATACAATTGCTATGTTTATCGAATTCTAATTATGACTATCAATTAATTCTATTTAATTATAAAACAAAAGTGCAGTTATTATCAAAGGGTTAAAATAATTCACCCCAAGAAACAATCTGTATCGTGAATCCACTGTTTAATGAAGTGTGAAGCAATTGGTTCCGTTGACTGTCTAAAATTTCCTTGTAATCTATCCATTGTTTCGAGACACAGGGCTGGATTATAATAAAGAGCTGCAATTACTACTTGCAAACACATTGTTCTCAACTCAGATGTTTTAACTTCACGCATCAAGCGTTCTAATACCAATTGTACGAATGAAGGTATACACTAAAAGGATAACATTTTATATAAAACATATTTAATTTTTATAAATAAATTTATAAATTGGATTAAAAATATATGTTTAAAATGTAACTTACTTGATCAATGTGACCTTTACATTGCAAGATTATAACTTCCAACAATTTGGCAGCATGACATTCTGGATCTTCTCCAGCATCTCCTGTTAATACCTAATGTATACAAATAAAAAAATTAATTTTTATAAAATTTTTTTCTTGTTTTTATAGAAATTCGATCGACGTACAGCTTTGCACATATTAAACATAGCCAATATATGATTTTCGTTGGATAAAAATGCTGGAGTGTCAACTGTAATATAATTATGAAGAGCAGGCATCATATCAGTAAAATATTCGAAACCATCTTTCTGGAATAACTGATACATTAATTCTAAGACTTTCCACATATCTCCCGAGATTGTTTTCCCAGTGAGGTCATAAACTAATGAAAGAGCTTCTTCATAAAATTCTGAAATACAAAAGAAATTATTAATGACTTTAACAACATATACAATTTAATATCATTGCTTTCATTATTGTTATTTAATTTACCCATAACACTTTCTCCAAAAATATGGGCAACAACTTGAAGCACTATTGGTTGTAATCGTGCCATGATTTGTGGTTGATTATCCATTACACTTAATAAAGTCTCTATTGTATTTAACAATCCCATGGCAGTAATAGCTTTTTCGTCACTGCCTTCATCTGTTTCCAACACTTGACTGAAAGTTGCAGCCTAAAAAATATTAGGACTTTTTAGTAAATTGTAATTTATCTTATAAAATGAAGAAAATAATACTTACAAGATGTTGACACATCTCAACTGCAATTGGCATAAGTTGTTCTGAATATGTATAAACAATTTTTTGAATAACAGTTGTTAAATCATCATTTTCTGTTTCTCGTACAATAGCTAATAATTCAAGAGTTATAGGTTTAATTAGAGGTTCTACATATTTTTGTGCTTTCTCTTGAGCAGAAAGAAGCATCTGCAAAGCAATAGCAGCCTCTACCTTAACAGGTAGATCTTGGTCCGTCAGAAGAGCATTCGTCGTCAATCGAACAGCTTCAACTAATATTTGTTCTTGTTTAAATTTTATTTCGGAGAAATAATGCAATACCCAACATGCCTGAAATGTAAAAAAATTACAAATTAAATAATCAGTAAAATTTTAATAAATAACAATATATGTATTACTTACTCTCGCTCGCATATGTCCATGAGGACTATTAAATTCTGGAAAAACATATTGTAGCAACATCTTATCCATTTGTTCTTTATAAACTTTCTTCTTTAATAATACGTCTGCTAAACTACCAACCTAAAGAAGATTGATTTTTAGAATATTTTATATTTTTTATTTTGTAAAATATTTTTCTACATAAAAATAATTACCATATGTAATGCACCATCCTTTTGTCTAGGATCTGCATTTGGACTGGTTAGTACTTCCATACAAAATTGCATAGTTTCCTGAAGCATATCCTTACGTTTTTTGCACGCAGAATACAATAAGGTTTGTGCTGCAGTTACTGGAGACACAAAATCTTCAAATATATCTAAAAAATAATAAATTACATGATTCAGTAAAATAAAATAACAAAAAATAAAATATACATAGAAAGAATATACTTTATTTTTAAATCTCACCAAATTTCACTCTAATATATTCATATGGATTATTGTTCCAAAGTTCTTCGTCTGAAGCGGAGTATGAGAGAATTGGAAAGAGTACATCGCGAATTATCTCAAACATATGTGGTTTCAAGAACTTCCATGAATATGCATGACTTACTCTATATATTAAAACAGAAAATTTTCAAATTGCATCTTCATAGAATTATTCCTTGAATTGCTTACCCTTGATTAATATAATTAATTGATTGTTGAATTACTCTAGGTGATACATATATCTTTCTTCTATATTGGTCCAAAATTTTCAAAAGGACTTCAAGTATCCCTGCACTGAAAGTTCTTAAGTACCATCCAGCAAATTCTTTATACTCCTGAGTTACATTTCCAGGACTTCCATATCTTTCAAACATTCTGCGTAAAATATGAAGAGCCCACTTCTTACATTTCCACCATGGCAATTCTGATCGTTCATCATCATCCAAGTCTGGATTGTTAGTTTCAGGTGGAACAGGTCTATCAGCTATTTGTCGTACTACATCCATCCATTGTGAAAAAACTTCTTTTGAAATCAAATCTAAAGGGAGTGTATACTGAAATAGAAATTCAAAAAGCGATTATATATTTTTATATAAAATATTATGTCTATTTATGTAAAATATTAAAATCTATATGGACAATATCTATACCTGCGTAAGAGCAAAAAATATTTTTAATATCTGCTTTTGTAGCAATACTGACTGATCTGAAGGATCTGGTAAAAGCCGTAATATCAATTGATAAATCATAGGAAACAAAAGATTCATTGCTTCATTCAATGGTCCTCTTTCTTCTGCTTTTTTATATCTAAAAGATATCGGTAAATGTTTTTAACATAAAACTAATTGAAATGTATATGTCATCTTTTGGTAATAATTCTTTTTTTTTCAAATATTAAATTTTTTTTTCAAATTTTTCTTTCAAATAAAAATTTCTGATAAGACATACTCAAAGTTCTTGACAAGTTGATGAAGTGCAAGGAGAACACCTGGCCAGCAAGAAGCATCTGAATTTTGTAAATATATTGTAATTTTGTCTACTATTTGCGTCCATCTTCCAGGAAAATCATGTTTTACTATATTATTAACACAAACAGCTAATTGTACTCTAAATTAACAAAAAAAATTGATTAAGATTATTTATAAGGATACCATATTGTACATATTATGTAACTGACAAAAAATGTGATTGAAAAAGAACTTACCTAATAAGTTCTGGTGCATGTACAAGAGCATCAACAATTGCATCACGAATCATTGCACGATCTTGTTCATGAATAGTAAATTTAACAGACCCGTTTTCATTTTCTCTATCAGCCCAATTTGTTGTAATTAAATTCTTCAAATATATGACACCTGAATTGTTATTAAATTCACATTAATTAATTAAGTCTTCCTTTGTTAGAAAGATAGAGTAATTAGTGTATTAATTACCAGCTTGTCGTACGGACATTTCTTCAGCAGTCATTAGCACTTGAAGTAATGTTGGTGCAAAACCAATAATTTTATGAATCTGAAAATATCATGGAATGCTTTAAATCATAAATTTTCTTGTTTTGTTTAAATTCTCTTGTCCTTATCATAGTGTAATTTTTTATAATTTGGAGTACAAATCAATTCATTTTTATTAATATTTAATATTAACGTTTATAAAATATATAAATATTATGACATATATATATATATTTAATAGTATTAATGTAAAATTAAATAACTATAGTAAATAAAAAAAACATATTTTTCATTATAATAAATATTTTAAAATAAAAAAAAATTTCAAAATATTCAAGAAATTTATCTGTACTATTTAAAAGGAGAACATATAAAAAGGAATTTTGAATTAATATAATTACAGGTTTGGTTAAAGACCATTCTTTGGAAAATTGGAATTAATAAAAGAATTCAAAACGTTAACTCCAACAAAGATAAAAAAATCTTATTTTTATAAATCTTTTTTAAAAGCATTAATTATATATACGTATATATACATAAGTGAATCATAATGAAAAAAGTGTAAAAAACGAATAATAATGAAGGAAAATGATAAGAATGAAGCACATGTTTCTGTTGGAGTATCGGTCATTTAAGCACGTTTTCAATCAGTTGACCGACCTGATTTAGCTGCTCTTCAGCTTGCTTTTGTTGCTCTGGGTCGATCGTGGCTCGTAATAATTCTGTCACTTTTCGTACATCCATCTTGTAATTGGTTTTCTGGTAGACGATGATGTCCAAATTTTTAACTCTCCGTCACGAATTCGACCCGGCGCATTCACCTCACTACTCCCTCGTCACGTGACACAACAATATGGCAGCCAAAACTGATGTGCGTTATATCCGGCCATTAACTATATAAAAGTTAGAGAGGAAACTAACAAATTTACTACATTGCAAGACTGTAGATAGTAAACTACATCATAAACAGATACATGTGCAATAGCTATATTTGTTTATAGGTCATCGGTCGGTCAAAACATTGTAATCGTAATTGTATGCACCATAGTTAAAAGTGCACCATTTTTATTACTATTACACTAATTTGAGAAAAGATATAATTTCATATTATATTTAAAATTTCACTCAAGTGAAAGTGTTAAGAATTGAATTGCAAAGCGAAATAGTGATATGTTGCAATTAATAAATCTTCCTGACATTGTTTTAGAGACAATTTTGTCTAACCTTACGTACGATGAAATTTCTCGATATAGAATTGTAAGATTATTTTTATCTTTCTTGTATATTATTAATTACTTGTTTTAAGTTTATACTAAGATTTTGCACATGTACTAAGTTCGTTTTTTTTTGTTTCATTGTGCAATAGGTTTGTAAACAATTTGATCGAACATGTAAAAAATTATTAAATCGAGGTTTCAATTTGATGGAAAAATATCATGCACAATGTTTACGTGCAGTAAAAAGTCAATTACCACGAAGAGAATCAGAAAGAAGGAGCCATCCTTTGGCACGTCATTGTGATATATTAACAGCAATTGAAACAAGAATATCTATGTTATCTATGACTTTTATAAAATATGTAGATCTTAACTTGTGTTGTTTTATTCCTGGAAAGGTAAAATATTAGTAGTTCTTTTAACTATTATATATATTAAATTAATTATATTTTGTACATGCAGGTAATTGATGAAATTTTTCGAGTTCTTCGTTTAATCCGAGATTCTAAAACTCCACCTAGAGCTCATGAAATACTTCAAGAGTTAAGAGATATTAGTAGTATGGCTATGGAACATTTTGATGAAAAAATTTTACCAGATTTAAAACATAGTATTTGTACTTCAGTTGTTAGTAATGTAGGTTCTTATGAATTGCCAAGTGGAAGTTTAATGATTTCTCATCATACTACAAGTTCGAACACAACACTGCCACATAATTTTAGCTCAGAAAAGTTGAATCAGACTTTTAAAAAAATTTATAGTCGTACTAAAAAGAATAAATTATCTGTTCTATCTATAAAAGGTCAAATTGGTAAAATGAAACTTAGAATGAAACGACAAGGTTTCCAAATGAGATTACAAAGTTTAAAATTACAAGAGCAGGCAAAGAAAATACATGATCAAGATACACAATTAGCTGAAATGAGAAAACATCTTGAAGAATGGGAACAAAAAATGGTTGATTTAACTGCAGAGTTAAGTCGTGCAAGAGAAGAAACACAGAAACCTGATTCTATAGAAACTTGTAAAAGAAAACATATAGATATGATTAATCAACGAGACACTGATCCATTACAAACAAAAGAATTACAAGCAAAAAAACGTAAACTCATAGTAGAAAGAATATCATCTAATGATGCAAAAGATGTCAAATTTAAAAAATTTATGACTGATCTTCTTGCAGGTAATGCTATAGAAACATATCCATCAACTTCACATTAATTTACTATTTGTATATAATGAAATTGTATATCAAAAACAAAATTATTATTCTATGTGTATTTTGCATTTTTTATGTTATAATTGAATAAATTTAAATGTTTAAGCTTTTTACATATTTAAGTCAAATATATATAACTGCTTTTACTATATATAATTTGAAATTATTTGAAAGTATAGTAGCAAACTATTTAATAAAAACATAGCAAACAAAAAATAAAGTAATGTTATTTTAATTTGATACTGTGTTTATTAAATAAATAGTAAATAATCAAATTTTTTTAATTTAAAAAAATCTATGTTATACAATAGTCTGCTCAATGGACACATAATTGGAAACCTGTTATATCTATTACTGAGAGTAGTAGATATTCTGAAAATTTTGAGCTATTATTTTTCTTTAGTTTATTTGCTTCTTAAAACTTATATATATCAGAAACAACAATGATTAATCATTAAATCTGAATGAAATAGAATGAAAGATTTATTAGTTGTATTATGTTACATAAATTCATTCAAATATACATGATTATGAAGTAAACAGTAAAAAATAAAAATTTTATTTTTCTTATTTTGATGATTCATAATTGTTAAAATAGTCTGATTACAGATCACGTTTGCTCTATATAAATAATTCAAAAGTTGATGGTATAACATTGCAAAGAATACTGTATATAGAAACACATGAAAAATAAAATATATTATTTTCTTTCTATTTTAATGCATGTTATTAATTTAAAAAATATGTTGATGAATATAATAAATTGATATTAAATTATATTAAATTATTGTAAAAATTTAAAATATAATCAATAAACATATTAAAACATATAATTATACAGAATAATAAATCATATATTATTTTAAATATATTATTAAAATGTAGATATTCATTATCAACTAAAATAGATCTCAGAAATTAATATTTAATATATTTTTATTTATATTATTATAATACTATAATAATTTGTTTATTTATAGAAAAAATTTTATTTAATACTTGATAAATGCATTATGTAAGATTTTATGTAAAATGAGTGACAATAAACTATTAGTAAAAAACACAATATCAATGCACATAATTATATATATTTATGTGTTTATTTCAATTATAAATACTTAGAATCCGATTTTTAATAGTCCAAATTTCATATCAAATCTTAGAAACTGATTTTTAATAGTCCAATAGTTCATTTTTATATTATCTATGACTGTACCTTTGCTTTAAAGAATGTAAGAATAATTATGAGTGCGCGTGCATATGGTGAAATATATTTAACATAATAATAAAAAAAATAGCAAGTAAAATATTTTTTAAAGTATAATAATATTTATTATAATTTTTTAAAATATTTAATTTTGTATTTCAATCTTTTTGTTATCTTTTTTTCTACATCTTGTAATCGATACATTTTTATTTTCAATAACTGGTAAGTTCAATATTTCTTTATAAATTACAGCATGTGCATTTTGTAAATAAGTTTGTTGTTTTTTTCTTATATTTTTTTGTACAGTAGTTCTTTCCACTTCTGGTAATACAAAATTATAAATCATATTGGCAACCATTTCCTCTTCTGCTAATTTTGTTGCACTAAAATATAAAGAATTGGGAAATGTATTACTCACAAAAAGATTGTGTAAAATGTATTTTATTCGTTATACTTTTTTTGTGCAGCTTTTGATATATCATCTATTTTATCGCACAGTTTTGAAATACATGCTTTAGTTGTTTCATCAGATATCCATTCAATGCCTTCTTTTATTATATCTTCTAAATAGCTTTCCACAGATTCTTGATTAATTTTTATGGTTTGCCTAAACATTTCGTCAAATTCCCTACGACGATTATATTCTAGTTGACGTCTTCCAGCTTCTGCAGCTTCTCTCATAGCTCTTTCTCTTTCAGCTAATAATGTAAAAGCATGTATTCGGCGTTCATCCTCTAGTCTTATTAATTCCTTGAAAACAAGATTGGTAAATATTATAAAAATTTTATATAATTATTTTTAATAATCGTAATTCAGGATGAATTATACTTTGCTAAGAAAATCTAGCATTCCTGATATAGTCATTCCTTCTAAAGAATTGAGAATTTCACATAAATGATCTTCTTGCATAGATTTTTCACTTTGTAAATGTTGTAATTCTAATGTATGTGCTTTTTCTTTTTGATGTTGTTTTTTGCTATGTTCTTCTAATCCATGAGATGATTGTAATTCTTCAATTAATTCTCTACATCTATTGCGACCTTCAAACATCTAAAAAAGAATCATTTAAATTTAAGTTAACAAAAATATTTTATTTAATCTCATTTAGTTTCTAATTATTACCATGCACTGAATAGCTCTTCCTCTAATTATTTTTTGAATAAACATGAACAATTGATGCAGACGTGCATTTATATTTTCTGTGCTGGTTTTATATGGTGTTGAAGGTGGAGATGGTAATTTATACTTGCGCTTTAATAATAATGGTGTTTCTATTGTCTTAGTGTTTAATCTGTTTGCCTTCAGATCACTGTGTAATTGACTTAGCTTTTCTTTTGTCCATCTTGTTGCTCTAATACACAGATCAGCTGATTTAGGTCTTGGTTCTATTGCACTTAGTTCTTCATATGTTGGAAGCCAACTTGGCAATGTATTTATTTCAATTACATCTGTGTAGTTAAAAAATACGATATAAAGGATATATAGTATAATAGTATAGTGTAATATTTAATATAATATATAATAATATATCTATCTAATATATCTATAATATAATATAATATATAATAATATATCTATCTAATATATCTATATTTACTTTCAATACAGGTTTCTCCTAACGATTCTTTTTCTATTACTTCATGTGTTCTTTTAGGATGTTCACCATAACGCATTTGTGGGGCATATAATTCAGAAGAGGGATTAGAATGTTCTTTGATAATATCACGTTTAAACGGTTCTGATTTTTGTTGTTGTTTTTTATATAGTTTTCTCAATTCTCTTCTAAGCTTATGTTTAATAGAATTTATTTCTTTATTTTTACGCACAAATAAAAGATTTGTCAATCTATCTAAACGATCTTGAATTTTTTTTTCTTTTTCATATTCTCGTGATTTGGATATTTCACTCATTAATTCAAGTCTATAATCTATTATTGCTTGAATTTCCTAAAATTAAAAATTTATTTATTAAGCATTTTATTCTTAAGAATAAATACAATCTATATTTTAATAATGAAAAAATATTTACTGATTCTCTATATGTCCATTCGTCTATTTCTAACGCATTTAGCATAGCTGTACGTTTTTTTATATTTGTTGATGTATCCATAGGAGGAAGAACAGTTTCCAATGCTTTTTTTTTTCTCATTCTATTAATGATTTCTAAATCGTGATTTCCGATTTGTAATCCATGATTCCAAGTTAAATGTGCTATTGATAAAGCTTCAGGATAATAGCCTGGGAAGATGATGGTTACATTCATTAACAAATAAAAATGTAAAATACATCTATTAAATTATACCTGATTTAATTTTATATGGTGGTTCCCAAGGAACAGTTTGTGATTCACTGTCTCTATAATCTGTTTGAGTTCCTATATTTCTAATTGGCTTCAATTTAGGTGAAAATGTATAACATCTTAATTGAGAATGTTTTTGTGCATTTGTTACTATATCACTTAAAATAGTATGATTAAATCGTACAGGAATATTTATATTTTGTGTTTCTGATACTAAAAATGGTATAATTGGTCGATGACATTTAAAACTATTACAGTATTCAACTTTGGTTGACTTATAATGCCCAGCCATTATCCTACAAGTATCAAATATAACAGCAATTATATGTATTTGCAATCACTTCTCAATAACAACATAGTGCATAAAAATATTGATTTTTAATTATTATTCTAAATCACTATTTGATATATTAACTTGCTTAAATTCTGCAATCCAATTCTCCTTTTCACTGTTACATTGTTTCTTCAAGCTATGTTTTAAGTATTTTATTTTACTTTTATATGTAGGCACAACATTTTTGTATATATTCTGCAAATATATAAATATAAAAATTTATACTACAAATGTCTAGTAGAAAAGATAAAAGCAATATTATAAAACAACTTACATCTATACAAACTTTTTGTATATTAGATATTTGAAATTTTGGTTTAATACCACATGCAGTATATGAAGATTCTGTACATACATGGAATCACAGACATATATGTAAGTAATAATATATATACATAAACTTTATAACTCACGATTTAATATTTGTCTCCCAGACATGTTTAAAATTAAATAAATATAAACTCTACAGTTTAGAATAAATTATTTCACTATTTTAATTTTAATTATTTAAATAATTTTCATTAAAAAAATGAGTGGTTAGGTAAAACCGCACATGAATATCAAATGAATATTGATCAAACACCTGGCTTCAAACTTTTTAAAATGATATAGTAGAGTTTTATTCCATTACTGTATCAGCAATGAATACTGTCTTTAAATTTCAATGAAATTATAATACATGTATTTTATATTCAACAATAATAAATTGCTTTCAATATTGTTATATTAAACATTATAAATATTTTGGAAAAAGAATATATGGTACACAAATTAATATTACAACAGTTGACAATCTTATAATTTAGACATATAATTTGTAAACATGCATATATATATATATATATTTCATTATGTAACATATTTCTTAAACAATAAATAATTTTTAAAATATTAGTACCAAATATTGTGTACTAAAATTTTATAGTTATCATTTTTATTGTACAATAAGTACATATTAAAATAATAATAACATATTTGTAGTTCATATATTGAATTTTATTATGATGTTATTGTTATTGTTTATTTTTAATAAATTTTATAGATTAATTTAAGAAGAAATATATATTTTTTACGTATTAGAAAATAAATGTTATTTATGAAAAATAAATACGAACATAATTATCTTACTCAAAAATTTGTTTTATAAAATGGTTTAAAATATCCATTTCCACCTGAACCTAAATATTCAGGCCAACTCTGATGCATAGATATGTTTCTGCAACTTTGATTAGGCAACATATCTTCAGGACACATGCATACTAATTTCATTCTATATATTGTCATTTGTCCAAGGGAAATTTTTAAATCATCTCCGTTACTCGTTTCCTGATGTATCTTATAATTAACACCTCGTTCATCTAAACATTCCTTAATAATATCATCACTGTCTTTATACTGAAATTTTTTTTCAGAAAGCAACATTTTCCAATGAATACAATTTAAATCTTCTTGAACTAATATCACAGATGCCTTAGAAGATGGCAACCAAAATGTAGAAAATATCAAATCAATAGAAGTTATTCCTTTTGTTTCTAAAATAGATGGTAATAATATTCCAGTTGGTGGTTGCCTTTGTATACCATGTACTGCATATATTTGATTGCTTTTAAGTTTTATTTCCCGCTTCTTTTTTTGTTTTTTTAACTTTGTTTCAAATTTATCTTTTAATTTTAATTTTGGTTTTATGTCAGTATCTCCTTTTTCATTTCGATTTTTTAGGAATTTTTGTCTCAGAATTTTTTTTATTATAACATTTTTTCCTTGTTTTGGTACATTATTAAAAATCTTGTTAGTGAAAGTTTCTACATCCTAAAAAAAATTTCTTTATATATTTTTTGTAAAATGTATTTTTTAATAACTTTATTATATTTAATAAATTAATGATGTTACTACAAAAGTTTAATTAGGCTCTTTTGCTATATTCATGTTATGATACAACAAATTTATTGTTCCTTTACTCAGTATTTTAGCTTCTCCATCACTTACATTATTTTTAGCATCCAAGTTTGCTATGTAATCATCAAAAGTTTCAAATGTATTTATCTTGCTATTAGTAATATTTGTTTCATTATTATATGTGTTTTTTATAGAATTATTTATTCTGTTATCAAATTGATAAGTAAATTCAAGATTAAAGTTACTTCTTTGTTCTCGTACTTCATTCTCTTGTTGGTAATCTATTGGTTGATCTTGTATATTAATTTTATTATTTTCATCATATAAGATATCAAAATACTTGTTTGTTTGTATATTTTTTGGGGGCCATTTATTTCCATTTTCCAAAACGTTATTTTGACTATCAATTGGAGCAAACTTTTTATGTTCATTATTATATTGTTCATAAGTTTCATATGAATCTTTCAATTTTTGTTCAAAACTATTCTTTTTATTTTTATCTTTATGATTCTTTGATGATTCAGTTATGAAAGGTAGTTCTATTCTAACATTCATAGAATTATTGTATTCTAATGACTTCCAATCTTCAGAAAAGTATAATGATATTCCAGGTGGTCCAACATGTTGGCTTAAAGCATATAAATTTGTAATTAAAGTAGAATTAAATCGCAGTTTACAAATATCAGCGCGTGATTCGGATATAAAATCTTCACTTTTTAAGAACTGATATTTTTCTTTAATTCCCTCATAATTTAGACAATCAACTGACCAGTGTAAAAACCAATCATTTCCAAAACCTTCAACGGTAACAGATAGACCAGACATTTCTCTACTTAAACTATCTTCTATTGGTTTTTCTAGCAAAGGTTTACCAGTTTTTCCATCTATAATTGTTGCTACTGTATAGTAATATGTTGGAAAACCCAAACCTATTTGATGTTTTACCATAAAATCTGGAATATTATCATCATTATAGTAACCAGGAATAGGTATACTTATTACTTCAGAATTAGGTACTGTATAATTCCAAATAGGTTCAAAAGTTAACCCATTATAAACTATTATTGTAGAATTAAACATAGCAGCAACAATATCCTCAATTCCATCTAATGTTACATCGACTAAAATTGGAGGTAATAAAGTTCCTTTTCCTGTGTTATGGTGAAGTTTACGTAATTTCTATAACATATATATATAATTATATAATAAACTATTTATATATTATCTTCAAATATTTAAGAAACTTACCAAGTCATTATACATTAAATTCTCTTGAGAAATTACATACAATCCACCTGATTGTTTCTGACTACTAGTTACAAGAACAAAAATATTTTCTCCATCTGGATGAACTAATTTCTGAGGTGCTAAAAAAAGCTGTTCTGTATTTGGTAAAACTGATCTATGTATAATATTTCCATTAATTCCTGATATCATAAGAATTTCACTTGAATGAATTTCTTTTGATTGTATAGTATGTGATGCAATAATATCTCCAATATCATCTCCATCAATATCAGCAATAAATTTAGCATCATAAATATCTGAGAGTTTCCATTCTTCAGAAATTGATAAATCTTGAACTGGTATTTCCCATATACTAGTACCATTATAACCATCAACTGCATGAAGTATTCCACCTCGTCCACATATAATACAATCTTTAATTTTATCATTTGTTAAATCTATACCACAATCAATTGAGAAAACAGCATGAGCTGTCCAATGAACCCAAAGAATGTCTCCTGTTTTTCCATTTAAAGCCAGAATTCCACCAGAACATGGAACTTGTCCGTCAAAGTACAATGCACAAATATATTCTGGAATGTTTATCATATCCAATCCTATATATAAAATAATGTTACTTTTTAAATATAATTTAATATAAATACATATAACACATTACAAAAACTATATACCTCAAAAACTAAAATAATCAGTCAAATAAAATTATAAATTTAAGACCTGTAAATAAAAAAATAAATGCACTAAAAGTATTATCAAATAATCAAAAAGTATTAAAAATTATTTTAAAAATTAAACTGAAATATATATATTTATAAATGAAAACCTGTGCTAAATCCAATGATAATATCTTCAACTCCATCACCATTAACATCATTGCTTCTTATTGGTGATTCAGATATTAACTTTGGTAATGATTTAGTCCATAAAATCTTTGGCACAAGAGATGTACATGGTATTATATTAGATTCATGTAATGAGTTTTTAAGATCATCTGATAACCAATTTTTCAAAACTGATATTGGTCCAGGAATTATATTTACAATATACATGCACAATATAATTAAACTTAATATTATTAATACCATAAGACCAAAGCTGGCCTTATTTGAAAGTCCATATGTCTCAAAATTATATGATCTCTTATATTTTCTACGAGGTGCCATTAAAGGCCTTTTTACTCCTCTATCATCATGTAATTTTAAACCATTCTTTCCATCTCTGATGAATACCTCATCGTCAATATCTGTTAAATCTTCATCATCAAAACCATCTCGCTCAACCAATTTAGGTAAAATTGGATAAACAACAGACATATTGTTTACCTAGAAAATTTTTATATTCTTAAAAGAATTGTTCATAAACTACATAGTAAAACCTTATTTTTTTTAAATAATTAAATTAATTTCTAAACAATTAATAAAATTAATAAAAAGAATATTAATGATATACAACTTCTTATGTTTTAGAATATTAAATCATTATTATACACTTATGTATGTTGTATTATTACATGTATTCATGAATAAATGTATTTATGAACTTAAAAAGCAAAGCAGAAATAGAAATACAAAAATATGATAAACATTCAAATATGTCTTTATGTTAATGTTTATAATTATTATTTAGTAATAAGAAATTAAAATTATATAATAAATAAGAATTACAGAAATTGAAACACACTATATTTACGTGTTTCGGAAATGTTTCGAGTTTTCGTTTCGAATAATAACAAACAAAATTTGCTAATATTTACTGAGATATCGCATGACGATACGATAAATATACTTAAGGGTTATTCATACGAATATTAACTTTGAATATATAATTATCATAGTTAATAAAAAATTTGAAATATTTATCTTCACAAGGAGACAATTAATTTATGGAATATTATAATTTATACAAATAATTTACATAAATTACATGTGAAATATAATTCAACAATTAAATAATGTTACTAAAATATTTTATATTAAGACAAATTTGATTTTTTATAAATTACAGAGTTTTATTCCAAAATGTGTAATTGATTAAGTGAAATTTAATTGTATATCTATATGATTAAAAATAGTATTTTATTTAAAAAGAAAAAGAAAAAAAGAAATATATATTTTTAAATCTAAATTTAAATGGATCAAAGAAACAATTGTCTTTCTTTATTATATTTAACTATTATATTATATTATATTAATATGTACCAAATAAATTGTAAGAATAAATTATAATTATTATTCGTTTCTAGGGTCTTCAATATGTATAGTGTGTTACTATATCATGAAAGGAACTCGGTTGCCAATTGCCAACTATAGTGGATTGGATTTGTGCTTCTTTCAGTAACCGGCAGCGTGTGTCTACGATACCGGTGGATATTAGTTAGCATAAAATGTCGAACACTAAATTCAATTTTTCATTTTATATCACGTACTTTTGTTTATTTTTCAATCTTGTAAATGCAAGTGCTCAGACATCATCAAAAAGTACCTTCGCGGAACAACTTACGGAGGAAAACTGGGATCGTATGCTGATCGGAGAATGGATGGTGGAATTGTAAGTTGAATTGGCTTACAATCAGTATCGTTAAATTTGATAGCGTATTAAAAATCATATTAAAAAAATTTGTGTATTTTAATATTTATAATTTATAAATCCAATTATAAAAGATGAAAGAAAAATTTTGTTGGAAGCAATTTGAAAATATAAAAAGAAACCATAAGAAACAGTTTGTTAAGAATTATTTGTATTTTAAAGTAATAGATGTCATTATAATTTAACTATTTTGTGATTTAGCTATGCTCCATGGTGCCCTGCTTGTAAAGCACTGGAACCAATTTGGGAACATCTTGCTACACAAAAGGAGAATTTAAACATCAATGTAGGAAAAGTTGATGTGACTGATTCTCCAGGACTTAGTGGAAGATTTATGGTTACAGCTTTGCCTACAATATATCAGTAAGCTTTTTTATTTTGTGAAAAGAATAATATGATTTAAAGTGTTAAATATTTTTTGATGTTTCCTCTAGTGTTAAAGATGGTATATTTAGGCAATATAAAAGTCCTAGAGATAAAGACTCATTAATTGAATTTGTGTCTGAGAAAACTTGGGAAAAGATTGAACCAATTCCTGGCTGGAAGAGTCCAACATCTATTCAAATGTCTGTGATTGGTCAATTTTTTCAAATGTCACAAGTATTACGGGTAAAGGTTTTAATTGAAAATTAATAGGATTAACTTTTTAATTTTAAATGCATTATAAAACAATTTAATTATTCTTATAGGGAATACATAATAGACTCATGGAAGATTTTGGATTACCTACTTGGGGAAGTTACTTGATTTTTGCTATTGCTACTATTGTTTTAGGTGGAATATTGGGATTGGTAAGCTTAAAATAACAAATAATATAAAATTGAATTATTTAAATAAAAAATAATTGCTATTTATACTTTGTAGTTTATTGTTTGCTTGATCGATTTTATATATCCACCAAAACCTGTGGTGCTTCAAGACAAAAAGAAGCAAAAGGATGGATCAGGTGGATTTATGCAAGAGAAAAGTATACAGGATGAAGAAATTGTTGAACATGTTAAGGATGATTTAATAGATGAGGAATCTGAACAAGAAGGATCAGAAGCAGAAGAAAAAGAAAAGGATGCAGATAAAGATTCAAAAACTGAACCAAGCAGTCCAAATGTTCGTAAACGTAAGCCACGTAAAGCTGATTAGACATACCAATTTATTGTATGTAAATATCATTGAACATCTGAAGAAAATGATAAATAATATTTAGTATTTTTAATGTTAATTCATTTTGGTAAACAAAGACAGTAAGAATAGTATATGATTTTATTTGTCTAAAAACTGTAAGAACACATGCAAAGAAATGAAAATAATTTTTATTAATAATTTATAGTTATACAAAACAGAAAATATTTTCAAATGCAATAGCTGAACTTCAGTATTGCAGTAACAAAATTTTATGTGCAAAATTACTAACCTCAGGTATCATTTTTAACTTTATAGACCATTAATCATAATACTAAAATATAAGAATCGGAATATTTTACCATAAATTAATAACACAACTGCTTCCAAATATAGAAAATCTTTTCTTGCTTGTATTAGATTTATGTATTGCAATTATTATTATTGTATTACTATTACTTTTACAAAACTTTTTAAGTAATTATAAAATGAAAAGGTTGTTTTTTTCAATAGCATTTCATTACATTTTTTAAAGAATTTTTACATCAAATTGTAATTCATATGTTTATTAATATAGTTAATTATAAGTAATTAATATATTTTCCTGTACAAATTTTTTATTTATAAATTTTATATATTATATTGCAAGGAAAATGAACAATTTTGTATTATTTATATATTTACTATTTTTTCCCTTTTTTCTTGTTTTTTTCTTGTATAAGAATTTATTAGATAACTCCATAGCTTCAAAATTTTTTATACGATTGTATTGTATTATGTATTTTTTTGCTTTTATAAAACTGTAAATTTTATATATTAAATGTACTTGAAAGAAAAAATTTGGCCAAGGTAAATTGTTTAATGAAATTAGATGAAATTTGTATTTATTACAAATTCTAAGTTTTTGATATAGATTATAAATATAACTAAATTATATTTATAAAATTTAAAATTAAATAGTCTTAATTAGTTATTACGCTTTCTTTTATATTTTTTAATCTTTATTAATAAAGATAATGTAACAACAAACCTCGTGATTGTAAATAATTCTTATAACTACATGTAACTCATTGTATTAAATTTTTATAATGCTTATTTGATACAAATCAAGATTTTAGATTAGTAGACATGTGACGTATACTAAATCAATTAAAATAGACATGCTTAATAAAAATATATGAAATACATTGCGTTTATAGTATTTATGAATAGTTTATATTATAATTATTTGACAAATGTCTTCCATGCATGTTACATTTCAAGAAAATGAAATAACAAATATACTATATTACATTTTGTTGTATTTAATTGATTACAGTCAATATTTGAATTGCAAACAGATATTTGTATTTAAGTAATTTTTTTTACATTACATATAAACATGTTTACATAAAAATGTTAAGTAAAGAGACTATTTTTAACTAGATAGTACAAAAGTTGTAATTCCGACTGCCTAATAAATATATTAATATAATAATTATGTGACTTGTCCATGAAAATTCATTGACTAGTATAATATTCCCTGTTTATAAAATATTTTAACAAAAAGGGCAATTGTATTTTTATAAATAGTTATTAGTTTATATATATTTGAAAAAGCTATAAAAACAATTTAATAATAATTATATTATTTGTATAAGAATATTATTTAACTAATTATTAACTTAAATAAAGTATTTTTATTTTATAGAAATTGCAAACCAGACCTTTCTTATAACGGAAATGACGTTGAAGTTTAAGATATTTTATCTACTTACGTATTATTTAGATATAAATATATTATTATTGCTACTTATATTTAAAAAAATTGTATTTATATTTTTCTTATGAAATATAAATAATATAAAGAATGTTTATGGTAATATGTGACAAAACTATAATAAAAAAAGGAAATGCGCATGCGCAATTTCAACAAATCGAAATGGAATTGGATATTTTTAGTCAGATGAGCAAAGGCAGGGACGCGTGGTGAAGTTAACCTCAAAAATTCTACTCTGACCACGTTTAGAAAGGTATGTTAATTTAATTTTAATAAAGTATGTATTTTTTATATGTTATTTTAATCAAAATAATTGAATATTGATATGTTTAGTTAAAATAAATTAAAAATTAAATAGATTAGCAATACTAATTTCAATTTTAATTGCAATTATGTCTATTTATATGTATATTTTCTTGAAATAGTGAATACATACATTATATTTTAATTAAATATAAATATAAATGTATTTCAAAATATAATTAATAGACAATTATATATTTTATACATCATACAGATTAAATTTGTTTCTATACTTTACAAAAAAATTTAATCGTAAAATATGATTGTACTTTTCATGCTCCTATTTTTCATTTATAGCAAATCAGTATATATATCATAAATAATCATTAAAGTAAAAATGGGTAAAAATATTAAAAAACGATCAGCAAGTGAGTCTGAGACCATTGACAAAAAAATAAATGTATCGGTAAATTCGAATAAAAATTCGAAAAAGAAAAAAACAGTACATGAAACTATACAAAATGGTCAATTAAATGAACAAGTAAAAAAAAATGTACCTAAGAAGTTTAAAAATGAAAAGAAAAATAATGAATTAAGAATTGTTCAAAATTCTAATAAAAAAGAAATAAATGAAAATAGTGCACAAAAAAATAAAAGGCAAACAAGTAATTTGGAAAAAAGACAAGCTTTTCGTGAGAAACGTGCAAAAAATAGACATTTAATAGGGCTTCATTTATCAATTGAACAGATAAAAAAGAAAATTGAATTAATAGAAAATCGAAAAGAATATTCAAGAAGCGCTAAGAGGAAATTAGCAGTACTTAGGAAAAGATTACTTGCACAGGGAGAGGATGTGTCAAAAAGACAGATAGAAAAAGGGAAAAATGAGAAACTGATAGAAATTGTGAAAAAAACAAAAACTCAAAGTACTGAACAGAACAAAAGTTTGCAAAGGGAAGTAGGAGCTAAGACAAATAGAGAGAATAAAAAGAAAGATGTTAAACAAAATAAAGTACTTTTAAAGGAAAAAAGAAGAAATGAAAAAGATGATGATGATGATGATGATGATGATGATAAAAATAAAAATATAGAAGTGAATGATGAATTGATGAGTGAAGATGATGAAAGTTATGTAGAAAAAGATGATGATGATGATGACGATGATGACAATGATGACGACGATGATGACGATGATGACGAGGACGAGGACGATGATGATGATGATGATGAGGAAGAGGACGACGATGACGATGATAAAGAGGAGGAGGAGGATGAAGATGATGAGGAGGAGAGGAAGAAAGATGAGGATGATGATGAAAATAAGAATAATGATCAAGATAAAAACAGTAAAATAAAAAATAAAAATGTACAGAAAGAAAAAGAGGTACCTACAAATGTAGAGAAAGAAAGCAAGAAGAAAAGATATGTTCTTTTTGTAGGAAATTTATCATATAAGTAAATATATTATTTTTCTTATATTAAACACACACACACACATGTTTGTATGTATACATTCTAATAACTAAATCCTTATATTTTAGTACTACTAATGAAGAACTTAAAAAACACTTTTTGACTAAAGTCAGTAAAGTCATTGATATCAGGATACCAATGAGGAAAGATACAAATACAGGACGTGGATTTGCTTATGTAGAATTGGCCAATAGTATAGATTACGAGGTATACTTTCTATAGTAATTAATAATTTGTTTATTTTGAATATTAGAATTAAACATTAGCATATATTTAATTACTTATTATTTTTTATAACAGAAAGCACTTTCATTGAACCATTCATTTCTTAATAAAAGAAGAATAAATGTGCAATATTCTGGAGTTGATAAAAGAGTAGGTGTTGCAAAAAACTTTAAATTGCATGCTTTGCAAAAAGGAGGAAAATTAGCAGGCGGAAGAAACAACAAACAGAATAATGCAGGCAACAAGGGAAGGCAAAATACGATAAAAAAAGCATAATTATTAAAGTAGGAGTAATTTAAAATAAATGTTTAAATTTTAACTTCATTACTTTAGGATTAAGTTTTTTATGTTATCAAAATTTGTAAAGACTTACATGAATAAAAACTTTATCTACTAAAATAATTGTATAATTTATTTATTTTATTAACCTAATATACTTGAAATTATCACTTATTTCGAAATAAAATCATTATATTTATCATAACAAAAGTTCAACTTCATGTGTTTATATAAAAATAGGTTACTAAAATTTTGTATATAGTTAGTAATAAAAAATATAGTTAATTTTTTATAGCGATTTTAATACTGCATACTATAATTGAGAACTATAGATATAATTTTTAGTATAGGAAGATTACAAATAAATTTTGACAAATTGAAAAAGATGTCTAAATCAGAAATAATATATAAAACATTACAAAATGAGACAAATAATTCTTTAGAGTTTGAGGCAATGATTCCATGGATCAAAGAACTAACAGAGGTACTATTTTTGAATTTGCCGCAGTAATTATTTTATAAATTAATAATGTTTGTAAAATAAATGTAAAAATAATTGATATTTTTAATGCATCTCAGGAGAATTTACCTGATCACATTATCTTTCCAAAAGAATTAAATTTATTTTTAAGGAATCGTATTCAGGTAATTAGGATAAATGTAGTTTACAGAATTTGTCATTTTTGTAGAATGTATTAAATATATTTATAGATTTAAATTGTAAAAAAAGATTGATTTCATTATAAAGAGAAATTAAAAACGTGAAATAATAGGATTTAATCGCTGAAAATGGTTGTTTGCATCGGACACTTGATGAGATGGAAGACAAAATTAAAAAGAAAAAAGGAATCACAGAAACGGCGCAAATTTTAGGAAAACCTAATGAAATAGCAGCTGCAAAAATTATCGAACTTAGCAAAAGATGTAGAGAACAAATAGCCGAGATTGAAGTGCTTAAATCTAAGTGTAAAAATTTAGAAGTTCATATAACTAACAAAGAAACAGAATTAGAAAATGAACGACACGAAAGTAGACGTTTAAAAACTGATGCTTCCTCTCATGAGAGTGAGTTATATTAAAAAAATTTCAATTGTACATGGCATTCTTATACTGTTACTTTCTTCCATCATATTATGATCGAGATACAGGATGGTATCCTTAACAAAGGTACTAAGAATAATCAGCTGAAGGAAGACGAGGATCGAGTCAAACAATTGGTTGAAAAATTGCAACAGACACAAATAAAACTGTACGAGACCAAAAATACTTGTGCCAGTCTTAAACAAGAGATTAATAAATTGCATAAGGTATTTTGTTTAAAATATTTTTATCAATAATTTTATATAAAATGAGAGAAAATATATGCATATACACATACGCATGCAATCTACAACATTTAAAGCTGCAAATATAGTTACTGTACAGTGAAATTGGTGAAAACGTGAATTTGAATAATTTATTGAATCAATCTGGATGGCGAGGAAGAGCTGAACAGATTTATCTACTACAACAAAAAATAACGGAACTACAATCAAGACTGTCAGAATATGAAGGAACGCAAAAAACGTCTATCGGTACTTAAACAAAATGCCGTAGTAATTTATCATGAATATATTTATTTTAAGATGTATATTTTATTAGTATCTGCAGAACGAAAAAATTTAGAAAATCTTCGAAATGTTGAAAAAGAGAGACGGAGACAAATTGAAGATTCGGCAAAGCAGCTTCGACAAACGGAAGTCGTCATTGAGGGATACAAGAGGAAGCTAGAGGCTTCGAAGGCAAGAATAAAAGTGTTGGAACATGAATTGAACGTCGCGAAAGGAAATATCGCATCGTTAAATGAAAAAAGATCTCATGATGATCATTTAATCGAAACACTTAATGTATGTATTTATTAAGACTGAAATTGATCATTTCTCTTAAGTTTAGTGAATACTAAATTCATAGAATCGGCTTAAAATTACCGAGATAAAACATGAAGAACGCGAGACAGATATGAAAAATAGAGCAGAGAAGATTGAACGTGAGTGCACGAATTTAAAGAATGATTTACAGGCGGCACAGCTTCAAACTGATCGACTGCGTAGAAGATTAGAAGAAAGAGAAATTGAAATAGATAAATTGAGGTATTTTATTATTAGGAAAAAATTAAATATAAATAAATTGTAGATCATTAATTGTAGAAATGGAACAGTTCCAAACATATGGGAGATCAAATCCCGAAAAATTACGCAACCTGAGGAGTTTTTAAATAATTTAAACCATAATAGCTCTCCTCATAGTGTTCGAAGTACATGCGAACCTAACGAATATGTAATTTTGGCTCTTGCTGCTGAAGCTGAAAGGGAGAGACTTTTGAAATTAATAACAATACTCAACAGGCGCCTAGATAAAGAAAGAAATGACACTGATATTCTATCTGTAAGTCTATTTTACTATATTATTTTTTTCTTTGATTGAATTTCTAATTAGGTTTTAATTATAGGATATGTTACGTAATGAAAAAAAGAAATCGGCGAAGTTAGAATTAAAGATACGAAAATTAGAAACGGAAAGAATAGGGATTGTTAAAATTGACACTGGATATAGAACGAAATTACCAAAATTATTGAAAGCTAGTGACAAACAAATGGATGTTGAGCAAATGCGACTTAAGTAAGTTTCAAAAACCACATAAATATGAATAAACATTATTCAAAATTTTTTTATGTATATCATATAGGATGGAATTATTGCAAGAAGAATGCCTTGCGTTAAAAACTAGATTAGATACTGTGCAACAAGAAAAAGCCACGGATCTTGCAACTTACAAACAGATGTTGGAGCAAGTTAGAAAAATTTTTCATGAAGCCTGCAGGTAAAAATAATCAATAAGAAAATAAAAGGTATTAAAAGAAGTATTGAAGGAGTGTCTTCTTCTTTTCAGGAGCAATCCACTACCTCCCATTGGCAGTCGTTCTACTATTACAGTTTAATTCGAATCTAAACCTTTTTTAAGTTACGTACTAATTCTAATATAAAATATATTCAATAACTTTAATGAGCCGAACTCGGAAAATTTATTATAATTATACATCATATAAAATAAAATATAATTTTACCGGTGTATCGTAATTAGATCATCGACGTTTGTTAGTTACTTCCGATCGCAACTGTATAAGAACTACAAAACCGTGTATGATGTAACTAGGACACGAGATAAGATGCAACGCACCACGTAAACGCGCGTGACATTGTCGAAGCACCGGTTCCGTTTCTATCTTTCATTATTTTTTCTCCTTTTTGCTTTTATGGAACTTGTATTTGTTTTAAATCACCGTGTTAACTTTCGTTATTGATATCGCTACATCCATAACTTCAGAATATTTTCTAAGAATTTAAAAAATCAATTGATGTTTAGACGTATTCTTTTATTCAGTTTTTCTTATCATCTCTCTTTTGATTATTCAAAAAAAGAAAAATTTTTTATGAAGAAAAAGAAACTAAACATTACTGTTTCTAAGTAATAGCATTTATATCTTTTTCTTTCGAATAATACGATATACATAATTCGAAGAAAGTAATACTATCGATTTTTTCATATCTTCACAGGAATTTTTACAAGAGAGGGAAAATTTTTACTAACTCAAACAAAATTTTTTATTTCTCTAGTTTTTTCTTCAATTTTCCGAATAGAAATTCTGTCTCATCAATTATATTTTATATAAAATTTATATTTTCAAATCTAATTCTGAATCCAAGTTCAGTATTAGAGCTTTCTTTAAAAACTTGACTGGTGATTGATTACAATAGAGAGATTTATATGATTCGCGTCAAGAAATTTTATTAGCAAAAGCGTTAATTGCAATGCTTGCAGAAACAACTTTCGTAGGAAAATTCAGTTCAGGGCGTTCCCATCGGCGCTAAGCTCAAGCATAGATACAGGTGCGAGCTTACAGGTGTTGGCGTTTCTACCTGATAAGAAGCAAACCTGTGACGTCAGATCAGCGCTGGTAGAGTATATGAGTCGGACTAGAGAGACATCCACGTCACTCGTTCTTGAACCTCTTCATTCGTTTGTTCTGCAAAGAGTTATTCGTTGGTTATTACTTTTCTCGTCGATTTGTTGCGCGCCCCTTTCATAGCTTCGTTACTCCTGCACTTCTTCCCAGATGATGACGTGCACTAAGAAAAAGCTTCGAGCGGAATGTATGTTCATCCTGAAGTCTAGCGCGATCAGTCATGGTTTTGGGATCAGGGGTACTAATTACCCATCAGGTAAGTCATCGTGCTGTCACAAACTTTATCTCAGAATAAGTCGGAAAACCAGAACTAATTTGTCGCAAAGTTGTTGCAAATGAAATCTAAAAAAAAAAAGAGAAAAAGATAGAAATGTGTGCATATTTGTATAAAGAACTTTTAAAGAAGAGAGAAAAATGTTTTGTTTCATCGAAGGCGCTCATGTTCATCACCGCTGAAGTTCTTGCGACCTCAAGTACTTGCAACTGGAATTCTTCGTGCCGCGGCCTTTTCATGTGTAAATTCCAGGGATATAATTGCTACTAGAGAATACACGACATCGGTTTCGCGTTTGAAATAATGATTATGTAACGTACGGGCATCGGTATGAAACATTTTACAACGACCCCGATAATATTGTTGAATTTCTTTAGATGCACATTTATTCATTCTATTGCATTGTCTATCGAACAAATTTTTTGATAAATAAATTTGATAATTTCGGTTACTATTTGTAAGTTTCACATTTTCATCGTGATGATGATATTTTCACAAAATATTGTAAATGACATCGTAGATAAATTGCAACATCAAATTGAGAAATCTAGTTAGATTTATCATATTCACTATAATAATTTTAATTGATGAACCAGAAGAATGCCAGAAAATATGTTGGCATTGATAATGATATTGATACAATTACTGCAGTAAAATAATGTTGAACATGTTCTATATTTGTCAGAATTGAGAAATCTTAGAATGATATAATCCGATATCTTTTTAACATTCAATTTCTTGGAGTAAAGTACATAAATATTTTACATGTTAATAGAATTATATTTTTTCGTAAATAGATATACAATTAAGAAGATAACGTGAAACTCATTAAAGTTGATAAACAAGCCAAAACGAAGCAAAGAAGATCAATATATCGTTTCACTTCATCTTCTTCTATTTTGTCGAAAATAATCTTTAAAATCTTCTCAGAAAGCAGTTATAAATAAGCAAATTTAGCTAATTTTTTTTATTTCAAATAAGATACAGTGAAAAAGTAATTAAAATTTTCGATTTATCTTATTGTATTTTAAGATTTCACAGGTTGCTTGGAAACTAAGCAACAAAATCTTTCTATCGAAAAATTTTTGGTACCTGTACGAGTCAACTCATTATCGCTTTTATCGCATCGTCTACTGATAACGTGTAATCGTTGGTTTCTCTCAAAGATGATATTCGATATTTGTCGTTAGATTTAACAGTGTGTTTTTATTGGTTCTTCGAGTACGCGATAGTATTTAAAAGAATACAATATATGCGTGGACAATTATTGAAGATGCTGAACGTTTCATTATGCAACTTTGTCTAGTTTTCCTTTATGCAACAAAATAATGAGGAAAGGCATAAATTTCGTTGTGACGTAATACAAATTTAAGACTTATGATATAATTATAAGAGTTTTGTAGTTGAAGGCTGCGTACATATAAGGCTATTTATAGCATTATTGCAAGTCACTAATTTTTTAATTATTATTGTGCATTTAAATTCACACGAATATAGAAACTTTTCGATGAACTTTTCGGTATCATAAACGCCTTAGCCATTTAATGTGATTGATTTAATGATCATAATTTCAATTGAGAAATTCGTTTGAGCGATAAGGGAAGAATCAAAGATATGAGAAAAATACGTATGGAGAACTCTAGTACAAAGAAATATCTATCTGTTTAAGCAGTTGCTCAAAATCAAGTAATAATATCAACTGAATAAATAAAAGTTTTGGATCTATAATGTTACCTTAGGAAAGTTCCCGCATATTTATATACTCATTTTAGTTTATTTGGAAATTAATTATTATTTGCTAATTATGAACGATGTACTGTTATAGGCACGATAATTCATGATAATTTCAATTAACAATATTGAAAGTGTATTTTGCAAGTTTATAGTTTTGCTCTGATCTTCAAAGCTCTTTTACTATTCTTTAAATTTTAAATTATACAATATTTCTAAAATAGTTATGGTTAATTTTTCACCAAGTAATACTTGATAACAGTTATCAAGACAATGAATTATTCAAACTTATCTCGGATTGATAGAATTATCGATCAATTCAGAGTTGAGACCTTTCATATCGTAAGTTTTAACATTACTTGAAATCTGTTATTAGATTAATCTTTGAACTGTTCGTTCAATTAAATCTTGATTTGCAGTTCAATGTATTTTTAGGCTCGAGCGTTCAATAAACGCATCAGGATGAAGAAGAAAAGGAAGTGTTAACGACTTATGGCACGAGCTAACGCACGGAGGTTATGTTTACCGCGCAATCAGGTGGCAACGCTAAAGAGGAAGAAGTTACTCGCACCTTCCTGATAACAAGCAAAGCTGCTATGCTCATGCTATATTCCATGACGGCAATACTTTTTGTTTTTTAGCGTTTCCTTGGTCAACATTATATAAAACATAAATTGTCTATGTGAATCGAATTTCTTTCTCTCATGGGACCATTATTTCAAATGTTCGTTAAGGATAATGGAATTAATTTATGAAAATTAAAATATCTTTGGCTGTTATAATATGCAGTAAATGTTACATTGCTGATGAAATGTGAAATTTTTAGTGTATTAAGTGCAACAAGGAAGAAATTTAAATGCAGGATAATGACGAAAGGCGCGCGCTATAAAGAGAGCTATCCATCGACAGTATGGTGATAATAGACACTGTCATGGAGTTGCTCTCTTTGTGGACGCTGCTATGTTCAACGATTGTCGACAATAAAAATGGGACGAACATATGACTAAATTTAGAAACATCCATTTCCATTTAATTGCTGACGTATTCTTTATGCCATTCTGAAATTCCTTTCGGGATAATTTCTTATAATATATAAGTAAAAATATGACTTTTTATTAAGTACAATATACATCATATATAATATAATTTTTAATTACCTTTTATCTTCCTATATTTCTACTTTCTCCCTATTTACATAAATTGAAACGACAATTCTTTATTCGTTTTGCATTGTTAGAATTAGAAAACGCGCGTATTCAATACATATTGGTGCGCATTTTGTTAAAAATTCTAGGATTGATACATTTAAATTATAATTTTCTAACTATATATAACTATATATATAAAATTCCAAGTTATATTGGAATTTATATATTGTTCGTAGACACATTTAAAATAGTACTGAAATGTAGCTTTTATCTAATATTTAACTGTACGCGTTAAAGACATTGTTAAAATTAAGGCATAATGATGTGCGATTGCGAAATCATGTGCAACCCGAATATGATATCAACGTTCCAAAGGATGTACAAAACATTTAGCAGGCACCAGACAGCAAACAAAAGATGTTAAATCTATGATATATTAACTGTGATAGCGTATAATCTAATACAATACAAAGAACCATTCGTGGTTTCGAAAATGACGATACCATAAATAACGTTATTTGAGGATTGTGATAAGTACGTACTTATGTACATAGTCTACACAATAAAGAACAAAATTAAAAATACTTATTTGATATTAATTTAATCTTTTAATTTTAAATTTCCAAATGAATAATTTTTAACACACATATTCGAGTTTAATTTCTTCAATTGATAATGGCCATTGATTAAGGATATCGTGACATCATATAAGATTTCCTATGCATTTGCATTCTGTTGATTAAATGGAATATAGAAAAAAAAACTGAAGGTCTAATAAGGGAAACGCAATCATAAAAATTCACAAATTAATTCCTTTTTTCAGGAAATGAAAATTTGATTGATTCATAGCCATTGAATGCCACGTAGCGATGAAGCAGTGTAACTAATTTTTATTATCTCGATTTATCCTTGTGACACACTATTGCGTTTCTTGTCTGTCACATAGTGTATATCTGTCCTTGTTGCACATTATTGCTCTGTTTGTCTAAGGACAAGACAAATGGTGCCATCTAGCGGGATATATTACAAAACTATAAACAAAAAAGGAATCTAATTATCGACTAACTGACTAGATTTTTTTAAATTAATACCTGGCTACAATAGATGGCAGCACATGATTCTTATATTACATTATTGACTAACTAGGATAAACCGATGCTTTTTCGTGTTCTATGTCACAGATGAGGTACATATATTACTGTTCTTACTGCACATTATTGCTTTAGTCACAGACGGGTTACAATGAGATGTGACACGAAAATGATAATGGGACATAGGATGTCCCGAAATTGTGGCTGAAAAAATACATTGTATGCAATATTTACTCATATACCTCATCTGTGCCTCAGTGAAAGAATTCTCATCGGAAATGCACTTTTTCCGGCGGGACGGCTGAATAGACTCCATGAATCCATTTCTAATTAAGAGAATTAATCGAGTTTACTTTCTTGATTGTATCCCTCATCTTTTTTCCTATGTTTCATTTAACAAAGTGCATAAAGTTAAAGATTTAGAAATTCTATTCAAGAGAACGAGGTACTTGTTCGAATAATATTTAATTTCTTGTAAATTACATTCAAGATTTGGATGTAACATATTTAAAATTCTTAGGAAATATTTAAATTTATCAAAGAGAACGACTAATTTAATACACTCTTAATAATTTACATAGCCAAATATAAATTTTTCACTGCGGACATAGCAGTAAGTTTTATTTTATTATAACGTTGCCAGTATTATCAGAAATCAACCACGCTCTCCATTTTTTAAGATAATATTTATGATATTATGGTCATTTAGTATTTACAGTACAATTAGTATTTACAAATACAATTTTTGCAATATTTAGATGTGGTAGAGTTCTGGTTATAGTTCCCAATTTAAGGAATTAGAAACAAAGCATTATATCTAGGAAATTTTTCCAATGTAATTTATGTTTGGCTATATTGCAGTGTAACATGTCACTTGAAGTTGGCACAAAATGGATGCTGCTTGCAAATATATCAGTTTCAACTAAACACTCATTTACAAAATGGGAAATCAATTAGTTGGTATTGCGCCTAGTCAAATATTTCCAGTAGAACATTATTTGACAGACCATAGCGATTTATTATTCGATGTAAAGTGAGTAATTTAATCTAATATATGATGATTTTAACTTTTTACCAATTTACGTTCTATCAATATTTCTTATAACATGCTTAATGTAAATTAAAGTATTCTGGCAATATCTTTTAATAGAAAAAAAGATGTCTATGCAAAATCATTGATAAATGATCTTTTTTGGTTTTTTACAATTAATTTTTGTGTATCTACAGCTTAGGAAGTACTAGATTTTTTAAAGTGGCTCGAGCCAGGAGCCAGGAAGGTCTTATAGTAGTTAAAGTTTTTGCTATTCATGATCCAACACTTCCACTTTCTACATATAAAGAAAAGCTTGAAGAAATTAGGTCTAAATTGGCATCTGCCGTGAATTGCCTACCTTTTCAAAGAATGATTGTGAGTATTTTGAAATAATACTTATATCGTGTAGTATATTGTGAATAACTGTATAATTATAAATAAATATATGTTTATATAAGCTCACGGAAAAATCTGGATCAATAATGAGGGAATATGTAAAGTATTCTCTTTATGACAGAATTAGTACTAGGCCATTTTTAACGAGCATAGAGAAAAAATGGATTACCTTTCAAGTTTTATATGCTCTACATCAAGCTCACAAGGTGAGAATTTAACAGTTTTAACATGAATGAATTATGTTATTTGTATATATTAAAATAATTATTAAATGTCAATTAACTACATATATCACGAAGTTTCAGTTGCTCATTTCTTATAAATTAGTTTTTAGTTGATAAAAAAAACAAGTTAAAATACTTTTCACAGTGTCAAACAATGAACATAACTGCAATCCTGTTCTGAAAGAACATTAAACAACAAAATTAAAATATTACTTCTCATTTAACTGTAGTTTGGAGTCTGCCATGGTGACATAAAACTAGAAAATATTATGATAACCAGTTGGAATTGGATTTTACTGACAGATTTTGCAAGTTTTAAGCCGACTTATTTACCAGAAGATAATCCTGCTGATTTTTCATATTTTTTTGACACCTCTAGGAGAAGGTACTGAGTCATATAAGACAGTCTTTGGTTATTCTCAAATTATTGTGATAGATTATGATTCATTCATTTCAGAACATGTTATATAGCTCCAGAACGTTTTGTAAAAACACTGTCTTCAGAATTAAACAATACATTGTTATTATCAGAACAAGAGCTGAAAACAGGTGACTTACATCCAATGATGGATATTTTTTCTGCAGGGTGTGCATTAACAGAGTTATATAATGAAGGACATCCACCATTTGATTTTTCTCAACTATTAGGTGCGTGTAATATATATAAAGATCATGTATAAGTTATATGTATAATATTACTTCAGTTGAATGTTTAAAAATTGTATTATTGTGATATATTAAGCATATAGAAACAATGAATATTCAGTGAGCAAACATTTGGATATAATAGAAGATTCAGGAATACGTGAACTCCTTGCATCCATGCTGGAAAGGAATCCAGCAAACAGAAAAAGTGCTGAAATTTATTTAGCTCAAGCTCGTGGAACAGTATTTCCAGAATATTTTTACTTATTTCTCCAACCATATATGCTTATTTTTTCTGCTGCTCCAATTTTATCACCTGACGAAAAAATAAATCGACTTAAAAAGGACATTAGTAATATTGTTAATATTTTGAAAGCAGAAGAAAGTGAAAAAATCAAAAGTGATATAAAAAGTACAGAGATGACAAAAAGAAACCATTTTGAAAATAATGTAGAATTAACTAAGGATAATTTTGGACACAATAAAGATAATGCTATTGTTGAAGATGGCAGTAATCAAAGTTTTAACAAAAATCATTTATATAAATCTGATTTAGAAACTATTCATATTCAAGACACTAAATCTGATAGTCAAACGGATCAACAAGCAGAACCTATATTAGTTGAGAGTCAAAGACGAAAATTAGATTTAAAAAGTGAGAAAAAAATTTTCTCTTCAGAACCTGTTGAAGGATTGGTTATTATTACTCAACTTGTTACTTCATGTATAAGAGGGTTACATCACTCTCAATCTAAATTACAAAGTTTAGAAATATTACTTGAACTTGCTGAAAATACATCAGATGAAACAATATTAGATCGGATTTTGCCTTACATTGTAAGTATTTGAATAATTATTATACTTTAATAATAGTTTAAAAAGAATAATAATTTATCTTATATATTCTACAGTTTCACTTAGTTCATGATCCTGCTTCACGAGTACGGGTGTCAGCTATACACACTCTGACAAAATGTTTACATCTTGTAAAATCAATTCCACCATCAGATGTGAACATCTTCCCAGAATATATTTTACCCGGTTTAGCACATATCACACAAGATGAAGCAGTAATTGTTAGAGCTGCTTATGCAGAAAATATTGCGCATTTAGCGCACATTGCTTTACGTTATTTAGAAAATGCTCATTTATCTAACTTAGGTAACAAAGAAGGTCCAAAACCAAGTTACGATAGTGAACTTCAAACTTTGCATGAAATGGTAATTAATACAATTATTTTTAATAATATTTATATGTGCTATCTATTAAAATATGTAATATTTACTAGGTGCAACAATCTGTGTCCATGTTATTAACAGATCCTCAGAATTTGGTAAAACAAACGTTAATGGAAAATGGAATAAACAAACTTTGTGTATTTTTTGGAAAACAAAAGGCCAATGATATTTTACTTAGTCATGTTATTACTTTTTTAAATGATAAGGAAGACAAAGAGTTAAGAGGTTCTTTTTTTGAATGTATTGTTGGTGTAGCTGCTTATGTTGGCTGGCATAGTAGTCCTATTCTTATGCCTCTTCTTCAACAAGGATTGGCAGATCCTGAGGAATTTGTAACCACAAAGGCTATTAATGCAATGGCGACTCTTACAGAATTAGGTCTCTTACACAAATCTGCTCTTTATCAACTTTTACATGAGACCATGGTCTTTTTAGTAAGTTATGTTTTAGCAACATTAATAATTATAAGACAGCAATTTTTTGTTCTTGAATATCTCGGATTTTTAACTTTTTGTAGGTGCATCCAAATTTATGGATAAGACATGCGACTGTTGGTTTTATATCTACAGCGGCAAGAACACTTAATTTAGTAGACGTTCAATGCAAAGTTCAATCAATGATTCAATCCTATCTAAAGCATCCATTAATTCAAATAGAAAAAGAAATCCTTTTATTAGAAGCCTTGGTATCTCCTATACCAAGAATTGTTTATGATTCTGTTGTAAAATACAATGATGTAGAAGAATTATTTCAAGTTCTTGAACAAAGACAAGCTGCTCGAGCTAAAGCAGTATCAGGAATAGTACCACAATATAATGAAATGAGTACTTCCATACGAAATGTAAGTTATAAATTTTATTTATAAATAATTTTCGTCTAATTCAAACAATGTCTTTTAGCTTTTCAGACGTTTAAGTTCGGAATCAATGACTGAAACTGTTGAAGATCAGTTACTAATAATGAAACCACATTTAATGAAAATCAATAAATATCGAAATTCAGTGGATGCGAAGCTAAGTACAGTTAAATCGATGAATGGAAAGTTAGAATTAAATACTATGAAAGATAAGATACGACATCATATAGTAATATTATATCCTGATACAAAAGGCGATCTAGGCCTTCCGCCATTTAAACGATTAGATCGTAGAACATCAGATAGTGTGGGTACATATGCAACAATGAATCAGGAATGGCGAACAATGTTTGCAGCTCAAGATAATGTTCAAGTAATTAATAATATATAGACTGTGTTTATAACTAAATTTTTATAGAATTATAATTTTTTTTTTTTTATAATATAGCATAACGTGAAAATGTCGGATATGACAGGAAGTAGTGGAAGTCCTAGTCAAAGTTTACATGGAGGAGATATTCATTTATCACCACAACATAGTTTATCTGACATGAATAGTATAAATGATCATTCTCTTCATGAACGTTCATATATTCAATGTATGTGTTTTTAAAAATGTTTTTTGATGTTGCAGTATTGTTTTTTTTTTTTTTTTTGTTATAAGAAATACAAAAAATTTGATGTACTTTTGTAGACAGGTGTGCACCTTGTAGATTAGAGGTAAGACAACTGACATACAGAAAACAAGAACAACATGCTGCAGCATTAAGAGCCCAGCATTGGGCTGATAATATTGCATGGCAAGCTGGTAATTAATAATTATAAAAATATATATTTTAAGCTTAATATCAGTATTATAAGTATCTTTGATTAAAAAAAGGTTCAAGATTATTACCAAGTGGATGGAGACCTCGAGGAGTACCAGTTGCACATCTTCATGAACATAGAGCTGCAATAAATAGACTGGTTTCTATACCTGATACTAGTTTATTCGCTAGTAGTTCTGCAGATGGATGCATAAAAATATGGGATGCAAGTAGAATGGAAGGCCGGAACATTGCTAATCGTTCTAGGTAAGTTCTTTATGTAATATACTATCATTAAGTGTAATAATATTTCACCTTCTAATCTTTTTAGACAAACTTACATACATAGAGGCGGTCCTCTAGTTGGTTTAGCTATATGTGATCAGGGACAATCATTAGCAAGTTCTGCTAGTCAATCAGGCACTGTATTTGTTTTGCGAATAGAACCAAATTCTAGTAAAATGAGTATTATTGCTACTAGACAATTAGATCTTCTGGTGACTATACGTAATTTATTTTTTATTTTTGGATTTTACAATAAATGAATACTGAAATCTTGAATTCTGTATTTAGGAAGAAGGATGTGCAGTTGATTTGCAGTATTTAGACTCTGGTTCACAATCAGTTCTTGTTTATGCATCATTGTACGGTTCGTTGGTAGGATGGGATTTAAGGTGTCCTGGTACAACGTGGCGTTTAGAAAATGACCTAAAACATGGAGTAATTACTTCATTTTGCGTAAACAATTATCAACAATGGTTGACTCTGGGCACAAGTTCTGGTGTACATACATGTTGGGATTTACGATTTCAGTTACCAATAACCAGTATCAAACATCCTACAAGTAAATTTACCATTACTCTAAATTCATATAAAATAAAACACACCAAATAATCCTCAAACTTTATAAAATTCAATTGACTTTAGATGCAAGAGTGAGGAAAGTAATTACTCACCCTACAGAACATTCATGGATTATTTCGGCTGTGCAAGGAAACAACGAAATTTCAATGTGGAATCTTGAAACTGATTTTCGCCAAATGGTTCTTTGGGCGTCAAGCGCTCCTCCACTTAGTCACTCGCAAGGTGGTCATAGTGTATGTGCAATGTATTCTGGATCTATTGATAATGCAGGCTTCTTATTAGCTGGCGGTACTGATATGAGATTACGTTTTTGGGACTTATGCACACCCAGTGACTCGCACGTCGCATTACCTGCTGCTAATGATGTTACTCCTCCTAATTCATTAGCGTATGAGTTAGTATTCATAATAAAATTTATTTAAAATGATATATTATAACTGATATTATAACTGATACAATATAATTTGCATATATTTTGATATTTTACAGACAACGTTTAATTGATGGGACAAATGTCGTACAAGAAGTTTTAGCTGGAGATAGTCCAACTCCATCATCTGGAGGAGGAAGCAGTATTAGAATAAGGAATTCTGAAGAAGGTGGTCAAGGTCCAGAAACTCCACCATTTGGACATCACGATACTATATCCGCCGTAGCTATGTCAAACACGTGTATTCTTACTGGTAGTACAGATGGGTTAATACAAGTTTGGAAATGATTGTTTTCCCTTTCATCGTTTCACGTTCCAAAGTTACATACAGTGTACAAATTTTTCTAATATATCACAGACTTATTCTGGGAAAACAATTTAATTGAACTTGCGTGCTGCAGTAATTCTGTGATTTTTATTTGTACATAATATGTAAAATACATAGATAATATGTGCAAGATCATCGATAGCCGTAATTATAATATACAATGCATTTCTTAAATGGAACTTAAATTTTAAGTTACTTTAATACAGCGATTCTTATATAATAAAAATAATTTATTTTTCTACGTAAAAAAAAAAAGGAGAAAGAGCTTGTTGTACTGTAATATATTAAGATAATAAATCAATAATATTTAGTTTTAGATAGTGCAATAGCAACGATTAATCGTGTGAATATAATACTGTAATACTACAGCATACGATTAATGTACAAGAAAGGTATCGTTAACAAATTTATTCCTTGATACATAGTTTATACTGGCAGGTATAACACGACTGCATACTTTTATGTAATTGATTACATAGTAAACTTGTATACCGACTGAAATACTCATAACCAGTGAATATCTTCATATTCCCTGATATATTGTTACAATAAATTCATATTTTTAATGGATTTGTGTGTGTGGTTTAATTATATACGTGCATTTAACTTCTTTTTGATTACCAAGGACAAATTGGTCCAGAAAGATAGGGAACTCGTCCCGGAAACGCATAAGGATCCGGATTTATCGTTCTGCAAATATCTTTCCATCTTTCCTTTCCTCCTTTTCCATGTCGTCTATATTGTTGATTTTTATAATTTGATGGTTGATAATTATAGTCTGCTTGTTTACCGAAAAGAATTTCAACCCAAGGGGCTGAAGATCCAGTAACAATCAACAATAAAACTAAGAATAAAATTTTCATTTTGCTTACAATATTTCAAAATTTTTTACTTAGAGAACTGAAAAGAATATAAATGTGTAAACACACGCGTGATAATATGAACTTTCATGTTACAAAACTAAATGACAAATAATTACCACATACAGTATGTATTCGGTCTTTTCGTATTTTTACTTTCAAACTTCACACTTTCTAAACAAATTGATTAGCGACACTCCCTCTTTTAACTTTTCACTATTTAACTACGATTGATTAAACCGCGAAATTTGTAAGAATTTGATCCGGAGCAAATATTCGGCTAATTACATCTTTCTTTTTAGACTTATTAAAGAGTTTGAACTGTACTCGCGGTAACAAATACACTGTCGCAATGAAATGATGCTGGATGCTTACTGCTCTTTTATACGCCAACCATACCCCCGGAAAAAAATATATTGAAACGTCCTTGTAAACGTCTATAGATCTATCTCTAATTATTTTATATTTTATTGTCTATATAAACTTAAGAACATCGTTCAATTTATTATAATGTTTTTCTATACTATAATTCATTTTAAAGTATCTCTTAAAAACTTTTTTTAAACTTTCTAATGTAGTTCTTGATGAATAGAACATGACACTTTAAAGTTTAGAAATCTATTGATTATGAAAAATTATACAATGATCAATGTTTTTAAAACTTGATATTCTTAGTGTACTGTATGGTTTACTTTAATACGATAATCATTTATTTTTTTCAAACGAAACAATTAAATCAAATTCGTTTCTTTTTTCTTCTTTCAAAAAATTATTGTCGAGTTTAACAGAGTTTTTTTGCCATCAATATTCCTAATCTTTCATGTGAGATAGGAAATGCCAAAGTAAAGATTATCCTTATCGTACCATGATTTATCAAAAATATTATTTTTGACTGCTTAGTTCAAATCATTGTAGAATTTTCGTATACAATTGTTTTTCTTCTTACTGTCGCATTGAACTTGGAGAAGACTCTTATTGTTTGATGCGAATTATAATAAAATTTGCATTTACCATGCGCTTCAACTTTTTTTGTATTCTACGTGTGTACAAATTCTGCTACAATAAAATGCACGGTGATATAAAGATTCATTTACTTGGAATGTCGATGCATTCGCGCAGCAACTGCAATTGCACATTTCTGCAATTACGAGCAAGTAAATCAGTAAAAGGATCAGATTGATCAATTATTGCGCTTATTCATTTCTTGTTCTTTCATTCAACTTGTTATCTAAATATAATTATTTTACGAAGATACTATAAAGTTATCATTAACTTATTCATGAAATTAAATTATGTTACAGACTAGATGATAACTTCGTTGATTGCGAACTGTCCTACATTTGCAGTTATCTTATGTCAAGGTTGATGCTTTTGGTATACGAATACAATATTTATATTTATATGCAATAATATATAGATAATATAATACATATCTTTGATGATGATTTTTATATATTTGAGAATAATAAACAGTTTTATTAATAAACAAATAATTTTTTAATCATATGTGACAGAAGATAAGTCGAAATATATTAGTTGCTCCTGATAGGTTGCAAATTACATTTCAAATAGCAAAGACGTTCTTATGTGTAATCACGTTGCTTGTAATCATTCTTATTAAGGTTCAACGATAGCCATTACTATTTCCTATTACCGTAATAGCGGGGTTTCTAAGCTGTTGGACTATTAATAGCATTTGGCAGAGAAAGTAAGTATACTTAGTTTTGCGCTTAAGAAGTTTGTGATTCTCGAATGGTTTCCTCATCTTCGAGTGCATCTGATTCAACTTTCGCGCTTGTTACCGATTTTCGAAATTGGACCAAACGATAAACGAATACGGGTCACGGTAAACGAAATCTAACTGTGTCAATTGTATTTTGATAATTTAACTGCGTTTAATTTCCCAAACAAAAGAAAATATATGTCCATACAGCATATTTTTTTTATCAAGATTCGCTGGTAAAAAAAAAAAAAAAAGAAAAGTCTCGATAAATGAATCATAAAACGTGGATGTCGAGTGAAATAAAACGCATTTTACGCATGTTCGTTCATTGGTATTCCGCGCGAAATACGCGCTTGAAAATATATGAATAAATAGCTTCTATAATAAGATATTCAAAGGAAGGAAAGGATGTGTCTGGAAATCTCCTGTGAATGAATTACTTTTTGTTTCGTTTAGAATTAGAGATATGAGATGAATGTTATTTTTTCGAGTACGAAAATTTAGAGTATAATTACCATAACTTTACTTTCGAATTTCTATGATAATATAATCCTGCGATATAGTCAATGCAATTTCTTAAATGTGAACTAATACTTAAGAATTATTTTTAACGCAGTATTCGAAAAATTTGCGACTAATCTATTAAGTTTAGAGTTGTTATCGTAAATCGTCTAAATATTTTGAACAGTAGCTTCCTCAAAGCAACTCCTTCAAGTCAGCTGCACTATATGCGCCAGTTCTGTTTTACTTCTGATTCAGAAAACTTCTGAATTTTGATTTTCTCGAGAGTTTCATTAACCAGGCAATCTTTTTTTTAATTATCTTTTTTTTAACTCTTTTCAGTTGATATGGAAACAATTAAAAATGGTAACGGCCAAAGTAATACATCTTTTCTTACTCTAAAGTAAAAAGATTTCTTTTTTCTTATCTCAAATATTTTTTCTATCCCAGAAATGTTTAATGATTAAATTCGTATCACAATAATGTCCAATAGTCTTAATATTGACAATAAGAACATCCAGCAGATTAGAAGCAATATAAGCCTCTCATTAAAAATGCAACGAGGTTTTAAGAAGATGAAGAAAAGCATCCAAAAGATAACTGGTATGTAAGAAGTGTAATATTAAATTACTAAATTTTCAACGTAAAATAAAATATACATAATGCTTCGGTTAATTGTATCGCGGTATCTTTTTACTTTAATACCGAAATATTATCAATTGTTCTAACGGAATAGAAAAATTATCGTATAAGAGTATTTTCAATACTTTTAGAAACTTCGACGAGTGTTCAACCTCACTGCGTTTTCGTAGAGAACATGCAAGACGATGAAAAACAACCGCTGTACATACTTCCAGAGCGACTCTCTTCTTTAATGTATCAAACGGGATTTTCAAAGGATGAGATACGAAGACTATATCGCGCCTTCAAACAATATTGTCCGAGAGGGGCCATAACCACGAATGATTTAAAACCAGCTTATGCAAAATTATTTCCATTAGGAGACTCGGGGAAATACGCGCAAATCGTCTTTAACGCTTTTGATAAAGATAGGAATGGCATCATCAGCTTCGGGGATCTGCTTAATGAAATTGCTTTAATTATTAACGGCGACATAGATCAAAAGCTCTCCTGGATTTTTAGGTGATCATTCATTCAGTCAAATTATATATTATATTCGTAATACATTTAGTGTTACTTTTGCCTTTCATTAGATTTTACGACTTAAACGGAGACGGTTATATCACAAGAAAAGAAATGCTGGTCGTAATATCCGCAATTTATGAAATGCTACATAACGGACAGATTATTCAACGGATAGTCAACAGACACGTAGATAAAGTTTTCGAGAAGATGGATATTGACAAGGATGGAGTTATATCTCAAGAAGAATTTATGAATAGCTGTAAAAATGTATAGTCAATTATATAATCAATTCATTATTTGATTTCGTAAAATATATCACAAAAATATGTGATTCTGAATTTTTACAGTACATTTTCATTACAGGACAGTATAATTCAAAAACAGTTGGCAGTATTTAATCAATTTTGGTGATGAATTACTTGTATACATTATATATACGCCGATATGTATACATTAAGACTTCGAAATTGCACCATTTTTGAGAAAAGAAGTAGCTTGGAAATTTTTCTAGTTTATAAATATTCTTATTTCCATAATAAAATAGTATAATTACAAAACAGCTTTTTTTAAAGTAAATAATAAATAATATTATACATAAAGTTATTAACAATTTAACTATGTTTCAGAAGACACATGTCTTTTTTCAGAAAAGATGTCTTCACTTTTCTCTGTGTATAATATTTTATACTTTCAAAATAATCTCTTTTGTAAAATATAAAAGACACAGGCAAGGAAAAATATAAATGCCAATGTTACTAAAGCTTTATCAGTAACTTCTCTTCTACCATATTTACCTAAAAGTTTTCCAGATTGAACTATAACTTGTTGTTGATGTTCTAATTCATCTTTGGTACTGATAACTTTATCTGATGATGTTACTAAAAAAATTTGAAATAATATGAATTAAAAATTACATCTTAATATTTAAAATACGTTAGGAAAAATAATTAACTACATACTTAGTGTATCCAATGTGTCTGCACTTTTTTGAGTTGTTTCAGCTAAATGTCTAGATATACTTAAAAGTTTGTCTGAAAGCTGACTCGATGTGTTTGCTAGGTTTTGTTTATCATGTCTTCTACGAACAGCAGCTTGTTGCTCTTCAGGCATAGAGAGCAATTCTTCCTTAGCAAGTTTATCTATCACACATACACTAACAACATTAGCTTTACGAAATGCAGCTAAAGAAGTATTAAGTTGTTGTTTATAAGTATCTACTTCTGCCAATAACTCTGCCTTTTTTTTCTCTGAGGATTCTCTTTCTGCTACTGATACTAATTCATCTATAGATGACTTTAGAGCTGCTATTTTTGCTCTGCCTTCTGCATTTAATTCATTAAGTAACTCTAAAGGGCCAGTACATTGTTGAATATCCTGAAAAATTCATATTAATTAGTGAATTTTTTTAAATAAATGAAAATAAAAATACAGTTGTTTTTTATTTAACCTCAAATAATATTACTGTTACGATAAAATTTCAATGCAACGAATTTGTTCATAATTAATCTGATGGCAATTAGAAACATAAATTTATCAATGATATAACTAATATATTTCATTTATATTATTTAATATTATAATAAAAATTCAATAGTTGTGCTAATCATGCCATTGGTTATGCCAAAATTACTATGAAAAACTTTTGTCGTGAATAATATTTACTTGTATTAAAGCCGTAACTTGAAGATGATTTTTTACGATGTCCTGGTGAATAAGTTCTATTGTATGGTGCCCGGTGTCCATTGGGGCACGTGTTTTTTGACAGTTCTTTTACGTGACTTTTACTGTGTGTAAAAACGGAATGTGACTGATAATACTGATTAACATATGAATGAAAAATAAAAATATCAAATATGGGTTTATATATTTTTATGTGAAGTTTTTACTAGAAAATATATATGTATATGCATGTGTAAATTACGTAGTTATAATAATCTCCTAATATTTTAATTAATTTGTTAATATTAAATAACGCTTTTATTCATATATATATATATATATTTTTTATAAATTACACAAATTAATATAAAGAGAAACATAGCAAGGTTATGTCATAAATTGCATAAAAATAATATGAGGTAGTATAATTTATTAATGTACAATTTGAACATTACACTATTATTATACAACTGGCATTGTTTGGTTACAAACATAGTTTCAGTTATAAATATCATATTGACACAAAAAAATATTGGCCTTTCCTATGTATAACGTGTAACTCTTTTTAAATAAGACCCTAATAATATAACTTATATTTACTAAAATACATATAATCTGTGATGAGATAATATTATGCAATTTAACATTAAATATTCATGGCATAACATGAAATAAGCACAATGCTCCTAGTCTATGTGATTCTATTTTACATAAGTCTTCTCAAAATCAATATAGATTCAAAATTAACGGAGGCAGTGTATTACAGCAGTTGTAAATTCCGTTGTAGAACTTTGTCCACCTAAATCTTTTGTTAATACTTTTCCATCATTTAGAACACGATTTAATGCATCTCTGATTTGTTCACTATAACGTTTTAAATTCACATGACGTAAAAGTTTTACGGCACACAAAAGCATAGCTGTAGGATTCGCAACGTTTTTACCAACAGCTTCTGAATATGTATGTCTTGCACCCTATATAATAAACTAATTTCTTAATATCTCATATAAAAAATTTGATTGTTTGTATATACTATTATAGTTATGATCTTACCGGTTCAAAGACAACACATTCAGGGCTATAACTAGCACCTGCAACTACTCCAGCACCACCAACCAGTCCAGATGCCAGATTATCCAAAATGTTACCATATAAATTTGGTAATACCATAACATCAAACTGATGTGGATTAGATACCATTTGCATTGTACAATTATCCACAATCATTGTTTCAAATGTAATTCTGAAGTTGCATTAAAGTGTGTTTATTTTAAGTACTAATAAGAATTTATAAAATGAAAGATATTTATAATTACCTAGGATACATTTTAGCAATTTCTTGACATGATTTTAAGAAAAGACCATCACCAAGTTTCATGATGTTAGCTTTGTGAACGCAAGTGACTTTTTTACGATTATGTTTCACTGCATAATCAAATGCAAACTTTGCAATTCTTTGACTTTTAGTTGCAGTTACTATTTTTAAACATTCCACTACACCCTTTACGGATTCATGTTCCAATGCAGAATATTCTCCTTCTGTTTGTTCTCTAATAATAACACAATCTACATTCTTATGGCGGCATTTAACACCAGGTAAAGACTTTACATGTACAACATTTGAATATAAATCTAAACTTTTACGTAGTTTCATATTTAATGTTTGAAGTTCTCCAGTTGAAGAATGATCTGGTGTTGCTAAAATACCCTGTAAAACATGATTGTTATTCAAATTTATATCTTTGATATTATTAATTACTAACATTTTAATAGAAAGATTAAATATAAAATTACCTTTAAGCATACTCGATTTCTCGCAATACTATTGGATACTTGTTCAAGAGGTGCACTCAGAGTTGGATTTACTTCTGAAAGAAAATAAGGTTCAAAATCAACCGGTACATTTGCAGCTTTGAAAACATTCTGGACAGAAACTACTAATTCTGGTCCTACACCATCTCCTGGTATAAGGGTACATTTTACTTTTCCTTCTTGTTCAACTGTCTAAAAGAAAATATAGTTTATATCATTCATGTGATAAATGCCTCTGAAGGGTAATTTGATACATACAGATTCTTGTAGACGTACTGTTCCTACATGCAAAGATCTGACAGCTCCTATTTGAGCAGTCTGTAAATTATATTTTATGTTGTAAGTGATAAAAGCTATAAACAAAGTTCAAGAAAAAAAAAAATAATTTAATGATGCAAACAAAATTTTTTCACTGTATATAATTAAGCTATAAATATTTTACTGAAAGCTATATTTATAACAATATAGACGTGAACGTAATGATTAAATAACACGATTATTGAAATCAATCATTTAATCCATTTTATTTATTGAATTTCGAACATTTATTTAACTTTATATTTTTTATTTGCAGGGTATTTACTCAATCATTGGAATAGCATTTACGATTAAAAAATATTTTCTCGCATCTTTGAGAGAAGTATTGCAATGCCCTTGCAATAGTTATTGGCAACTAATTGAATTGATAAATGAATGAACAATATTCGATGATATTCTGATATGATTATAATTTATTAAATGTTATTGCTCTCGCGAAAGAATTTCAATTTTTTATTTTATTCAAACGCTCACATTACCTGTGAAAATACTTTGCAGAGGTTTCTCGTGAGTAAAGCCATTTTCTACGAATGGACTTTAGGTGTCTATCCCACCCCCTTGCATTCATGTACCAGTAATGTATCAAATTTAGAAATTATTAGGGAAATTTAACGAAAAGAAATAAAAAGTATAAATTTTTCTTTAATTATACTGCATAAGAAAATTGCCGAAAAATACAATTTATGTATTGTATTTTTCATTGAAAATATTGATATTTAAACAATTTATGAATGGTGCCCAAGTAGTACGATGCATATGTGTACGATCCTGCCATTTGAAATCGGTTTGCTTCGCGTTTTTTCGGAGTAGATTGAGTATATATAATAAATGACTATTAAACTTTGTTAGTGAACAATGTTACCAGTAATTTCAAATAATTCGTTCTAATTCATTCGTATTTTATTATATACAGCAATATACTTTAGTATATGTTTTATTCAGTAATATATTAATGGGATTATTAACCAATGTATTATACTCGAATTTTTTGTGTGAATTGTATAAAAAGATAAATAAGTATGAATACTCTATCTTCACTGTAGCTCAATGTTTCGCGCCTAAAATGTCTGTGTAGTTACGTTGGTTGTATCTGATCTCTCCTGCAATTGGAAATGTCGAATATGATAACCTGTTTCACTCTTTCATAAAATTATATAAGATTTGTTTGTCGAAATGTACTTATGAAATTTTTCAATCAAATTGAAATTTTATAAGTATATATAATAAAATTCTGGTGGATTTCATTATGATATGTTTACCGACATGATTTTGCGTAATGTAGGAACAAGCATAAAAAAGAACCAGAGATAAATCATATAATCTATTTTTATAATATACATTTTTATAACTTATAATTAATAGAATTTGACAGACGAACATATAAAAATGACTGAAGAACAGTTGCGTGAGTGTTATAAACATTTATTAGACATATATTTCTAATTTGGAACTCTTATCTATAAGAAATTTGATTTTGATATATATTTCTAACTCATTGAATTTTCTTTTTTGTTCCTTTAATTTTATTATATTAATAATAAAATTAAATGGGAATAGCAATATATGATATATTAATTAATTATAAATTATAATAATGAATTTTGTTTTGAATTTTGTAATTCAATTGTAATTGTAGTTTGAATTTTATAATGAAAATATTAACTTTTAAAACACGCAATACTGTGTAATATGTTTTAGCAACAGAGATAACTAAACATAGTTTTCGTCAAAAAGTATGGGATTACTTGATGAAAAATGACTTAGTCAATTTTCCTCTTACTGTATACAATCGCATACCAAATTTCAAAGGTGCTGCTGAAGCAGCACAGCGCTTGACAGAGTTGGAAGTCTTCAAGCAGGCAAAAGTGATAAAGATAAATCCAGACAAACCCCAAGAACCTGTAAGATTCTTAGCATTAGAAGCCAATATGGAAATATTAGTTCCAATTCCCAGACTAAGATCTGGTTTGTTTCTTCATGTTACACCAGTTGCTGGTTCTTCAAAAAATGAACTGAGAACATTATCAAAAATTCATGGCTTGACAGAAGCTGGTAAACCACTTGGTATAGATTCCAAAATAAAGGTATGTTAAAATAAGGTATAATAAATTTTATTTATTACTATGATTTACTATTATTTAGATTATTGTATTAACATTATTCTTATTTATTCTCAGATAGATCTTGTAGTACTAGGATCTGTATGCGTCAGTCCTGATGGATATAGACTCGGTAAAGGTAAAGGATTTGCAGATTTAGAATTTGCTATGATGATGAGGATGGGTGCAGTCACACAAGATACTATAGTTGTCACAACTGTGCATGACTGTCAAATTTTTGATAGTCTTCCACCTCAAATATTTAAAGAATATGATGTACCTGTTGATATAATTGTTACACCTACTCAAACAATAATAGTAAATCCAAAATTAAAGAAGCCTGGTTGTATTATGTGGCATATGCTTAGTGAAAGAAGAATCAAATCTATGCCTGTACTACAGCAGTTAAGAGAAGTGGATGAAAAGTATGCATTAAAATATATAATCGTTGTTATATATTTCTGTACAGATAGTTGTGCTTTTTCTAGAGAAGGCAAGATACTAAATAGTTGTGCTTTTTCTAGAGAAGGCAAAGTAGTAACTTTGAAAGAAGAGGATTCAGATATAGAAACACAAAAAACTTATCGTTCTAATTATGTAAAAAATAAGAAACGTTTCAAGACAAAAAAGATTGTTTCAAATGATAATAATATTGGCGAAGAAGAAGAGAAACAAGTAAAAACACGTTTTCTTAAAAAACGTACATTTAATAAGGTCAATTCAAGAGACAATAATGTATTTTCCAATGTTGCAGAGGTAAGAAATATTACAATAATGTCTATGTATAAAATATACACATATACATTTATTCTAATATTCTAGGAGAAAATGGAAAGAAATGATAAGAATATACAGCAACGTCGCAAAAATCTAAAACTAAAGTCTAAATCTCAGGTTGAATTTTCCTTAAAATTATCAAATATTTCATCTGGTGCTAGAATACGTGATTTGAAAAACGCTTTGTTAGAGCGTGGTATTAAACCAAATGAAATAACTTGGTTAGGACATCGAGGTATTTGTTATCTTCACTTCAATAAATTGAGAAAAAATAATGATTTACCAGACAAACCGATACAAGTTGATTCAATAATGGCAAATTTGCAACAGCTATGTATTGGAGTGGAATCTACCGAAAATATTAACGTGCGTGACTTCATAATAGTAGAACCTGCTAAACCAATATCTAGAATCGAAGTCACAGACATGACTTCGGTTTAAAAAACAGTTAAATTTTAGAAAATGCACAATGATTTGGAATAATATGTATTATTCTAAATAATTGTACAATATCTGTTAGTATTCGACGCATATTTTGTAAATGTGCTTGTCGATGTTTGCTAACTTTGTAAATTGATGGTTGTAAATTGATGGTTTATAAAAATCAAAGTATATAAAACTTTATAGATAATTTACAATGTATTTTATATAAACAATAAGAGAAAAATAATTATATATGTTATATATAACAAATTAAGTATATATAATAATCAGTCATTGAGATATTTAATTTAGATCAATTTATTTTTGATAATTTATATGGGACAAAAACTCATATGAAAATTAATAGTTCGGAAATTATGCCAGATTTATGTTGAAATCAATGTTTATACAAATATCGTTTCATCAATAAGCTATGATATTAATAATTAATAATTCGAATAACGTTTACTGTGATTATGTAAAAGATATTTAATACTAAGGATAATGAATTTAAATGTTTTTTTGCAAAATATATCACATGAAGATACTCATGTAAGATCTAGCATTTGATAACGCTTATCTGACTGACAATGATATGTTAGCTATTTTATAAATAACACACGGAGCATGTGAAAATGAAATTAATATTTTCTGTTTATTAGATACTCTATTTTTCTGAAAGCATATTTTCATTGAGAGCAGATATAGATATGCAATTTTCATACCGTTGTACTTTATAGGCACATGATTTGCCAAAAATCGGATATAAATAAAGAGAGATATCTAACAATAATATGAGTATGGTAGCCAAAATAATGGCAATACCTTTGTGATATTAATAAATATGATTAATTATTTTTAGAACAAAAATATAGGTAGTTATTATTTTTACCAGCTAGTAGTTATTATTAATTTCTTCATTATTAATGCTTTCATAGAAATTATTAATATGCGAATGTATGGAGAAAGAAATAGAAATATTTATATAATTATCTCAATTGTACAACATTAAAAATCTGCTAGTCAAATTTTTCTGTGAAGTTCATAACACTGGATAATAAATTAATTAAATTTTTTTAAAATTTCATTTTTCTTTTCATTTGTTCTTTCTTCTCAAATCTACTCTATCGACTAAGATAGAAATAAATAAATAGAAAATATAAACTTGTAATCTTGTTCATTCACGTTTGTGAAGACTATACAGAAGTTTCATTTTATTAATCAATTGAAAAAAAAAGAGAAATCTGCCTATATAAAAATCGATAAAAATTTGCACTTTCGAATTAAATTTATCTTCGCCAATGTTTGTTTTGCAGTTTTCTCTCAATCTCGTCTTGATAACATATACTCTTATCTTTATACTTACTATCATTATGTTTTCCGTAGTAGTATATCGAGTAAACGTAATTTTTTGTGTTAATCTTTCCTTATCGTTATTTTGCTATAAACATTTTTTAAGATTTTTTTTCCCACTGTAAACCAAGAATACGAATCGTCTTTTTTTCATCTATTTTTTCATACTACATATATAGTTTCTTTGATCGTTAATTAAATCATTAATTAATCAAAGAGTTCTTTTATTGAAAAAGAAAATAAGAAAAATTAAACTGTATTATTTTACTCTCTTTATCTTGTCGTGAATTGGCGCCACTATTATCGATTATTTGACACTCCTTCTTTAGGTGATTGCGTTCTAGTTTAATATTAGATGTCCATTTAGAATTCTTTTTGTTAAATAGCAATTACAAACAGTGTCGAGAATTTCATGGCGTAATGCATACTATCTTTCTCTCTTGTCTATTCATTCTTCAAATATTCATCTTGTACGATGATAGATCGTGGACCAAAAAAGGAATCTGATCTGATTTGAAAGGAACACATTGTAAAATCAACAAGCCATACAGAGAAAACACAGGGATGGATAATATTGGAGTCGTTCGATTAATCTTTAATTACTTTTTAATTTTTCACGTTACAACGTATATTCTTTCTTAATGACTATATTTATAAAATTACATTATTCTTGGTGTTCGGTTGATTATTAGAGGAATGATTGTTGATCTGTTAATAACAAGACTCGAGGTATATGCGAAATGGTGGCAGGTATGTATTATCGGTCAAGAATATGAATCGAAGATATGAGAAACGATGCGATCCTTACAAAGTTAATCGTAATTTACTAAAGAATTCGATCGAAACGATTCTTGTTTTTATATTTCTACAATCTTATGAGTTTAATTTTAACATTACAAAATTTATCGGATCTGAGACTACACGAACTTCCGTAATTTTCTAAAAGGGAAGTTAAGCAACTATAATACATACCAACTATGTATTAAAGTGAGGAGCGAATTGTAGGTTGTTCCGGATACTTCTTGGTACCGTGTACTCGCTTGAATTTTCTGAAGAAAGGCGAGTTCGAGGAAGAAGAAAGGAGCGTGCTATCTTCTTTTCCTCCATTAAGTTTTCGATTTGGTAAAATGCTCTTTAAAAGGCTTCACTTTGGTCGGGGAGTGTTCCTTTTTTTCTCGTTCTTTACAAAAATAAACGATACGCTTTCCCTTAAAAGGGATCAAGAAACGGCGTGAGATCAATCGCTTGAGGTACGAGTTAATTTCTTTTCTTCTTTGAAAAATTATTCGTAGAGAATCATTATCTAGAAATTTACGTTCACAAAAATTTCTTTGTGATTTTTTAAAAATATTTCATATTATCTTTGTCAATCTCTCACAAAACTGAAAAAAAGAGAAGGTGAAAGTATCTCAAATTTTCCGTGATCTTACTCTCACTGAATTCACGATTATCACATTATCTTCTAACAGCCATTGGACTGAAGAAATCTATCATTCGAAAGACAAGATCAATTTACTACGATCGTGAACGAACTTTTTAAATAAGTACTTCGATACTCTACGAATTGGGGATTGAACTTCAATGACGATCACTGTTAAGAATGTTCTTGCTGAGAATAACGCGTCAACGTCCATCTTTCGTGCACAAGAAATTGTTCGGGAGAAATTTACGATGTGGAAGGCTCGGGACTTGCGTCGATGTAGTCGATATCCGACGAAGTTACAGTGCTAGCGCGCCTTCCTTGCCTCGGGGATGCGCTTATGCGCGTTTTCACGCTGGTTGTAGAGACGCTCAGCCGATTTCCTGTTCGCTGTACCGGCTGTTGTTTCGTTCTGCAATTATCATGTCAAAATCGCTCTTCAAACAGTTAGAAATACAAAAAAATTGCGAAATAGAAATTACAAATAATTACAAATACTGAATGATAGCACCCACATGAAGGACATTGTCGAGTAAAAGAAATCTTTTAGACTTCAAAGCTACGACTTTTGTAATTTTGGAAACAAAAGAGAAAACGCTTTTCTATCGAGAATTCGAAGGATATCGGCCGAACGATCCGTGCTTTGTATGCCGGAGAGCTCAATTCTTGTTGCAGTTGGCTGTGCTCCAAATGTATCGCGAGTTTGAAACTTCCAAGGAGCGTTTATAACTTTTTCTCGGTGTGGAATTTATAGTCTGGTATCTATAGACAGATGTATAGGCTTCCTTCGGATCGATGGATTTCCTTTTGTTACCACTTCAAAGATGTAAAGATCGCTGGAAAGCATCGATCGTTTATTCAGTAACTTTGTACGAGAATCGAGCTCCCAGTGGCTAATTCAAAATTTACCATTCTCCCCGCGGATTGGTAGCAAAATCATTCTGATAGAACTCGAGTCTATAAGACAAAGACCACGTCGGTGAATTGAGGTCTCACTAGCGATAAAACATTCCGACGAATTATTCGCTATTAATTATCCTTACTGTATTACGAAAGAACGTGGAAAAGCAACAGGACATATTCGTTGAAATTAAATATTTTAACCTCTTCGCTCTCTTTCCATTCCACTTAATTTCGTACTTCTTTCAATTTCAATTGATAAATGAAAATTCGTTGTAATTCATTTCTTCCTCCTTCTTCTTTTCCTTTTTCTTTGCCGCGCAACGAAAAATCCGTCTGCAATTATCTTTCTCCACGGCTTGCATGAACCATCATCTTTAATCACAAAACCCCATTTACCTCGCTTATTAAATTCCCTCTTAGCTACCTCAGAATTACCTCTATCCTTCGTCTCTCACGAAAGAGAAAGAGAGAGAGAGAGAGAGAGAGAGAGAGACAGAGTAAAAAGAAATGACGGAGCGGTAATTAGACGAGCAGTTTAACTCACTTCAGCCTTTCCTCGGCACCCTTCATGGCAGTGTTCAAATCCTCTTCCCACTGTTTCTCCTTTTTTTCCCTTTCCTGTCTCTCCATTTCGCGTTCACGGTTGTACACTCGGTATTCTGGGATGAATGCTAATCTTCTGAGATCGACACTCGGTCCTGCGGCGCCTTCCACGAGTCCAACCGCCGTGTCCTCAGGGGGATGATCGACTTTCAGAGATCTGCGCACGACAACGCCGGAAATCAAGCACTCTATTTCTCTTTGTTAAATGGAAAATCACCGATGGAAAATCGCCGATAGTAAGGATGATATCGCTCGGTGTTTTATGTGGAGATATCTGAATAAGATATATATCTAAATGAATATTCCTCGAGCAACGATGCACACGAATTACGATTGTAATTATAACTGGATGGCAGAGATTATAGAACGAAATAGGAATGGGTTTAAGGCGTAAAATGACGAATATTATATGAGAGATTAAGTTTACGGAGGATCACTAGATTTGAAGCTTTGATTTCTCTAAGCTTCTTCTTTCTAAACTAATTTTTCCTATTTTCCTAGTTTTTTGTTCTCTTATTCTCTCTATTTCCTTTTGCCTTTTCTATTTTCGTTCGATCTTTATATAATTCTCTAATTTAATAATCAATTATTTACTATTTTGATAGAGAAATCGAACGGCTTCCAATAAGAAAGGTGAATGTTGGAACAGAGCAAGAGGCTCAGATCGATATCCTTGACGTTAATTTCCTTTCAGCAAGAGGCAAGATCGTGCGATATCGACTAGATATCTAGCAATTAACTCTATATTCCCTACAATCCGCTTACCTTTGCTTCGCTAGACGTTTTTTCTTTTTGTGCAGCGGCTTCGTCTCGATGATCATTTCTTCTAGCTCGAATGTCGGATCGCAGTTCAGGTGATCTTTCGGCGGCGTGAATGGCGGTTTTATCTGCTTGTTCAACACTTTGTCAAAGTCGAGTTCTCTCATAGCGTTCACTTGCTTTAGTTCCTTGAGCGTTGATATCCGGGTGCCCGGTGACACGGTTAGCAATTTGTCCAAGAGCTCGCAGATCGTAGAACTCCAGCCAGAGGGTGTCGGTCTTTCTTTCTGAAGAACGTTCCTTTCGTTTCAACGAAATATATGTACTCGAGGACTGAGAAGCTTTGAAGATTAAGGAGTAGATCAACGTCAGTCGTTCAAAAATGCTATTCACGCAAATTTGTATTTTTGAGAATATAATTAAGATAATAGGACTTCGATAAAAAGATTGTACCAAACTGTCTATTAAGACTATTATAATCTTGCATTTAAAATTTTTTTAATAAATACATAAGACAATTATTAGATGAAAAGTTCCAATTTCTTGAGGATAAGCAATCTAAAGTCAAATTTATATACTTAAAAAGATTGAACTTTTTAATTAATAATTACCTACAAAAATATTTGCAAACTTCATCTATATTTTTGGACGGTTGATCTTACTCCCTTAACGTAGAAAAGAATAACGTTCAAAGATTTTTTTTCCTTTCAAACATTTTGAAGCTTGCAATATCGGTGTATTGTATTTGCTTTTGAAAGTATACCAATAGTTTCAATATTTTTAATCCTGCAATAGTCCTCTTTTCGGAGGACTATCTTGCGGCGTATTAAAAGGGACGAATAAAACGAAATATGTGTAGATTTTAAAGGAAAAAAAAAAAAAAAAAGAAACAGGTTACCATGAAGATGTATTAAAGAATGGATCGTAAAAGACATGCAGCAGCATTCTTCAGGAGAGAATGTATGAGAAGATTTTATCCACAATTTTACCCGAAGGATCTGTAAAGCCTCTCTATGCGTCGTAGTGGAGCAGAGAGGGTAAGGACGTTCTCCAGCAAGAGTTTCCCAAGCAAGAATTCCCAGACTCCACCAGTCCACGGCGAAACCGTAACCAAGAACACCGTATTCCTCGCAAGAACACATGTAAATTTCCGGAGCTGTGTCAGAATAATATTCCAAGAGGTATTTGATGTAATACAGGGATAACGAAAGAAAAAGGCCTACTTAGGCATTACTTACGCTTCCTTATACATGTATATACAAGTACGTAAATCTTTTCAAATATTTCATATCATTGACATTTTTCATTATGAATGACATAGACCAACTAAATCCCTCTTCCGAAATAGTAAGCAAAGAAAGACAATAATTTAATTTAGTTTAACTAACCGCTGTATTATTACAGTTATTTTCAAACCAAGTAATACTTTTCTAACAATAACAAATATCTGCTATTTTCAAACCAAGTAATACTTTTCTAACAATAAAAAATATCTGCTATTTGAACAAAATACATATTATTGGTATACAAACGATTTCTCGTTTCATGCTTGAAGTTTTCTTAAAAACTTGCTTTCCGTGAAATGAGAGTAAAATTAAAATATAAAAATTGAAGATTTGCCAGCGGAGTGATTTGTGATTTTATATTAGTCAATCTTTGGTTACATTCGTCAAAACACGATATTATTGTCGGTAGTTGCCTAATTGTATCTAAAATCATTCAATTATTGATTATCAAAGCACGAAACGAATTATTCCCCGTTGTAGTTTACGCTCAATTAATTCTAGCGGCTCAAGCAGAGTACATATACTCGTAAAATTAATTCATACCTATGTACGGTTTTGTTCCTGACATCGACGTAGCCAATTCTCCGTCCTCCAGTACTGTCGCGATGTTGAAATCCGTCACGTGCGCGTGTCCTGTGCAGAACAGTAAGCTTATAATCGCACGGTTTACATTCACGTTGGTTCACGTTTAGAATAGCCACGTGGCTCGATCACTTTCGTCGTCCTTCTTTTCCCGATTCGATTTTATTATCCTCCTTTTATTCCTTCAAATTATGCTAGGAATAATAGCACGAATTTGATTAATCGTCAGTTGGTGAACGTCGACGATCATCACCTGTCACACGACGTGAACGATGCCATATGCATGATTTCGATTAATTTCGAGGGTCGAATATCCTGGATCCTTTACGACGAGAACCCTCTGCGTGAAATTTTCATGTTACCCGAATGTTTCACCAGAATACCGAGAAGAAGTTTCAGGGCAAATGAGTAGAAAATATCGATCAAGGTGTGTGCTGACCAGAGTTGAGAGGTCTGTTTAAACACTGGCAGGATACGAATGATATCAGGTCAATGTAGATGAATTTTTACTTCCTTCTTTTATTCTTTTCTCTCCCTTTCTTTGCTTTTCTTTCCCAAGTTCCGCGTTAATTTAATCTTTTCTTACCATTCCTTCTCTTTTACTGCTTTTCCTTCCTATTTTTTCTCATTTTCCTCTGCCTTTCTAATTTAACATTTTTTCTCTTTTCTTCTTTCAATTATTAACACAGACGTTTGTAAGATTTTCTCGAAAATTACTCGTACACATATCTAGTATGTATTTTATCTGTTTATTCTCGAACTTGAATTTGGGAGAATTTTCGTTTGTCAAATCTGTCGTACTGCTCGACGAAAATAACTCGAGGATTATCTTTCCTATCTCGATATTCTGATCACTCGGCTCCATTACAATCAAGTATTAAGTTTCACAGAGTTAAAAAGATCGGTGAAACAAACAGAAAGATTGTCGATAGAACAACGTGGATAAATTTCGCGAACGAATAAAATAACAGTCTTCCGATCGAATTAACTCTGACTTCTGTTCCTTCGCAATTTACAAGGAATTTTTAAAAGCCTGACCGATGAAAGGGTTGAAAATAGTGTATATCGCACGCGACACGTACACTATGATGTTTCCATGAACGATAGAGATGGAAATAGCGGGCGAGATGAAACGCGAGGGTAGTCGACACGCGGCCCTGCCAATTTTAAATAATGCAGAAGCAATTTCGAAGCACAAACAGCTGTCGGGTAAATGCAGCAGGAAATTAGGGTTACCCTTCTTTGGTTAGTATCAGGGTCCTTGGACGAGTTGTTTTTACTGAGAAGCCATCGAACGGTTCATTTCTCTGACGTTATCTGTCTCTCTTGTTACTTCAGCCCTTTGACTCTACAGCATCGTGTAACTTGAAAATTACGGATATTGCCGAACTTTGAAAATATTTATTGCTTCGTTATTGTATTGTATTGCTTCGTGTGATTTCATCGGTACACCATTTGAAAAGTGATCAAATGATTTATTTGTAACAATCATTAGCTCATAGATTAATTAATTAATTCATAAACTGTAGCAAGTGGCTAATCTTTTGCCAAGAAGCGAATAAAATAAAAATAAATTTGTTTCGTTCAAGTTACGCCATTTCGATTCTAAAATCACGCGACTTCTTTCGAAATTCTTTTACAGAATTTTCCGCTTGTCACTTCGCAATGAAAGTGTATTAAAGTAGATTATGAAGCGGATTCTCCTTTTATCTAAAAGCACCTTTACGTTGACCGTTTCTCGCGTGTAAAAATTTGAAAAAAAAAACTGCGTGCCCCGGAGTCGAAGGAATCCCACAATTCACACGTGGCCGTGTAATGAAAGAGAAAATTCTCCCCGACGGGCATGGAAATTCTCCCGTCGTAAAATTGAATTTCATTTAACTGAATCACCTTTCGAACTTTTATCGCAGAGCGCGTACGTAGTACCTAAGCTTTTGCAATGATTCGTGAAACAGAGGCTTTTTCACGGCGGTTCTGTCAAAGGGTGAAAGGTAATGTAAAATTTCCAGAGCGCGTGACCTCGGCGATCGAATGGAAAGTGTAAAATTATTTATGGGCTGAGTCAGTCCTGTTCGTTGTCGCGACTAATGGACAGAGAGTACGAGAAAGAAAGAGAGGAAAATGACCGGATCTGCGGACTACTACGTCACCGGAATATAATGCGGTTCTCTATTGTAACCGTTCTTTGACCTTTGATGAGCCAACCACAAGTGGTTCTCCATTGTCCGTACCTTTCTTAGTAACCCTTTCTCGGAATGAAGTTTGATTGAGAAACGTATGCCAAATGAACGTTTATTTATTATTACAGGATCCTGTAGGACTGTTTCGATGTCGATTGTATTAATGTAACACAGAGGTGCTTTTTCGTTGTCCACAAAACAAGGGAATTAATTTTTGAAGAGTAGCGAAACCACGATGGCGAAATATTTCGTCACATCCAGTTAAGAGGTTGATAATCTAGAAGTTGTTAATCGAAGGAGGAAAACATCTGTGGAAAACACGAAAAATTTTTCGTACAACGGCAAAAATAACGAAGACATGTAACATCTTACTTTGAGATGTTTAAAGTTTCGATTAGCACCAGAAAATTAATATTATCAGAACGACGATTTTAATTGGCGGTCTTTATTTTCGTAAAGTTAGACGAGCAAATTTATGTTATTTAATTTGTCGTCCATGAAATTGAACATCATTACGCACTTCTTCCTGACTTTATTAGGATCTTTCAACTCGTTTCCCTTTTGTGAACTAGTTCTTGAACTTCAATCTTCGAGTTCCATTCGACTCGTTAAAGTTTCGTCTGTTTCTTTGTCATTTTTCAAGAGGAAGTAGCTGACGGTTTAATAAAAACATCAATTTTTGATGGGGGATCACGTGTCCGTATTCGATTCGCGAACTTTGTGCAAGGAACTCTCATCAAACTTAGAAACTGTGCCATACTCGTCGAAGTAAGACAACAGAGGCTTAATGAGGAGAATGTTTCAAACTTATTATTCCTAACAAATATTTAATATTCTTCTTCTCGTTATTATTGTTAACGAGAATTAAAAATCCTAATTCGAAACGTTTATGCCAATTCATCTCGAAACTACAAGTCCCCTGATTACAAAGAAATTTATTATTTATTATCATTATTTATTAAGTGCAGAGAAAGTAAGATCTTTCTTGTTTCAAATTAAAATTTCATCCAATATATATATATATCGAAACACAATTTCAAACCATCAAGAATAAACTATTTGTTGAATTGAATCGCGAATATCATCATGCAGCGTTGTACAGGTAAATGCTATTGATTTCTAGGCCACGAGTCTGTGGCACATCGGTCGATGACGAAATATCAGAACGAAATGGAGGATGGTTCTTTCATTCAGTGTGAAATACGGATTTATATTTCCATTGAAATCATCGTATGAAAGGGAAGACGTTTGTTGCAATCAAGGAACTGTTCGAGTCGAGCTAAGTTGCTTTGTGGTTTATCTGTACAGTTTCTGAGAGAAAACCGTACAATCTGTACGCTTTAATCATCGTCAACGTCAATTTTAAGCGCAAATATCATTTCACGTTTGAACGGATAATTTTCAACATTTAATCCGACCATTTTTCTTCAATAATAAATCGCCATTTTTATCGCGAGCAAAGGTTTTACAAAGATTTCGTGCTCATGGATATTGGCTGCACTTGGAACTTTATTATTGGTCCAATAGGATTATTGCTAAGAACAAAATGTGTTGTTTCGACTCATCTTTCGTATACATACATCCACGTTCTAAGACAAATATCATATGTATGTATTTATTTCGAAACTCGAAAAATTAAATAACATATATTTTAGAGTATAAATAATTCGTAAAATCCATACAACTTAAAAATTTTATCATCAGAGATTCTAATATTAAAAATGAAAAATATTTTAAGATCTCTGAACCAAATGATAAAATTTTGTGACGATCAATTTACAGATTTTACAGTCTCTCAGTCATATACGGTACCGTGTATACGAAACTTTTTAGTCTAGATTTTTCCCTAGACAACAGAAAATTTTTAACATAACTCAAATATTTTTCTCCTTTCCTATCGATCTTCATTTTTTCCATCGCTGTGTAATATTAAATATTATCGAGAAACCGTTCGCTGAAAATCTGATCGACCAGCTGCGAAATCATCATCGATGAAGAAATTCAACGTTCGCGAATTTATTTTAATCGAGTCTGTCGGTTGTTCGATTGGTCTGCTTGTCCGTGGAAACGTGGAAACGCAGAGACCAAACGTAAACGGTTCGGTTGATATGCAAACGAAGCAGATGTGCTCTTGTCTGCGATGTTCGACTTGATTTACAGAATTTCGAATACCGTCCATCAACGTTGCACGTAACTCGACGTCGAGTTTATATATATATTCAACGAACATGCAGCGCTAAATGTCGCTAATTAAAAAAGGATCGGCGCCCCTTTCCAAGCGCGTCAAACCCTCTTAATTTAAATCCGACGTTCTTCCCTTTCTTTCAACGCTTCTAGGCTACGTGTTCTCTACATTTTTCTGCCAGAAATCACCTGGTGCATCTGCACCCGCTTTCATCCGCATTTTGTCCTCGTTCGCTTCGCTTTCATTCATACGAAATGTAACTCGTAACGCGTTCGAGAGAGAAAACACGGCCTTAAGATGAATTCATGGAACCGTGTATTTCAGCTACATAAGCTTTTCAGGTTATCGTGCTTTAGAATGGATTTGCGAATTATACGTCGAATTATACGTATACCGGACCTCGTACGAAACGAATGTTCAACAGAAATTTCCATACGCTGTTCCTTGCACCGAGCGCACGTCTTTATCCGAGACTGTTCGTCGATGTTCGCTCTCGAGAAGTTTTATGAATTAAATGCAGCGTGAATTTTGGTAATACGCCGCTTGGACGTATTCGCTCGCGTAAAATATGTTCGTTATAGCTGGAAATTCGATACGAAAAATGAGAAACGAATACAAAAGTTTATGCAAACCGAAATCTTGTCTGACCTTGTTTCGCAGTTATATCCTCTTTATCTCTGAAAAAACGTGCGAGACGAACGTGGTGGATATTCGTGTATCGACGTTTTTTGTCGTAAAAAGTGGCAATCGTACGTAAATTAGGTAGATTTAACTCTAGAATGAACTATAGAGGCGATTTCGTGAATTTGTCACGCTGTGTGGTTTCATAAATTTGTGGCATAGTTTATGGAATAACAGAAAGCGACAAGTATATTTTCATTATTTTCATAAGCTTGACGAGTTCGTGTGACGTGCCCCAGTGACAATAAAACACCATGTATAGTACACGTAGAACACGTTTCTAAGGATATTGGACACCTCGGCGAACGATAAAGTCATTCGGGTAGACGATCATCTAATTATTTCGAGCAGCAAATTACATTGCTCGACGGGCCATTTTCTACGATGTTAATATATAAACTTCGCTCGGCGTCGATATTATTTATCCCTGTGTTTTTAACTTTCTCACTATCGAGTTTCATGCTACTTTTCCTCTCTTCTTTACACCGGCTATTATTTCACTTTTTCTCTTCCCAACGGTGTTTCTAGTAGCGCTATACTTTTTATTAGCGTATCTTAAGAAAACTTGCACGTGCCGGAGCTTTACTTTGCCGAGCAAAAGTAAAACAACAAGAAACAAAGGAACAAAAGGAACAACGGAGTTGCAAAGCGAGACGAAGATTCACTGCTGTAAAGTCTCGTTCAGAGTGGAAATAAAGAATCCCAATGATTTCTCGAGTATAACTAACTTCGCCGATCGTAAGATTTTAACGAGCGTGAGAGAACTTCTTAAATTAATTTCGAAACCTTTAATTCCGACGAATGTCCCTGTACTGTTCATTAGTTACATAGAGAGACAATGAAAATGCAAAGATACGAAGATACGGTACACTACCGTAAAGTTTCGTTCAAACTATAGCCAGATTACCCGAATTCAAATTCCTCGAATTAGACGCCTAACTTCATTAATACGGTCATAAAGTTAAATTATTTTCAGGATTCTAATTTCATTTGGTGCTTCTCATTACTTGTACTTATTTCTCGTTATGTTACTTTCATAAGTTCCAATTCTTGAACCTCTGTTTCTCATTGTTTAATCTTCGCGACCAAATACTCCGCGCCAGTCGTGAGTTACATTCTAAATTCTTTAGTCTCCTCAGTACGGCGTGTTCCACGTTTCACGGTAATTCCTTGTCGGTTAATATTTCGTGGAATAAACCAGTAGAAAGCCTGTTGACCGCGATTTAAGTACGTATCAGGGAATTTGCAGCGAGAGTAATGCATTTATAGTTCACAGGAGTGGAACCAGCATAACGTAATTCGTATTATCTCGGAAATGTGCTCTGGTCGCGGGCGTGGCTGTTGTTTTAATAACTTCTGCGCCAGCCGATAGCTCGATAGTTTCAGTATTTCGCGTAATTTACAATAATCGATGTCCACTATTGACTTAACCAAGCAGAAAACGGACTTTTGTGTAGCTGAAATTCGTTAAACCCGATGGTAATTTACTGATTACAGTTCCAATAACTGCATCCTGTATGTTGCTCTTACACACATACACACACACACACACACTAGAGAGAGAGAGAGAGAGAGCTCACATATACCTTGCAATTTTATTAAAAAAAAAAAAAAAAAAGAAGAAGAAGAGAAAAAAGAGATGAAAAACGTTGATAGTTTGGAGTGGTCTTAATTCGTTGATCCAGACAGAATTAACGTGCTCTGTAAAATTTCCATTAAAAGCGACCGACCTTTTGTTAAATTCGATTCGGGCTTTCCCCCGAATTTTAAAATTGTTCGTCGTTAAAAGGGGATTAAACCGTAGAAACGGTGTCCCACCAATTTCGTCCTACCAAATTGCCGTGATTTTCGCGAAGAAGGAAGGGGAGCACCATCGACAAGCTTCTCCTCTCAAGAATCGTTACACGACGCTTGCAAAACGATTAGGTCCCCATTGTTCCCTGTTTTCAACATTTCCCCCCGGCATTACGGGAGATTTCCTTTCTTCGAGAGATTTCGGAACGAATTCCTGAATTATTTCGCGCAGCCACTAGAGAGAGACGGAATCGAGATCGTCGGCGTCGATCGTTCGAGGTCGATGCAAAAGGAACGCGAGCGTCTGGCTGAATCTTTTATGGCAAATGGCTGCCACGTACCTTCTTCGTCCAACAAAATGTTATCGGGCTTGATGTCACGGTGTACGATTTTGTGACTCTGCAGGTAATCGAGGGCCAAAGCAATCTCGGCAACGAAAAGCACTATGCTTTCCTCGGAGAACACCACCTCCTGTTGGATGTGATATCTCAGATCGCCGCCAAGCAGTAAATCGGAGACCATGAACAGATCTTCCTCGTCTGGAACGAACAAGTTCCCTTTTTCATTTTCGCTCAAAATATTGAAAAAGAAATATATATTAGAATATTCGTAAAAATAAAAATATTAGAATTATGACTCTCGCTTTTTAGATATAATGTTTAAGCATATGCAAAGGACTGAATTTTGAACGTGCTCTAAATTTTGCAATCCAATAATAAGGTAATGCTTCCAACAGTTTTGAAAAGTAAAAATATTGTTATTACAATTTTCATTCTTAGATATAATTAATTAAATATAAGTATAATATAATTAATTAAATATATATATAAGAATAATACATATTTTCGACAATTCACAAAAGGAGAGAAACATTCAAGAGAGAGAAAGAGTGGAAGATTCGCGTAAATTCTCTTTTATTTCTCGGCGTCGCGTAGCTCTATTTTATCCCCTCAGCCGTTATACAATTTCCCAATTTCACGGTTAACAGTGGGAGCAAGCGAAACAAGTGTAAAACGAGGGGGGCAAACCAACGAAGAAAGATCGTCGATCGAGTTAGTTCGCCTAATGCCCTTAGCGCCGTTCGTCATGGGAAAATCGATATTAACGAGACGAGAGGATGGTAGAACGTTGGGCTTCGTTCGTGGTATTTGAGAGGTGCCGGCGCGATTAGCTTACCTTGGAAGCTGAACCACAGGTTCACCAAACATGGGTGTTCCAGCTGCGACAGGATCTCCACTTCACGCGCGACGTTCTTCAGCGCGCCACGCACCGCGCACTCACCCTTGTGAACGTACTTCATCGCGTACATGTTTCCGGTACGGTCCCGTTTCTGCACTATGCACACCTATTAAGAAATAATTAATTGCTCGTTACTGGATGAGCGGTGAATTACGAGGCCGCCTCCAGGCAATTGTTGCTCGATTATAAAGCCCGTGTGTGTACCGGAACGATGGTGGACGCTTGCAGCGAAAAGAACGTTGACATGATTCGAGATTAACAGAGAATGGATATTGTTCAATCGATAATGGATTGTCGTCGAACTACGGAGTTTCTGTTATTGGGATTGATCGAGGTCAATGAATGGGAAAGAATAGCGGAAGAATAGAGACGTTTTCTGACGGCGTGACTTAAGAATTGATAGCGAATTGCTGGAGTTACATAGATACATAGATACTGATTCAGATCAAATCAATCGAAATGTATAGAAAATGATGATGATGTTAGAGTGCACAATTTTTTAAATTTATCTCAAAATTTATCACTATTTGTAAATAGCGTGAATGAATTTGTGAAAGTAAGTCACTTGTTTCTTGAGCATTAAATATTAATCGCACGCTTATGAACGATCTGAGAGGCTCAATTCATTGTGATACGAATTGAATGTAAAATCTCTGGTAGGTAGACAAAAGAGTAGACATAATCAAATTTTGGTAAAAATAACAGCTAATGTTAGACTATGAATTTCAATGTAAATTGTAAAAATGTTTTTAAAAAATAGGGATTATTATATTAATTTATATAATATATATGTTGTTATAAATATTATTACATTTTATATATTTTCATATATTTCGAGGTACAATGGAATGTAATATGTGCACTTCAAAATTCAACAAGTATTTGTCCGTCAGTCAAAGAAATACATTGTGAACACGTGATGGATAAATTACGGGAAGGAGAAACGTTCATGTATCCTTAGAATAGAATTCTATTTGTTCGAATCCGTCGGGAACGGTTAACTCGTGTAACGCAAGTTCGCCGATTGTCGCCATTATCATAATTTCTCATCCAGATGATAGAAATTTGTATGAGTGGAACCGACAGAAGTTCATTTACATAAACGAGAATATGCTCGAACAAATAGAATTCAGATAAATGGAGCTTCATGTTATAATTGAAATGGATATAAGTTCTTGACGATATGAATAATACTGTTGTCTCGTATCATCAGAGATCTGTATTTTTCCAGAGAGACCGAAATCGAATCATGTTTCAGAAAATGGACGATGTATCGTTCTCAATTTATACGTGAGCGTAAAAATTTTAAAACACACGTTCGAGTCGAAAAATTCTCGCTCTGGAAGAATTCAACACGAAAAATTTCAACGCGAGTATTGATATTTAAACGCTTGAATATCAAATAATGCATGTTGAATGATTTAATATCATTCTCGATAATCCGTGCATTAACTCCATTATTCAAAGGGATTACCGACTCCCATGGAAAACTGGACTTTCGCGATTCGAATGAAAAGGAACAAACGCGCAATAACTGGAGAGATCGGTTTTGAACGTTTGCAGTTAATGGAATACACATTTATTAAAGAATAAATAGTTCGTGTTTTTTACGTGTGTTTATTTATACGTAGTATAGTATAGAAATCACGGAAAGAATTTCGAAACGTTGCGACCAAGATTACAGGGATTCATTTCATTTACACGTACGTGCAAACACACGTGGTGTTTGCATACACGCGAAGTAGGGACGCCTAATGCTAACAGAAGGACGTTTATCTCTCGTACCTTTCCGAAGCTTCCTTTCCCGATGGCTCGGAGGATTTGAAAGTGATCGAAGTTCACTGAAACGAGAAACGACGTAGAATTAACAACAGAAGATCGTTTTTCTCAGCTTTGGGAAGAAAGAGCAGACAAAACGATTTCCGCGAAATCCCGTTTCACGGCGTAGAACCGGCAAATAATCGAAGGTTTATAACGTAGGATTGCGGCACAAAGCCACGATGTTATCCCCAAAGGAGCAATTAAATGAAAAGTTGCTTAGACCGCACGCCAGAACTGGCGGTAGTTGTGTAAACTAGATGATGCAACGGCAAAGTTTAGTAGTAATAGAGAAGTTTATCGTTGTTGTTATCCCCCTCCTCCTGAAATCGTTTCAATCGTATGTTGTAAATTTGAACGACTTCCAATCTTCCGCGTCGCGAATATGCCAACGATCACGCAAATAGGCTGTCAACGTTTGATGTGTCAGATGTAATTATCGTGTGCCGCTTCGTGACACGGTAAAATGATTTCCTCAATTTCTGCTAATCAAGTCTACAGAGACAGTCGCCTTTGAAAATTCGTTTCGAGCGAGATTTCAAAGGTGATCCGTTAAGGAATTGATGTTGAGAGGCAGCCGGTAGTTTTAATTGAATCCCAACGCAGCTGGTTCACGTTAAACTAGCAAATCCGACAAAACTTTTTAAATATCTCTAATTAAAGACAAAGACAGTTCCCAGGCGAAGTTGTCCTATATTCTGTATTTGCGATACGCTTACTTTCTACTCGTGGTAGTGTTTATTGCGAATATTAAATTCAAGAAAGAAAACGATTTCTCCGAACCTTGTCAATACGTAAAGTACAATGAAATCTTTGAAATCAAAACTTGACAAAATGAATTCTACAGATATAATAGTATTTCAATGTATTCCCAAGCTTTTCTAAATTTATAAATCAATAAATCGATAATAAGATTTTGACAATAATTGAAACTTATACTATAGATTCACGAATGTGTTCGAGCATCTATTCTGGACGAGCTTTTACGTTATTACGCGTGTTATATGAAATTTCTATATTCATTTCTATATTCATGTCAGATTTGATTCAAGCTTGATCAATGTATTGTAACTCTAATAATACTAATGAAATGTTTCTTTTATGAACGCGTAACACGCGAATAATGTATTGATAAAAAGTTCCAATAAATGTTCGAATATTTCGTTTATTCACGCTGAAATTAAACGATAAACGCACGTTCGACAGAGAAAGGGGACTCACCTTCTTCGCCAGGAGTAGGCTCGTTCCTCGTTGACTGGTTGGCACCCATTTTTGCCTCTCAATGGATCTCGATACGTGACGCGAGTGCCGGTGGCCGGTGTAACATGTAACCGAGTAGTACTTTGATCGAGTCGAGGAAAGACATCCACTTGGAATTCTCATGCTTCCACTTGCTTATGGCTCGGTTATTCATTCGATCGAGTATCTTCCTTTTTTCCTTTAGCGTCGATTTCGCGTCATTGACCCAGCCACTTAATCCTGTTTCTTCCTCTTCATATTTTCTCGTGTCTTCTTGCTATTAGATCTCTAGCCCGAAGGTTTCGTTTCTTTCTGTCAAGATTCCCCCTCCGTTGCTCTTAACGTCACTTTTTTTCCTTCCACGGCCTTTTATCCCCTTTCACCCAGAGTTATTTACCTTTTTCCAGCAGCGTCACGCTTTTTTCCACCTCGATCGCTCTCTGTTCTTCCCCGCCCTCTCTATTCCCACGCTGTCGTCTTTTCTTCAATCTCGTCGGTTACAGACATCGCTGCTCGATCCTTTCAACGCCACTCTCCGAACGCCACTTCTTATCCCGTTACCTGTCGCCTCTTTCGATTCGTCGTCGCCTTTCGCCCAATTTCGTCGAGACACCTTTAGACACCTCCGTGAAACTTCGCCGCAGTTTCCTCGACTTTCCTCGCTTCTCGACCTCACGCAATGTCAAAATACGTCTTTGGACTCTTTTTTCTTTTGTTCCTAATCTCCTCTACTTTCCAGAGAATTTCGGGAGAAATCGATCTAGACGACACGCGCTGCCGCGTTAATTGCTGCCGCGCCGATTCGCGGATTAATTAACGACGACCTCGCGTTAATTCGCGGGATAACAAGCGGCCGGAAGCGCGATAGCCGGTTCCACGGTTGATGGCCGATGATTCATGGGACGGTGACCTGTGAACCAAGCAGAAATCCATCGTTCGGTAAAGATTCCGGTAAAGAAGCCGGTTAATCGGCCAAGTAATCGGCAATTTGCTCGTGGCTCATGGGCTGGAAATGGAGAGCTGGTCGTTCCCCGATGAAACCATATAAAATGGAAAATCGCTCGAATTATCCTTCCTTAGGATTTCTTCCTCAATCGCGAGCAGCCAATTTTCCATGGCTCGTGAACAAAATGTATAGCCCCCGTACGTGCGACGAGCGAAAAACGGAACGAAAGAGGGGCAGTGGAGTAATTAAAAAACAGCGCGAGTTCAGAGGAATTTGCAGAATTTAATTTATTATAGCTCTCCGACCGTTAGGGAAGTGGAGGGGGGAGGGGCGAGCAAACTACGCCGGTTTGAAAAGGACCAAATAAAGGATCACGAAGTCGTATAATACGGGAGAGAGAAAGAAAAAAAAAAAAATTCTAAAAATAAGAATTTCCTTTGTTCCTCTCTGGCGTTTCGATTGCGTTGCTTTTGAAAAACCCTATTAATTAAGCGTCGATTTTATTATGAACGAACGCGACAAGAACGTTGATTCTCCACGTGAAATCTTCAGCGATGAGAAAACGAGACGTTTCGTTCGCGTTTCAATGTAGAAAATTTAAAATTCTCTAATAAAATAGGGGAAGCACCGTTAAACACGATTATTTGGAACGAAATTAACTGGAACGAATGTATCAGTAAATGTAATTTGCATACGCTTAATCTAATCGTTTGGCAAAGTATTCCTGTTTCTCCTCTTTTTTCCTTTGTCCAACATTGAAGCAACAAACCAATATAGAACTCTTGTCTATCGTAGATTTCAGAACGGTCACTATTAAAAATATATATCGCAAAGACGTGTTCTTTGTACGTTTTTTGCTTCCTCGGAGATATAACTTTTCGATACCCAGCGCCGAACGTTACCTCGGAATTCCTTTCATTCTAGCCACGTGATCGACATTAATTCCACTCCGACCCTCGTAAACACGAAATAAAACTTTCCTTTCTCCCTGCTCCCAGCGAAACAATTCAGGTTCTTCATGGTAATTACGTTCTAGCGATTGCCTCTTCGAGAAAACAGTGGAAACACGGTTTGATGGAAATTTTCGATAATTGGCCGATTTCGAGGTGATTTATTTCTTTCCTTCGTTTCGTCCCGTCGATTCGTTTTTATTTCTCACTCTAGTTTTCCACTCCGAGACTTAATTACTCTGCCTCCAACTAATCTGAGCGCGTTGCTCGAAACAATTCGTGGAAACCATTTTTTATACGATCTCGATCTCGATCACATTACGTTTCAGTTTTAAATCCCATTTCTTTTAATATATCGAGACGATGAAAGAGAATTCCAAGTTCCGTGTTACTTGATATTTTTCCAAACATCGTGTATTTTACCTGGATTCCGTAATGTTCTGTGAATTAAAGCAATCGAAAGTATATATTTATTATGACCGGTTCTCGCTTGGTCCTTGGCGAATTAAATAAACGACATTTACAATCTCGTGCGGGCTGTTCTTTTCAGAGAAAAGTCGAACGTAGCCATCAACTACAATCGCGATACCCGACGTGACATGTCGAGTCGATGCAATTCCTTTCGCTCATTCGTTCCAGAAATGATGTTCGTTCGCGTTGTTTCAGGGACCGTGCTCATTGTTCCAGGAAATAGGAATTTATTGACCAGTATATATTACGATCCTTTGACAACGACGTTACTCTTTCTCTTCTTCATTCTTTCGTCGACAGCGAAACGTATTCCATCGAGATCGTAATACATCAATAGAACAGGACATTATGATTTCTTATCGCGAGATTTTCAGAAGCGACCACCCTGTTTTCTAGATCATGTCGCCGAACGATGTTGAACGAGTCTTTTTATTAGAGAAAATACTTTATACGTACGATGCTACGTTACGTGGAAGTGAGCTTTCAAAAGAATTTAGAAAAATTCTTGAAAATAAAAACAAATAAATTCGTACGTTTGCTTCCTTCAAATGTTATACTTGAATTTCCTTAAATCTCGTAAAATTTCAGAATCTAAAGGAATAGTTGCAGAAAAGATATTCGCGTTGAGCGAATATCGTTGGAATTTTCTTTCTAAAAAAAAAAATATAATGATTCAAACGATAAAATTAGCGATTAATAAATTTAATAATTATGAGCGTTGCGTCGACGCTGATAAATCACTCGTAACCAAGTTAAATTCTTCTTGTGGATTATATTATATCCAATCCAAGTGTATGTTGTTTGATATTTAATTCATCGAAGCATTTGTTTCTTTGTTAGACACACTCTGATCGATTTCTGTGTTATTTCTGGCACAGGATTATAAAGAGCGCGACGAAATGTCTGACATTGGTGGCTCAATAATTTCCAAGATGTTACAGAACATAAACGGCGGTTGTCAATTCATGATTGCCCTAGTTTTATGCTTTGTTCTATTTGTACTGAACCGCGGTGAGAAGATAGCCCGGCATGAAAACGTATTTCACTGTCCATATCACTCTATTATCTAATTAAACGCTCTGATTGTTTGTAGTTAATCAGTAAACACAGGTAATTACGATTCGGTCAGTATTTCACAACTGATGAGATGCAGGTAATTAAATCGTCGAAATTATCAGAATTTTCTAATTCGCTGTAGAGATTTTGTGTAACTGTGTCGATTGATGACTTCCTGTGGATTTTTGTATATGCGTTTGCTTCAATTATATATAACGAATCACAGAAATATTCATACGTTTTTTATTAGTATACTTTGAACCAACGACACGGTTTCATAAAACAAAATTCGTTTCAACAATGACGTATGTTGCATCAACAATCAAGCCTAAGTAATTGGCATTCTGATTGGTACGAATTTTGCAACTTATATCATAAAAAGTTCAAAGTTGGCAACTGTTGAATGAATTGAATGAATAAATACTTTCGTGGTGCACAATAAGTGTTAAAATATAATGTTCGCCTTTGTATAATTGTCAATTTTGAACGATTAGGACTTTCGAAACTCTTGACAGCGTATATTGAAATTGACGTTCTCGCAGCTAAGTTTGCATCGTCAGAAAAAAATATTTCTGCGATTCCTCTTTCTGATTTCTAAGAAATTCCAACAATAATTGAAACGATATTCCTCGTCATTTCTTGTAAAAAGCCTCGACACCTTATCTTTGCTCGACCGTTTGAACCGTCGAACAACAAAGAAATCCAAGAAAAGGGGAAATCCTTTGGAAACCGTTTCCTTTTTTCCCCAACCAAGCACTTTTTTGTTTGCCACCTTTCAACCTCAGCCCCATTCACCGAGCGTACTCTCGCGAACAAGAAATGTTCCGCTTTCACGCAAGCGGAAACAAACACGGAGCAAAAGAGGCAATCGGAGGAAACGTACATCGCAAACGGGACGAATGAGTCGCGTGGCGCCGGAAGTCAAGCCGGCAGCTTGTTCGCGCAGCTAACGAACGTGACATTAGTCGTGCTAATCCCGTTGCACATTGTATTTCGACGGTGCATATCGTTTGAAAAGCGACCTCAAAGCGAAAAAGCAAAAAAAAAAAAGAAAGAAAAAAATAGTGGGAGTTACGTTTGGCCCTGTTTTCAAGTTTTGCAGTCACATTTTTGAATTTTTCCGGGGAATTCGGCGAAATCAATTTCATCTCGCGAAGTACCGTAATTCATCTTTTCGAGTTTCCTCGAGTTTTTCTTTTTCTCTTCGTTCTAAAAATAGAGGGAGACAAATATGGAAGAACGATTGCCACCCGGAAGTGTAGTTTAATAAAGAACGACGGTAGATAGCTACGTCGTATTTCCTGTTCTATAATTTGACGATTCTAAGTAACTACTGTCTGTACTTCCGGTTTTTAAATCGATCTCACAAGATTATTTGATATCGTGTTCCATTTCTATTTTAAGCGGAGTATTGATATTTGTTTATAGTATTGTCCTTTTATACAGTTCAGTATCGTTCAGCGGTACATAGCTGCGTTTTACTTCCTGTGTTCTATAACCTAAGCTTCTAAGTAATTAATGCCTGTCTTCGCTCACGATCGGAAGACAATTTAACGTTGTTTAAATATTGATATCTGTTTGTAATATTGTTCTTTCGTTTCTGTCTCACATGCAGCGTGTCATTTAGTAAAGAATATAGGCAGTATATAGTCACGATTTATTTCCGGCTTATACGCACTTCCGGTTTTTCACTAACAATGAGAAGATCATTTAACATCGTTTCCTGTTTCTATTTGTTAACAAAATTATTCATCGTGCATTCGTTTCATTCCCGTTTCATTCAATTACTATCGGATAATATATCATTTTCTTTCGATATGGATTCATGTTTCATTATTATTTGCCATGTTTATTGCAGTCTCGCTGCACGCTACATTATTTATGGTTATCTTTCCGGATTTCGAATTCACGCGCGATTGTTTTATTCTTAATTTCTGTAGCTCGCGATCATGGCGTTTCACTCTGTTTCAGCCCGGTATATAATCAATCGTTTTATTTTCACTCAATAATTCGTCGTTCACTCGGCGAAAATCTAAAATTAGATATGAAACGCGGATCCACGTGTAGTGAGATGGAATTTTTTTCTGAACTCGTGCTTTTGTCGGACAGGCGACATTTTCAAAAATTCTGCGCTTTCGAGAACGCCGCGACTAAAAAAAGCTGTTGTCAATCTGTTTCTTTTGCACTACCTACTTTTTTTCCCCCTTTTTCTTTTTTCTTTTTTTCTTTCATGCGGTTGCTCGTTTGTACATGTACACGTCCCTTTTTATATGTGGTAATCGAGACAAATGTTTGAACTTCTTTCTCTGCGTGCTGCTATTTATTAAAACAACGTTGCGGTTATTTATGTTTTGTTCGTACCGATATAAACTCTCATATACAGCGAGTGTAGAAGGTATTCGTACATTTAATAAAAGGTTGCCGATATTTTAAACGCTTGAAAGTTCGCCGGAAAGAAATTTCGCCGTACAACAAATTTTAATTTAAGGATAGACTTTAATTTTCAGCCCCTGAAAAATGTGTTCGCACCATCCCGATAAGAAGATTGAAATCTTCTCTTTACAGCGATCCTTTAAAGTTTGTTGCAGAATTTCTTTTTTTCCCTTCAAGCTATAAGCGTTTAAAATATCGACAATTTTTCATCGCGTAAACGGTTCTACATTCACTGCGTGATGGATACGTATGTATCACTCAATCTTGCCGTTTTTTATTTTATCGCGCGATATACTGAGAAGAAACCGAGAGGCTCTTTAATGCCATTAACTCGGTTTATTCTACGGAAATTCTACGCTACCAGTTCTACGTTATTTTTTTATAAAGCAACATTTTTTTTGTCTCATCATCGATAATGTTCTTTCACTTTCGCTTCGATGCATCGTCGCGAGATTCGACGTGATATTTCGTTCTAATTACGGGACTAATGAAAACATAATGAGAATATTCAAATAACATGTGATTGTTTCCTTGATGACATGGTAATATTATGCAAATAATTCGCGAGGCACGATGAAGCAATTTTGATCGAAGAGAATCGATTTTATCGAACGCGGATCAATCTTTGTTTCTTTTACGGGTTTAAGGTCCTATTTATTACCATTTTTACCATTTTACTGGATTTCTCGTGATAATATTGAAATGTGATTGTAACACTGATATACAATATATATCACATACGTTTATAATCACTTAATCTGAAAGTTAATTAATATTAAAAACAATTGACGCCATATCTTTTAGTTCGGAAATCTTCGAATGTTACAGATGGAAGACTTTTAGTGTTAGAAAAACAGTATCGAGACGTTTAAGAAAGAAAATAAGAGGGCAATTTCCCGGAATCGTAGCGTCTCAATCCAGATAATACTTCGGCTTCGTTTGAAGCGTGAAGGAGTAATCGAGCAGAATGATTTCATCGCGAGTAGAATAGAGAAATAGAAACGAATCATATCCACAGCGAGGAACTTCAATCGGCTAAAAAGATTCGTCGAAGCAACGAAACACATCCAATTAGTTATTCAAAAGCGAATTAAATACCGCGGTTAATTCTACAACTCGTAACGCCAACGTCAATCAAAACTTCGAAATTAAATTCGTCATTGAGAGATCGTTCTACAGATTCCTATATACATATTTCAGTCTAGAGCGCGACTTCAAATCTCTGGCTACGTGATTTTGAAACGTGTCACGACCACGCTGCAAACATCAATCATTCCATTCGCTCCTGCTGTTATAACATACGTGCTCAAGCCTCGCACAGCGATAAACAAACAAGCAGAAGAACGAAACCACTCACTGATTCATTTGCACCCTTTTAACCGTGAGAAAACATGATCCACCGACATCTTCCTGCGGAAGAGCTTCGTATCGAAGAAACACGTGAGACAGCCACTGAGACTCGAATCAACCAAGTGCAAGTAGAAGAGAGCAATGTCAACAGTGGCGCGCAGAGGAGGATCTCGTCTGCTTCTGATTTTTCGTTGCACCGTGGAAAATCGCGCGTTGTTGATCGAACGTGGTTTCCTCGCGACTCGTTGGCGCGCGATCGATCATCGTACACCGGGAGGAGACCGATCGACCGAACCGGGCCAGGATCGAACGGCGGAACCGTAACACGCGTGCGAGAAAAAAGTCACGCGAGTTAGTGTGGTGGTGGTCACGGTGGCGGTCGCCGCACGAGTGTCGATGTTCCTAGACGGTTCAACGGAACGACGCTCGTGTACGCGAAATCTGCTGCGGCGTCTGCGCCGAGACGCCGCCTCCGTGGCTGCGTTTCGCGCGTGCCGTGCGTATTTCGGCGCCGCGGCGCGTCCTCGCGCCCCTATAATCTCGCAATAATCACGAAATGGAATACGACTACGGATGCCAACTGATCGATGGAAATTGTCGTTTGTCCTGGCACAATGAAAGGCTGATTCGGCGAGATCGTTCAATGGGGGATTGTTCGTTCCTTTGATGTATTGTAAGAAAAAACGAGGGATATTGAGAGAGGGAGAGACTTGAAGCCTCTTCCTCGTACAAGTTTGAGAACGAGTGCTTAAAATTGAAAAAATTAAATAAACAATAAATTTCAGAATTTTATCGAATTTCCCGCAGTGAAAGATACACTGCCAATTATTTTCTAACAAAACGAAATAATGAAAGGAGGCTTTCGTCTGTCAATAACAATTTCTTGCGTGGCTGGAAGTATTTTCTCCAGTTATAGAGGTCACCTTTGCGTTTTTTTTTTTTTTTTTTTTTTAAACAAGTCTACATATTTTTCCTTCGTTAAGTGATAGATGAGTCCAAGAACCTCCATCGATCTCAACTCCACCAAGGATACTAATAACGAGAAAAACACTGGGACTTATATTTCGGTACGAATTTCGCTTGGTTCTTTTCTTCGGCGTGGAAAAGATAGGAAAGTTTTAAACGAAAGCAAACAATGGAATCGGTTGGTATTGGAGTATCTGGTTTTCGATGCGAAACGTTCCACGTTTGTTCGATAAGATCAGAGTTGAAACGTGCATTATCAGTCATAGTCGTGCATATCGTGCTTTTTGCAACGACGTTTGTTAGCTGAACTTCGATCCATCTCTCGAGTTGCCGTCTCCAGATTTCCGGGGTATATTTCTTAGAATTCAATACGTATTTCTCAGAAATATATACGTACACATATATAAACGCAAAACTCTCGTTTAAAGAGATATTCTTTGTACTTTCACCTGTCGTTCAAATCCATTTCTTTTTCTTGTTTCTTTGATCTTTTTTTTTTTATTCGCTGAAAGTTGAAATTCCAGCTTCTAGTGTCGGAATTCCATTTCAAAACTTTGACGGGTCAATGTTTCTCGTTCCTCGAATTCCAAACTTTGCTCGATGTGTCGCACTCCTTCGGTGAATTCTCGCACTCCCTCGAATATAGAAATTTTTCCAAGTCACCGTTTCATCGCAGTAGATTGTTCCCAAGGACCTACCTATCTTCGAAAAAAGAATCTCCAACGTGATATTAATTTTTTTATCGTCGATTTAAGGGAATAGCTGCGGTGCCAGTAGGAAAATCTTAGAAACGTCGTAAATCATGAAATCGCTGGGAACGATATTCAAAAAAAAAATGACCACTGATCGATCGTAACTGGCCACTCGTGCAAGTAAGAAGTAGGTCGCAGATTAGTTCGATAATGTACATCAGTTATCGACATCTTGACATTCACAAAGAAAATTGAGAACGTAAGAACGAATTTGCTCTACACGAAAAGGTGATAAATGGCTGCGCTATCATTTTAGAAACTTCGATGAGTGATGTTTAACGTTGACTAGCACCTGGTTACCGCTAAGTGCTACTTGGTACTTTTACACTCAAGTTGATAATTCTTTAATGAGGTATACAAGTAAGGTAAAAAGTACTTGGGTAAAGTAAGGTAAAAAATCTTGAACCGCTTGCGAAACGCGAAATAATTACCGCACGTGTGTGTTGCATTTATTCATCGTCTTTTAATGTTGAAAAGACGATGAACAAATTTATTTAAAATTTAAAGCAGCACGTTCCATAGTTTAGCTTCTCGTTCTTAGGCTCAGTGTCAAATTAACTTTTAACTGGCTATTTAAAAATAAATTACTCGTAATTGGCTTTAAAATTGTTAAGTGTAATTTAATCTTGCTTCCAACCTTTTTCATCCGGAGACCGTAAAATAAACACAAAATAAAATTGAATATATCTAATTTCAGTTACATCGCATAAAGGCTACAATCGTCTACGATCTAACGAGGGTGATCTATTATTTGCGGGTAAAATATTGCACGCGGCCCTGAGCGTCACTATATCAATTGGAGCCACTTTAATTTAGGGTCTGGCTGTATCGTACAAGCGTTCAGATGTATGTACTTCATGCGACCTCCTTCACGTGACTTATATTCCACCCATTTTGACTGCACCAACTTGCAGAGAAATATTGGAAATGAAAGTGACTGAAAAATTGAATAAAAAGTAAAGGACGTACATACATACATAAAGGACGACAGCAGGAAGCAACGTTCGGAGATTATTACAAATCTGAACAAAGATCCAAGACGCGTAACAAGATGCGAATCTTAATAACTTCCGGGGTCGAGCTACTCCCCGAAGAATCGAATGCTCTTACCGGACCTTCCTCTCTAACCTTCGATCCTATCTGCATGCTCGAAATCGGATCGGAGGCGAGCTACGAACAATGGAAAGACGACGACTCACCCGTTCGGTTTTCATCGCAACGTTCGGGCGTTCCATTTCAATCGCGTCGAGTACAATTATTCGTCGCTTTTATTCCAACACCATGAACGTTAAGGTTCGAAATGAATCTCTCTGGTTTCCAAGTCGTGATATATCATCCCCGTACATTTCAACCTGTCACCGTACTGCGTTCAAAGTTCGCCGATCTTGGTAGGAGAAAAGAGAACTGTCGGAGAAACAGCTCGCTGGTGAACGACAAAAATCAATTCAGTCCGTCCTGTCTCGTGAAACATTAAATATTCGTGTCAAAGTATTTAGGTGCTGGAACACTAATCCAAAGTTTTCACCCTCTTTTTCGTCGTTGTAGTGCCATCTGGTTGTTAAGGTACGATTTTCTCACGGTAAAATAAATTGAGAAAAAAGCTTCGTTGAAAACGGAACCACATTTCATTGTCCATTTCGTGGTCGCAAGAGGGACTTAAGAGGACTTATTTTTGCCAGAATATCGTTACCAGAATAACTATTGTCTCCTTTCTGAGATTTGGTCTTTTCCCTAATATCCGCGCGTCTGAATTTTAAATACGATAATCACTTGGACTTCTTTTTTGGTTTAGTCGTTGAATTCAAAAAAATCATTATCATTCAAGTATTGTATCGGAGATTCATTTTTCTTTTCACAACTGTATACTATGTGATAGTTGTAAAAGGATAATAAATAATCTAAAAAATTAGGAAATTAACTTATTTACAGCAGTGATTAGTACCCAGATTATTCATTGAAGTAAATAGCTACGAACAACGAATGTTCTTCTCTTACACGAAATTCCAGTCGTAGAGTCGAGAGCCAACGAAGCCGCGAGAAACTCGGAGGAAATAACGAGGCGATTTGCTTCCATTTGTTCTTGTTGAAACAAACGCGAATCTGATCAAAAGTATCAAGGGCTCGACGACCAAGTTTCCCATTGTTATCGTTGCTGTTGTCACCATTTCATTCTTACCGTGCACAAGTAGCACATGCGCTTGCTCGACCAATAATATTATAAATTCACATTTTTCGTACATGCACGTGCAGTCGTTTATGCCTCAACTGCATGATGCTCCTTTCACTTTAGTCGTCCGTTGTTCTCGCGTCGAGAAAACATCGTGTGACTTTTCCCCTTCGACATGCACGGCCGCGCGCATAATCCGCACCCCTTTTTCGTTGTGCCTCGATGAACAACATGCTCCAGCTACATTTGCCAACGATTAACCTGTTATTCGATTCAATATATATATATATATATATGTCATCTCTTATAACTGGAGCACAAATTTTAACGTGTTTGGAATTAACGGCCACGGTGACAAATGATTTTCATATGAAATGGATTTTTATAATTGAAATCGTTTACATTGAAATATTATTCGTTTATCGACAAAACTCTGTGTACGGTGAAATTTTCATTCGTGAAACGTTAAATACAAATAGACCTCCGCGCGAGTTCGTATTTCGAAAAATACAATTCGAAAGATAATACCTCGATAGAGAAAATTCTCTTGCGCGCCGAATATTATGGAAAATACTGTTTTTCGCTTTGTTTTTGTTTGTATTGTGTCCATTCCGTGAAAATTTTCCACGGAATAAAAATTCGATTCTCAAATTTCGTGATTGTTAATTAATCTTTTCAAATTAATTACTGTTTCGGAACGACAGATTACGTAGAGGAACATGTTAAAAGAGAGTGACAAAGAGTGATGGATCTTGTTCAACGTTTCTGTTGCGTGCTGTTATTTGATGAGCGAGTGTACACGTAGGCGAGTTTGAGGTTTCATCCGAGACACGTTCCTTTGTTAGGGGTTCCAGGTGTTTCGTGAATTACCTGGAAACCTTGTTCGTCGTACTAGTTCGTTGAATAAATGATGGCATTTAGAACTTTGATGTAAATCAAACTTATCTGAAGGAAGTTGGTGCGATAATTTCGACCTTCGTCGAAATACGTCAACGTAAAATTCCTAAATTCCATAAGTTTTTCCTTCCTACTTTTTGTCCAACAAAGTTTTGTATTCAACATCGAGTTTGTACAAATTTTTAGAACAAAATTCAAAAGGTCAAAAGATGTGACATTCATTTTAATATTTTATGGAAACCGAGTAAAATCTTTCATTCTTATATTTATATGGAATACTTGTATCACTCTGGAATACTTGTGCAGCACACTTGCACATCTTTCTCTCTGAGCTTGAACGTATATATTGACGTAGTTTAGCATCTGCTGACAATGGATGTTCCAACATCGTTCGAAACACGGCTATTTCTTTCAGCTATTCAATGCCTTCCTTAAATAACTTAAATCATTTTTGTATTATTCTTTCGCTGATCTTCTCCAACTTTCTGCTTTTGCACGTACTTGCAAATTTAGATACAGAATATGAAAACACGAATTTCTTTCGCTGTCCATATACACTTCCATTCAAAAGCCAGGATTCCAGATTTTTTTAACTAAATATATATTAGTATTCTTAAATATTAATATCGTAATTAATCATGTTTACAACATTCAGTTTGTACAAAAAGGTACCTGTGAAAAGTCCAAACTTTTACGTGGAAATGATGTACAATGATGTGCCGAAACAATTGAAAATTACGCGACGTAGATCGCGCATCGTGCATCGCGCTTGCAAACTTTTGGATTTTAGTTAATTAACAACAAAATCACGAAACATCGCACGAAACGAAGATGACGTTTGTAACGCGCTGTACAAGTGCAGAAGACCGCGTTGCACAGCGAGAATCCGAAGAAGGTTTCTATTTTAAAGAGAAGTTTGCGGCCGAGAAAATTATTTACGGCGCGGCCCATTTATTTTTGCAGTTACGCCTCAAGTGGAACTCGGTGAAGGTGGCTGTCTCTCCCGGTTCAATCAACCGGAATGGTCAATTTAGAATAGTCTTCGGCTTGTGAGAAATGGATTTTATCGATACAACGTAAAGGAAAGGCACTACCGAGCACTTTGACCAAAGATGCTTCGAGCAATCGCGTCTACGCAATCGTGTACCTTTTGTCAATGAAGGATCTCGAAGGAAATGTTAACGGTCAACTCCAGAGGAAAATGTCCACCATTGTTCGACACTCTCGACTTCAGAAATATTACTTGAAACATTTTTGTCACGTATATTTCTTTTATTTGAAATCGTTAGTTTAGGTTGTGTTCCTAATAGTGATGCGAAATTGTCCGATCGTTCGAGCTATACACTTCCGAACTCCAAAAGTTTTGGGACACCTTTTATTTTTAATACTGAATGTTTACTGTAATGAAATTTTTAAGTTACACGTGTATTTTACAATATACCTGTTAATGCGTTGATACTTTTACAGATTATTCCTCATATAAACTATACAAAGTAAGTAAGTTCAAAGAGCTCGGAACAAATGAAGGTTATTTTCTATCAAGAATGGCTTGGGCTGTAGAGACATAATTTTCTTGTTAAAATTTTCAATTAATGGAAGAGTTTAGTTATAACGTTATAATGATGATGTGGCAGTAATTACATTATAATGACTAAATTGTTTCATCAGCTGAAGATTTTAACAATAAAATACATTTACATGACGCAAATGAATTTTGTTTTTAATGAAAAGCGACTTTCACTGATTGGCTCGTCCATTTAATATCAAAAAATGTCGAAACAAATGTAATGTTTGTCATAGGACTTTTGAGCAAAAATATATATAATAGAAATACACGGGTAATCGTGAAACTATGAAGAATAAAACGGGATTTATTAAAAATTATACGGATCGATGTTCGAATTCGTTTACTACACGTGCACACATGTATTTACACAGGCGTAAAATAGAGATATCTATACAGGATATTTCAAAGCTTTATTTGTAGAAAGAACATTGTATGTTGAAAGTAAAAGCATCGTTTTAGGTTCGTTCGAGGAAAAGGAAGTTAAGTCTCGAACGTTTGCGAGCTAATCTAAAAAAGAAGGATGTACGCACGAACTTACGTATATATTATATATACACACAGTGTGAGATGCTTTCTAAAAACTGTTATCTTTCCATTATCCGGCAAAGTTCCTCTCAAAAGGAATATTGTAACCTAAAAGACAAACTGGAAACCTATTGGAAAATAAATGTCTACTAGAAAAACGTACTCCTCCTTCTGAAACTCGATATTCCTTGACCTTAAACCCTACCAACCCCTAGATGTCATATCATCATTCCCTTTGCAACGTAAAAGGCACAAAGAGAGCCACGAGAAAGATTTTTAATTCACTCTCTTTGACCAAAACTCACAGTCGCAATCCAGGTACCATCGTTCACCGGATTTACCAGAAGAAATTCGGTTTTCGGTTTTCAAAGAACGACTCAGCCAACGAATCGATTTGGGGGGAAAGATGCCGATTGCGCTGCCGTAGAATCGGCGTTAATATTCGAGAAAGCCACGAGACACGTTCCTACGCGTTCAACCAAAAACCCGAGCGACCGTTTTCGTCGGCGGTCGGGATTGCGGCGGTTGAGCGTTGGACACAAAAGGCGTGTACGAGTTGCAGGATCGATAACGCCTTTAGAACGCTACCGGACGTATACACGCTACGAGGTGTAGAGCACGATGACCAGCAGCGACGTAGTAGAAGCCTTCGGTTGCCTCGCCTGTGTCCCTTCGGCGAAATCTAAGCCGTCGTCGCGAAAGCAACCCCGTACGGACAAGGGGAGGATCGAAGTGAGGAGGACTGGTCGTGTCTCGGATCTATTATCTACTATCTACTATGCACGGCGTACCTAACAGAGGTGAACGGTCGTATCGAATTGCTGAGAACCACTGGGTTCTACCTGGCTGCTAATAGGAGAGTGGAGAGCGCGGAATGTCCTCGTAAAAGCGAGCGAGAGGGACGAACGAGATTGAAGGGGATAGACGAGGACGACACGGATGCCCGGCTGGTGTTTAAAGAAGGACACTCGATATAGGAGGCATTGTACCCGGTTACCGTCAGCCGTTCCAGGTGCTGGAGGGCAGTCGGCTTTCGCCACGGAACGGGCATATACGCTTGCATTTCCTTCTCCGTGCGGGCGAAAGGAATCCATCGTGCGTGGTCGGTTGCACGGTCGCGTCGCGTGTTTGTCATAATTGTGTGGAGAGAGGAACGCGTGAAGAGACAGCAGAAGAGCGACGCGCGGCTCTCTGGCTTGTTCCTCTAGCCAGCGAGACCGACGGATCTTCGTCATTGCCGCAGTAGTAGTAGTGGTTGTAGTGGTAGTGGTTGTAGTCGTGTGTCTGCACTGGGACGCACAGCCGGCGAAACGCGCGCAAGTGGGAGAGAATCGACGACGGAAGACAGAGAGAAAGACTGAGGGTGGGGGAGAGGACAGCGAGCCAAAGGGGGGAACCTCGAGAATCGAGGAGAGAAAGAGAAAGAAAGAAAGTAAGGGAAAGAAGGAGAGAAGAAGAAGAAGAAGAAGAAGAAGAAGAAGCGACAGAGACAGCTGTGGATCGTGTGCCGCTCTATAGTGCGACATTCGACGACAACACACGCTCGCTGTGCTTCCCGCTGTCTCTTCTACACCGAGTGCTAATTAACTTTCGTATAGTATATACGCCACGCCGTACATAGACGCTCCTTCGCGTCTCCTTCGAGGACTCCTCCGTTTACAGATCTGTTGTGCTCTCTTCGCGTTCAAACGCCGTTCTTTGTTCCCGCGACTCCTTCGACCTCGAAGCCGCGAGTCGATCGACGCTGGACACTCGTCGATCGTTCACGCTCGCGCGCAAACTTCTCTGTCTTTCTCTCTCTCTCTCTCGCGCGTACATGTACACGTACGTAAGAAAGAGAAAGGATCGAAAGAGGGGAGGGGAACGTTCGTAAGGGCCGGTTTCTAACCAGACGCGGTTTCCACTTCGATCGAAACGATATACAGCAGTCCTCTTCGCGAGAACACGCGAAATTTTGGTGGTGAATAAGTGAAAGAGTCGCGTTCGAAATACAAGCGACCGAGAGGTATTTCAGGATTTTGTGGAAAAAAGAAAAAGGGGGAGAGCCAGTCGACGTTTTTCCCCGCGCGTCACGCAGAGTATTCGTCGGGATTGTAAACAGAGAGTCGCGACGATTCTGGCGAAACGAATAGACGCTCTTACACGCTTTTATCGTCGACTGCTCCGCTTCCAACGAACACTTGGCCGAGTGCAGTGTCCGCGGGACTTTGAGAAACGTCACCTCACAGAGGATGTGCAGAAGGTCGACCTGGTGAAGCAACCTTGGTCGATGTCATTCGGGCGACGGCCGCGTCACGAACGGGATGCGAGAGACGAGCCACGTGAATGTTGTACGCCGTTGAACCTTCCTTTCCGCCAGGCGAATTATTCTGGACCGGCATGGAGCCCGTGAAAGCCAAGTACGTAGTTTACATAAACATCTATTCATCGGAGAGCTAGCCGATGGAAATTTCTGAGAGTTAGAGAAATTTGTCGTCGACGATACGCACGAGCCTCTAGCTATTCTTTGCCTCCCGCCTTTTGATCCACGATTGTTTCCGCTCGATATAGAAATTGGCCCCTCGATGCTTCGTCGACGTTCAAACGCTTAGACCAATTTCTTCCCGATCGTTGGTTTTCCAATTTATGTACAGCCGAGTGACTGGAACGAAGACAAGCCGTATCGTAGAAAGCCGCGTTTTCACTGACACGGATAGGTATCGTTCCTTCGTAGTTTGTTGTTTTCTCCGCTGTACTTGCTGTACTTTCCTAAATAAACAAATACAACGTTCTGTTACGTCGCATCGTGTGGTTTATCCGTTTATGTTTTATTAGTACATACATCATGTTTCTCTACTGTTTATTTGCAACAAACATCTCTTTATAATGATAAGTTTCGGCTTTTACGGGAATTCGAGGAACGTGTCTTCTTTCTTCTATATATATTTTTTCCTTTTCAAAAGTTTAAAAACTCGAATCTGTTTAGGTTGCAGAAACTTATAATGGAGATCTTCTAATTCGTCATTTCTGATGTTTTTTTTTTTTTTTTTTTTTTTTTACTGTTTTGTCTAAGCGATTTTTTTTTTTTTTTTTTTTATTTTTTTTTTTTTTTTTTTTTTTTTTTACTGTTTTGTCTAAGCGATTTTATATTTTCCGAGAACAATTTTCTTTCAATTTCTTTCGTTCTCCTATGGTTTTATTCGTCTTGTCGCACTCAACGAGGAGGAATTTCGATGAGAAATGGCGCCAAACAATTTCTCGTGTCTCTTGATCTTCGATGGACTTTTAAATCGACGTGTTTTGTGTAAAGAGAATGTTTCTGATCCGAATCCGAATTTTTATCGTTGTCCATACATTTACCATTTCGTACACTGACAACGTGAAACGCGATGAATGGAGTTTATGCCAACACCGTTTCCAGGGAAGAGACGTTTTTTCGTTCCCTGTCCTTATGAAGAAATTCGTAAATATTTTGCGACGTGTTTCGATGGCCAATCGATTGATTGGAACCGGGGAATTCGGCCAGAAAGTCAATCAGGAACGAATTGCCCAAATAGAATGAGAGAAATGGGAAAAAATAATGGCCGTTCGATGTTTTGTCTCTGAAGCTGTTGTATCAAGCCTGTTTCACGTTTGAACAGATTGTTTTTCTGTCAAATTGGAGATGTGTGGAAAGTCTGTTTTTTTTCCTTTTTTTTTTTTTTAAGAGAATTTCTAGCATCGGTTCGATTCCCCTTGTTTTTTTTTTTTTATTATCGCTGCACACGCTACGAGATGTGTGCAGTATAAATTTTCGATAGGGGATATCGCTTGGTCGTTCTGATAATCTCGTCATCTTTGCAGCGGTCACGTCACGGTGTAGGTGTTGAAACCAGGACGTGCGTCAAATAGTTTTAGAATTTCCCTCGAGACAGTTCTGCGTAAATATCAAAACACGAGTTTTCACGAGTTGCAAAATCTACGCGTTTACAATTAACTCGAGTGTAAACTGGTTTAATAAAGTTACAGTCGCAACGCAATCAACCGTGTTTGCATTTCACAGCACCGTGTCACCTGTGATCAAACAGCATACGCGTAATAGCAATCGAACACATTCGAGCGCGTTTACAATTGAGCTTAATAAATTTGCCAAACGTTGCCGCGACGCAAGATTTGGAAAATCGAGGAAAATCACGATTGCACCGATTTTCGCCGAAAATCGCGTGAAATTATGCTGAACATTTTAAGATACGTTGGATTTCCTTCGTCGGGAAACTACGAACGAGAATGAGTTATCTCTAGTTCCCATTTGCCAACCAATATTGTTCTTTCAAACAGTGCCTTCATTTCCCTCTTGCAACGCAATTATCACCGTTGAAACAAACTTCGGTTTCGTGTACCTCGGATCAACCAACGACAATGGGACGTTACTAACGATATTCAAACAGACCTTGTTTCCATGTATGTATGTATGTATGTACATACACTTACACTCGTGCTCCCCTGCCTGCGTTAACAATCGCATCGTTGAGAACCGGGCATAAAGCTCCCGTTGAAAAAGCAGTTTCAATGCGATCTATTATTCCGTGAAGCCTCGTGCCCCTTTCGCATTCGACCCCTTCGTATTATACCTTTGCCATCGTCCTAAGCCCAAGACTCCCGGAAACTGCCGACAGAATTCTTGGCAGGCTTAGCTTTCCCTCCTGTGAAAATAGCGAAACGGAGGCGTCGACGATTGAAACAAAGAGGTATAATGCAGGGTATAATGACGGTGGAAATTTAAGCAGGGCACTCGTGCATTATCAACAATTGGGTTGTTTAATTTAGGAGGCGTTCGAACGCGCGGAATGTTCCATGCCCCCTCTGCTGTTCCTCGTAGAAATTAGGCTGCGATTTTGCTTCGAATCGCTTCGTTTTATACCTGTCAGACGGAGCTTGTTGCAGAATCGCGTCTCGCGTTTGCTACGTTGCCTTTGCACAATGGTGTCTCCTTTTGGAGTTGTTCTAATTACGGCTGACACGATACATTTCGTGCGACGTTCATTCGAAGCCTTTGGCACTTTGTCACGCGAGACGTTCAAAGAATCAGCAGACTCGAAAGGGTTGAAGTTCTCCCTTCGCAAAATGTCGTGTCTTCAGAACGATTTCCGCGTGGGTGGACACGCGGAAGTTCAGTCTGGTCAGTGGGGTATGGGAGTTGCAGAAACTCGCTTAGAAAGTGCTCCGGCTGTCTGCGTTTCCGTTTTACGATTGGCGGAATACAGAACGCTTGGTTCTTTTATGTCTTCTTCGTTGCGACTCTACTCTATATTCGGTGGAGTTTCGTTGTTTTCAAGTAAAATCTCCGTTTCGTTCCGCAAGGCACTTCTTACGAATTTCTCGAGTTCGTTCGAAGAATTCGCGACTAATCTTTTCCCCTCATTAATTTCTCTCATTCATTCTGCGACACGAGACAATGGTGTTTTCGCGTTGACATCCTTCCAGTGGCTACCGCTCGTCTCTTTTCATTTGAAAAAAGGGAGGAAAATCCACGAAACAAAGTCTGAAAGAAGCAAACGAGCTATAGTAACGAATACGTTATTAAGGAATAGAAAACGTAATCGACGAAAAATATTTTTCGCCGGTAACCAAGCGTATTTCGTTGCTTTCAATTTCTGTGTTCTCTTTGACAGTCCAAACAGTAAATCAAATTGCCTCGATCGAACCTGCGCATCGCGTCTTCTCCGTATAGATTGACTATTTTTTCTGTACAAAGGAATTTTCATTGAGAGTTATTACACGTATCGTGAATGCTAATTTTTTTTTTTTTTTTTTAATAGAAATTAATTACGAAACAAATTAATGAATTCAAAATGACACGTGAAGTTTTATCGAGCATAACTAACGAGAAGAAAATTAAGAGAGAACTTAGAATAAAAGTAAAAGAATCCTATAAACAGCAATAATACATTAACAAAATTCAAGAAACTGTCTTACCAATTTCTCTCGATTATTTTCCAATAATGCATCATCCAAGACGGAACAAATTGGCTGCTATTTCTTCGCAGTTTCATCAAAGTAATATCGTAACGATATTATATCGCGATATCACACGGATCGATCGGTAAACGGAGCGAGGGAGAGTTATCAGTCAACTAATTGTAACAGCATCGTGTGAATGTTCAACTATTCGGACGATCGGCGCAACACGGATGACATCATGAGCCGGATCGCCTCGAATTTCCGTCGAAAAGGAGAAAAATCGATATCACTTCCGGGTAGATAAGTATCCTATTCGTGTAAATGGCCAGGGTTAATCTTTCATCTTCCGTTCATGCATCGACCGCTTATACTGGGTGCTTATAGTCCGCTGAACACTGCCGTCCATCGATTATGGATTATAGCTTACATTATGCAGCAGGACAATTGTTTATGACTATGCGTGCGCCGATTGGGCACGTCTTGCAGCGATACTGAGGTTGGCTTCGTTACAATAACCATTCAAGGCACGATCTGTCGCGTGAAATGCCAAACGACGACACTCGTCGTCGTGTATGGAGAATGAGAAGAGGCGGAGAGAAGAAAAGTGCACAGGAAGTACGTAGATACATTCCGTTTGCGGGGTGAATTCATTTTGAATGTACTTGTCATATTTACTGGAAGGATCGCCTCTGTAAAAAAGTAGATAGATACAGCTGGATAGAATATTTGATTCTAGCAGAGTAGTTGAAGTAATTAGTTTGTAATTTCTCGTGAAAATTTTATTTATAGTAGATGTGCAAATTCGAATACGATTTCTCATAGAATGTACGAATAAATTCCCTCCCCTTTTTGTATTTCTTGCATTTTCACTTCTCTGATATATAAGTTTTACACTTTAATCGTCGAACATATTTAGTTCACTTTAAAGTCGTCGAACAGAGAAGTGAAATATTTTTTTCACGTGCCCAAAAGCTGTACCCAGGGTGAATGAATCAACTGCCTAAGAATCTTACCTTCTCGCCGCGATTAGTGTCCAGCCTTTCACACGATCGAATCGAGCTCCCTTTCGAATTGCAACAGGATCTCGTGTCCGTTATCTGGTTATTACAGCGTTGCACACTATGTATGCAGGCTGCTTGGTTCCCCGGTGAATTTAAACACGGTATTAAGTCAAATTGCAACGAAGCCTTCCACACGCGACGATCGTATCACGATGCATACCATCAACGTAAGCCGGTGTACGTGTGCGAGAAAATCAACTCGTTGCAGGTGGTTCCTTTAAATACTTTGGAGAGCCTAGATCGATAGGGCGTATTGGAGGATGATACTTCGTTCAAAGTAGGCTTTCCTATTTCATGTAAATGCACGTGTGCCCGTGCAGTAATTTTTTAATACAGAGGCGTCCCGTGTATTTCTATTTTTGCTTTTAAATTTGAATTTTGCTAGCAAGTATTTAAATGTATTAGTAAATGTTTAAATATAACATGCTCTCGAAAGTCTTAGGACAAAGCACCGTATTTGTTTCAAAATATTCAATGATACTTTTGTGGAAAAAAGAGTCTGTGAAGTGTTAATGTAGGTAGTTTAAAAATTTCATGACCTACCTATATAATAAATATTGATCATCAAAAATGTAGAAATAAGGAAGTGTAGTTATCTTCTTTCGACAATTGCCAGAAGTAAAGAAATTTCAATTTTGATTAAAATGGCATTTTCCTATTGAAAATCGTGTATGAAAAATAGAAACACGTTTCAACAAAATCTCTGTCACTCGGAGATTTCCTAAATTAAAAGAACGTGTAAATATATATATATATAAAAATACATATACACTTGTGTAAAGAACACGGATCCTTTATTTCTCATTCTTTCTTTTCTCTGGTTTTTTTAAGCACTCCGTTCTCCAGTTCTTCTTTCTCTCCGGTGTATTTTTTTTTTCGCATTTTACGGCTTTCACATTCTTCTTAACTTTTATTCAAGTCCTGAAACTTCTTTAGACGATAAAGAATAAATACGAGGATAAAAGTCCGAAGTAGAAGGTCTCGCGAAGTTCGAGTCGAATTGAAGTCGAAGAATAGCCTCTCCAGGCTTTCCCAAATCGTTTTTTTATAGATACGAAATGCCAAATCGAAAGGTCGACACCGCATGGGCCACGTCGTAATTGTTTACGATCGTCGACGCTCGTAGAATCCAAAGGGGTGTAAAATATTTACGACTCGTTACGCGTACAATTCGACGAAACATCATTCCCTCTAGGTACCAAATATACGTCATCAAGGCTGACATTGTGTGCGTGCAGTAGGTATACGTTTTAATCTTCAATTTTTCATGACATCCGTCCGTTTCATTTGATGGAGTTATTTTTGAAAATTGTTCAGCTCGATTTGTCTGCTCGTTGAATGTAACTGTTTGATCAGAAGTGAAATCCAGGATTATAAAATCTCTCACATCTATCATTCATATCGATTCTTCTAGTTTGAATGTTTGATCAGAAATGAAATTTAGAATTAATTAATTTTATTTAAAATTCTGTCTTTCCTCCAGTTGGATTCTTCTGGTTAATTCAACCGTTTGATCACGAGTGACATTCTGGAATTCTCTCCGCCGTTCAACTTGTTCTTTTGCTTAAATGTAACTGTTTGATGAGAAGCGGAGGATTACATTTTTAGTAATCGATACTCTCTAAGCGTCTTTTTTTTTTACACGGTACAATAGTTGAGCGGTAAGTTTCATGCTTGCAGAATGGCACCCGCAGGGATACCTCCGGTTACCGGTGTCCTACAGCCACCCACGGGCTCAACGCTGTCAGGGGCCACAATGGCCAACTACAAGAAAAGCTGGTGGAGAAGAGTGGCCCCATGCTTGGCGTTTCTTGCCGCTTTTTCCACTGCCATGGCCTTGCTCCTTGTCTGGAGCGAAGCTGCGGCCTTGAGGTAAGTTTCTTCCATTCAAAAATTGAAAAAACAGAAAAAAATTCACTATTAATCGTTACCCAGTTAACTCTTCAATTCTTTGAGGCACGGTGTTCGGCCTCCGGCGTGCAAAACGAATTAATCTCTCATAGAATTTCTCAATTTTCCGATAACGAGTTACTTCATCATCCCAGATTAAAGTTGATCTTCAAGATTTAAACTCCAACTTTCCGCTGTTTCGTATCTTAAGCACGAATGTACGCAATAAAAAAATTGTACAGCACTGTAAACTCAGATACTCCTAAAGCTGTGATTAACATCTACTTGCTTCCTCTTCGTTTTCCTTTTCTGCAGAATACCACCTTCCATTAGCCTAGCGAGAACGTACGGTTAAATAATTGAATGAGTTTCGTCCCTCTTTTTTTTTTTTAATTACTTTTTCTCCTTCGATCTTATGCTATAATCATTCAGAACGTTCGTCGAAATTTTGGCGAAATCAAACAAGCTTTGACATCCCATCAGTGGAAACGCGCGAAGAGTCCGCGAGTCGTTTTCATTTTCAAACTCGTCGCCAGTCTTATCGTAGAAAGTCAAATATTTGACCGCAGCTTTCTATCGAGATCCCTGCGACAAAGTAAAGATAATCTGGATAATTGATAAGGATTGTTTGAACTGTCATTAACACTGATTGACGAGCAATTCGAATAATTTTGGGTCGTTATATTTACATTTTTATGACGTGACGTGATTCATCTCGCAAGACGATAAAAAATAAAATGCATAATATTGTTTGCTCTTTAATTTTCACTTAACCTTAATTTCATCGTTGGATTGTTTTATGATGTAAAAGGTTACTAGCAGACTGATTTTTTAAGATGTTCTCGAAAGCAAACATTGCGCAGAATGCACGTAATATAACAGAAAAGGTGTAAAATATATAAAATATATATGCTTTCTCATATAACAATATTTAGTATGTAAAAAAATTTTTTTACCGAGATTCCTGTTTTTCTTTTTTTTCATTGTATGTTCTTAAAAATATGAATTTGTATGAAAAATTTGCAATTTGGTGATTAGCATATAAATACCAGAATGAATATAAAAGGATGCAAATATAAAAAGGAAACTGCTACATGCAAATGTGAACTCTCTAAAAGTCACTTATGCGTCTCTCGTCGATCTACAAAGTTCTACGTAGCCTCAGACACGTTAAAGAAATACGATTGTTAAACGAAGTTAATTACTAGGTCACTCGAGACGATTATCCTTTCCATTGGACGCCCGTAGCTAAAGGCCAGGCTCGACGTTTCTCTCAAAGAAAGGACGTTTAACTTTTACGAGCTTCTGACAGGACCGCTATTAAAATCGAGACTCAATTAATTCGTATTACTCGTTGAAATTTCAATCTCGAGCGTCCGCGAGCTGTAAACTCGTACTTCCACGAACTCTGAAAATATTTACATATTAAAAAGATTAAATCCTGCTACAATCGTCCTCCCCTCAATAGCAACAGAAACGTTGACAGTAAAGTGGAAGCAGACATTGATAACTAGACTATGGATTTTCATGAATTTATAGAAAATTTGAGGTCTGCATGACCTGTATAAAATATCTGTTACGTGTCCCCAAACAAGTCGTTATTTAGTTTCCACTTTTTTTTTTCAACTACATTCATAAAAGTCTCTATGGCGCGAATAACGTGCCCGATACAAATCGCAAATTCGTCATCCGATCTCCGACTCTAATTAAATTTGATGTAAAATCTGACACACGTAAACCGAAACTCGGAATCCACAGCTTTCACAAAATGACCTATTTAACGATACATTCATTGACTCGTATACCGAGACCCCGATTTTTAAGCTTCAATACCCACTGAAACGCATTTGCAGTAATAGACAAATACCGATAGACTCACAGAGGCATTCACAGAGGCCTACACAGCTCTACTATGCTCTTTGCTCAGTTTAAACAGATCATCACTACTGATGGAATCAAGTCCAGCACGTACGTAATCAGCTTGATTAATGGATTTCGAATACTATTTGAAAGTAAAAATGTTTCACACATGTAATACGTGCAATCAAGTCCCATAAAATAAATCATACTGTGTACGTCGCTTAGTAAGCTCACAAGAAAATTCAGAAAATCCTGCCTTAACTGTCTGCATCCGCGTCACTTTCCTGGTTACAAATTATGATTTCAATTTGATTTCAATTTGACAAAGCAGACTGTAATCCCCTAATTTGAATTTGAAATGCAAGAGGATTGAAAAGAAAGTCGCGAGACAAGGGGGATGAAAAGCCTCGGGTCTACTTGCGAGGTACTCGATCCCATCTTTACTCATCGTCACGCGTGTATTTACGGGCTTAATGAGAGACCGGCCATCGCGTCGGTGTACACTGTGTTAGATTAAAGCAGACGTTCCGTTGCAGGAGGCAAGCGTTCGACGCCAACATGACCAGAGACTACGTGTTGAACAGTGTCTCGATGGATAATCCTGAATTAGTCGCCTACATCAGAGAGGTTCAACTGAAGCCGACCACTCAGCAGGATCCGTGGAATGCCACCCAGACCACGGAGGAGAGGTACGTGACGGGTCTGACCGAGGGAAAGCGCGAGGGCGTGTACGTGGAGTACATCAGCAGGGTAAGAAGAGAGTCTCTTTTCATCCGGTCACGAGTGCCGTCAGTTAATTTGTTTCTAAAGGTTTCTGCCTTGCTTCCTACCGAGTTTCCAGAAGTAGTAAATATGTATATACCGGGAATTCGTTTCTTCGCCGAGCTACATGGCTACATGAAAAGCGCGAGACCATATTTCAAGTAGTATTAAGCGAAACGATGTTCGTTACATTGAGACGAAGTTTCGATTAGTACTTGAAATTCGCGTGGCGAAATGAAAGGATAGATTTTAATTGCGAAAACTTCGTGACAGCGTTAGTTTCCATAAAAGACTCGACGTCTTGCAATGCTCTACCATCCTGGCGTAGCTCGTTCTTTATTTCGATTTCAGATAGAAATGTAAAAATAATTCATTTTATTACGAATTTCATTTTTAAAATTTTACTTGTCACTCACCTGACGTTCACCACGTGAATTATTTCTTCTTGCAGATAGGTGCCATTTCCAGCACTGGCTGGTTAGAACGTAACTTGAGTTGGAGAGGCGTTCTGATCCTGACTGATCCCAGAAGCTTCTTCGAGGCGCACAGAAGCACGAGGAACCCAAAGACCAGAGTTCTTCACGCTTGTCTCAGTACCGATAAGGATACCAAAGAGGTGAGTACTACAAGTACATATAATATGCACTCGTAGCACTCGTTAATTCGTACGTACTTCACCGATCGAGATAAATCGCGCGATTGTCTGCCTAACGAAAGTTTTATCTCCAACGCGGGCTCGTTCCGTATTTCAGATTACTTATCATCAAGAATCCGAGGTTCAAGTTACCAAGTTAGGCGAGGGGCCCAATAGTCTCGTGTCGTCCGACGAGGGCCTACCGACTACGAGATTGAAATGCTTCCCTTTGTACAGCATTCTATTGGCCTACAGTGCCACCACGTTGGATTACCTGAGTCTAGACAGTCCGGATGCCCAAGACGGTCAGGTAACTATCGATTTCATCGAAAATTTCTGAAATTTCACGTTCCAACTGTGTCCCATGACATCTCGTACTTTTTTTTACGGTGTTTCACGTTCGAATATCGTTCTCCTTGTTGAGAGAATTTCCATGGCAAAGACACCAAACAGTTCAAATATTTTCTTTTCACCGTGATCGTGTTTGCTGCAGGTTCTGGACACAATCCCGTGGGAAACGACCAGGATATCCGTGGTGTCTATCCGCTGGAGCCCTCACCACAGTGAAACCGAGACAAAAAGCCTGATCGATAAGATGACTAGCAGACGATACAAGCTGATGTACACGACTGACACCGGGAAATTGATCTTTTTGTACAACGCGTTGCTTAAGATTTGAACTTCCTTGACTGTGCTCGCTACTTCAGACAGACATTGGGATCGTTCTACGATTCCTTCTGTGTGTTTTCGAACGAACGCGAGATACGATCCGATTTGACGATGAGAAATAATCATTTTTCCCCGAAACAAATGAAAGTTCACGTGCGAGGATAGCATCCGTGATTCCCATTTTTAATGATTCTGAATCAACGAAGTCTTGGATCATCGAAGCAGTCCCGATTTCATTGTCGAATCAAAAAGACATGGATCTTATCAACGAAACGTAGCTTTCACTTTCCGCAAAAATATGTTTCTTATCGCGCGCGTGCCCGCTCGATCGTAGAACCGACCCAAGATTTTTCCTTTTTTCGTCCGTTTAAACTCGATACATGTTCTAATACCGGCGAACGAATTGATCGATGACCCGCAAATAGCGTGTCTTTTCCTGTTTATCGTTACTTTGTACTTTCTTCTTTCCTTTTTTTTTCCACGTCAATTCAACAGACTGACAAAGACTGAGCGAGAACTTTCCCCGAGATATAGTTATCTGCAACGACGTTAATCGACTAGGGTCTCCGCGTCGAACCTCCTTCGATTCAACGATCGATCACCCTTCGCTCGCGCAAATGCCTTAATTTACTGGTGAAACCAAAACGAAAGAGACAAAATGAGCAGCAAGAGAGAAAACGAGAGAAGAAGTGTATTTAGTTTCGTATTTTCGTATTTTAGCGTAGGTTCGTTTTAATCTAAGGTTCTATGCCAGTATCAGATCTAAGATGATACCGGATAACGTTTTACGAATAATGTAAGATTTTATTTGGTCAAAAAATCGACAGCCTCGTAATCCTTAATACTCAGCAAAAGAAAGCGGGGAAACGAAAACGGATACGTAATTTAATGAGCGCTGTCGCAGTGATAATCGATGAGTTACTCGGATTACCTACACCACGGGCCTTATTAGCACGTAAGTCGATACTTAATTAAGCTATAGCAGAACACAATAAACTGGTTGTCCTTTGCTCCTCACCGAGGGAACCTTACCTTCATCGTTCCTTCTTATTGAGTCTTTCGTTAGGCTCCGCCGTTCATCGCTTTTACGACCAGTCCTTTATTGGGGACAGTTCCAAGTTACTCGACACCAATCATATTCGAGCGCGAAATTGCTTTCTTTATTGATTTTTCACCATGGCCCTTGTCGTTTGTGGCCTATAGAGGTTATCCTTCCACTCACAATCAATGGATTGCCTTTCTTCCATTTTCTCCTGGGATACAGACATTAACAAGCTTCTGTTAAAGATCTTAGAAAAGATCTTTCTAAGAAAAAAATTTATCATTTCTCTCGGATTAATTAAAGAGCATACTAAGTAAGAATATTTTTTGAATTAAAAACCGCCATAATAGGAGCAGAGGAAATCAACGCTTCAAGCAACGATACACGATTACTTAATTACGCTCTTCTTACGACGAACTTTGCAGGATTTACTGGTTGTTTCGATGACTATCGGTGATGGTAGCCTATTTTTGGTCAACGTTCGAACCGATAGTTTCGTTCGTGGTAGATTGATTATTCTTGTTAGATAGAGCGCTCGTTATCCGCAATGTTTAGCTAGTATTTGAGCAGACACGACACTCGGTTCAACATAGCAACGTTCTACGATCTGTTACTATCGATCTCGTCGAAAATTACGCGCTGTGCTTACACTTATTGATCATATATAAACACACCCGTACGCACTCATGCACTTGTACGAGTTTCGCTCGTTTGTACTTATGTTAACAAAAAAAAAAAAGTCCGTCGAACACCACCTGTATGATCGTTTAGCTTGAACGACGCGTCTTTCTCTTTATCTATTTTTTCCTTTTTCTTTTTTTTTTTTTCGTCACCCCCGAAGCACCCCGAGAACAGAAAGATTTATACGTACCATTTCATTTTCAGAGAAACGAACGAATTCTTTTGGAAAAGAATAGACGTAGATATTTTGGAAATTCGTATTTTCTTTTTATATAGAATATAATAAAGAAGATGTATTTTTGTTTTTTTAAATAAAAATGGTAATTTTGAAAAATTGTCCGTCTTTCTGTCTTGCCTCTGCCTCTCCCTGCAAGGAAAATTTCATTCAGTGTACGTCATTGATTATATAACTTTACGACACAAATTCTTCCTTTGATTTCTGTGAAAAAGTTTACATGATGTTATAATAAAATAAGGTTAATAGAGTTGCCACTTACCAGAAGAATTTTTTCACACTTCCTTTTTCTTGTTTTCCTTAAACTTTCCGGCGTCTCTATCCCGTTTAAATACTACCTGCAAACGATAAATACATATGTCAAAGAAAATATGGTGATTTATCCATAAATCGTGTAAAGATATATATATATATATATATATATATATATATAAAGTCTCCTGTTTTCCTCTCTATCGTATTTTTATCGGTGAATCGTGTGGATAATCTTCTCGACCTATAAAAAGAAAAAAATATGGTTAGAAGATGAATATTTCTGCTGTTCGGAATTTTTACTGGTAACCACTAGGTCTTTCTATTTCTTAGAAAACACGAATCGGAAGGCCATCAGTAAAGTGACTATTGTTTTTCATATTTTTGGATATCTTTGTATATTTATCCTTTAATTAAAAAAAGAAAAAAGAGAGAAAAAACGGAAACGAATCTTTTGAAATTCAGAATGGAAAATTACTATTTTTGACCCCTGAGAGAAAAAGAGTTGGTGCAGGATGTTGAAGTATGCCTCTTAAAATGTGAAAAATGTTAGGCTCATTTATCAGAAATGTACCATTTTCCATTATCCTCTTTAATAATAGTCAGCTCGTGCGTCTGATGAACAATTTATAATCCTCGGGGTAAGAGCGAATGCGATTTCTCCATGTCAAAGCACATGCACGAATGAAATTTCCGGGAGTTTGGTTGCCCGTGCTTCTTCGATGTTCTCTTCGCAGTAACAGCGCCGTGTTTGCACACGAAGGATCAGGAAATGGCGAGAAACTCCTTCCGAGAGATTTCAGCCAAAAAGGTGGAGTGCTTTGGCGATCAGTCACCCTAAGATGAAATCTCAGTCGGACGGAAAATAAAACCTAGCCATTTTATTAGGATTTCCTTACCATTTGCAATATTCCAATCTATTTATCTGCATCGTGGATTTTTCATTCATTTTCAGACGTTGCCTCTTGCAATGGAAGCGGAGGAGATTACTATGGCTCGCGTGTATTTTACAAGAAGTCCAGTATTCAGAGTAGCTTGGAAATTAGAGATGGCATTGAATACCTCACGAGCAGGTTTGAATTTGAAAATCCCTTGCCATACGAGTTTCTTTTAATCTTCTTACGCAAGCATTTAGTTATTGTATAATAGTTGTAACATCACATTAAATGTAAAGTGAATTGTTATATATAATTTGTCCTTATTAATCTTTCATTTAACTTTCATCTATCCTTCGTATCAATTTGACACGTTTTTCTTATAAAATGTCATGTTATACAAGTATTCCGATGTTTTCGATAAAAAAAATATGCTGTCAGAGTCAAATAATATTCGCTTTCAAGTCTCCTGACAAGCAGTCTATTGCAATTTAATTGTTATTATAACGTATCGCATGCGTATCATTATGCGATGTTTAATGCACTTCCTTTGCTCGTAACCATTTACAATGTAATTCTGACAAAATAGTCATGACGAAACTAGAGAGAATACGATCGCGATACGAAACTGATTTGTGCGAATATAAAATTCAATTATTTAGTTTCTCATCTCGGAGATTAATTTTGTCAATTTGACACCGAACGAGACAAATTACGTTGGGAAAAATGAGAAACGGATGAGGCTAGGGAATTTAATTTTAAAATTTGGATACTACAAACTACAATATAAGACAAGTGGTCAAGATTTCCTATAAACCTGAACGTTTCGATGAGCGTGAGTCCAAACACGTTTGATTTAACTTCGTGCCCATCCCTACGTGTCAATAGAGAATTTCTTTTTCATTCAACCACACGGCCGAGAGGAAGTTCAATCTCGTCGGCATCGTTCCCCCCCCCCTCCCCTCTCGCGAGTTTTAATTAATCAACTTTCCGTTGGTCCGCGCGTCATCGTTCTCGCTCGCATCTCTCGTCTTTCATTTTGATTTTTCGTTTACCTTCTTACGGCACGCGATGCGTATCGATCATTGAGAATCGGGTCAGCTCGCGAAACAACAACGGCTTTTCCTACGAGCGTGCAACAAGGTAATAAAAACCGGCCTCCAAACCGGCGTTCGTTCGCAATAAATTCTCAGTTGGCGAACACGAACTCTATGCTGTTACGTTTTACTGGGATCAATTATTCCCGTCGGTTTTGCCGTGGAATTAAAAATAATAACGGCGAGAGTGGAAAAGCGAAGAAAGAGAAGGGGGGAGAGGGGGGGGGAGACCCGATAGGTCATCGGTAACGAGGAAAAATTTTACTCGCATCGCGCGAATCTGTACCTCGCCGTCGGATGTTTCGATTAATTGGAATTTTAATTGATAATTGCGATTTCTTTCTGTTCGCGGGACGTTTATTATTTAATCGTTTTAAAATATAGGTTCTCTGTCGTGTTCATTTTCATGTGTGTTTGTGCAACTTTCCCGAGCGAGCGATTCGTTGCTACGAAAATTGATAACGGGGAGAATGGAACGATCTGGTTGGACCAGAATTTTTAGGATTTCTCGATGCGGCAAGCTTGACGTGAAATCTGATCGGAGTGAACTATTAACAATATTGGCTCACCGCTCTCAAAACTTTAATCATTTGAAAGTTTAAGAGACAAGATCTTTAATTTCCGAATGCCTGCAGTACATAATATGTACAGGAGTCTGTTCGACTTCGTAGCTTATTATTAATTTACTTACACCCCTGACCTAAAATTTTAGGAGCGTGCTAGAGTTTCAAAGGGAACAACGACGTTCTTGATTAAGTAAATAATAATTCTTTTACACGTAATTAAATTAACGACGAGAAATGAAATAAAAGTAATTAATTGTATTAAAAGAAATGGAAGTTGTAATTACTCTCATTCCTCTATTCGAAACCAAAATGGATCAAAAACCAAAAACCAAAAAGTGCTTCAAGATTATATCAGGTAGTATATCAGGGAGTATATCAGGGAGTGTGTGTGACTTTATTAATAAACAGTTAAACAAGTCTTATATATCACAATCTCTTAAATTGACTTGAATTGCAAAAATGGAAAGAAATTGACTTTTAAAACTTCGATCTCAGCCTTGGGTCAATTCTACCATTCACTAATTAGAATAGATAGGAACTAGAATCAAAACTTGGTGTTCGTGTTAGCAATAACTTGAACATCGATACTTGTATGTGACGGAGAGTGGATAGGATCAGTACAAACTTTAACTCTTGTAAAAGGCATCAAACTAAGAACTACGCAACCTACAGCCTCCTGGACGATGTAAAATTTTCTCCTTCTTTTATTTCATGATCTAGACTGAACTGTAGTTAATAAATAATCTATTAGATTTTTTTCTACAGGAGCACCAGGAGAGACGACTGTTCTATCTTTAGTCAATGGTTCTACGTTAGAAAAAGGTAAAATGTCGGTCAGTCAATCGATGTCGCTACAGGGCGCTTTAATTTAGAACGTGACTAGATCGCTGTCGAATACGTTATAAAAGCAAGATCACGATCGAACGTTTAATTACATGGGGGTCTGACGTCGCTGATAAGTCCCGAGAATTTGTCTTGGATCGTTTGTCGTTTTAAATCTTCTTTCTTCCCACCTCGCCGAGATAAAGATTGCAAATAGTGCGCGCGAGCGTTTGTTATCATTTCGGATCAAACTGTGATTTATTGAAGCTAGCTCATTCTCGTTCTTTCAACGGAATTTCAACGGAATTAAGATAAAGTCGCTGTCAACCGTATGATTTATCGTGCTGCTGACATATCACTGGCAACTTTATCGTTCGCTACCGATTTCTTCATTTGTCAACAGAGAATCAGAGAATTTCTAATCCTTTAATACGATTGTTCAATTGCAGCTTATTAATTTTTATGGTTATATATATATATATATTTGCTTTCATTTATTTAATTAATTCTCATTCTTTGTGGCAATTTAACACATTTTTGCAAAATATTTATCAATTTAGACGAGACTTTGTAAATGATACATGAGAGTGTAAATCAGAGAATAAAAATTTCGTTTGTTAATTGTTGATAAAAGAATTTGCAAACGCAACACAATTTATCTATTTGTTGTATTAATTTTTTACCACTTCTTTGTGTCCATTTGATGCCAAGAGAAAATGAAATATCATTTAAATCTCCTCTGTCTCTAATAAAGCGAACGATTATTCAATCAAAGCTTCCATTCTTATTACTTTTGCTCTCGTTTATTTCTTACGCGTATATTCTTGTAAATGTAGTTGAAAGGAGGGAATAAGTCTCGAGTGATTATGTCGATTCGCGAGAGAAAAGATTCGACGCGAGCTCTTGATTTACGATCAGCAAACATTTTGAGAAGCCGATAAGGGTAATTTGACGGTGAAGTAAGCACTTTCTAAGCGATGAAATCAAATCGAACCGCTTGATAAATCGACCCACTTAATTGCTTTTGTTCGTGTTGCTTACGGGGGTAATTATAACGCTCCAATTATAGTTCGATTAGAAGGCCGTTTTCAGATATCGATAGCAAGTTTACACTACCGTTTGCGCGCGGCTTATCAGCGATGAAACAACTACGAAACAATTTTATAGCAGGCGATTAAGTAAAATTGTGCGTACAATTGTCTGTACTGTGTTGCGTTGTAAACTTCTGTTAGACCAGATATCTTGTGTATAAATTTCGTTAAACTTTGATAACGTCATGTATCACTTTTGAGAATATTAATACCCTAGCAATCTTACTTATAGTCTTCTTCTGCAGCTTCTTCTGAATTTTAATTCGTTCAAATCTCATGCTGGGCATGCTTATCTATTTCTTTTGAATTTATAATCCAGTGAATGCATTATGCGACAAATTGATCTCCTTTAACGGCTTTCCAAAGTTTTCTTTTAAAACTAGTATGGTGTAGCATAATGTAGCCATATTTGTTTTTATTTCCTTGTCGTGAGAAAAGGATTTTTCTGTCTACGTAATTAATAGATTTTATGCATTTTAGGATGCAGGAAATTTAAGGATACAAAAATGACGACATGACGAACAAACTTAAGAAAACGTCAAATGACACGAGATAATTTCGAATTTTCGAATTATATTTAACTATAGTAGTGAAAAAATATGATTTGTCAATATTTTAGTCTAAGAAGAAATGTTCCAACTTCAAACTGGCCGCCACTATGTATAAAACAGTGATTCGTCTCTTTAATTTGGTAATTAAATAAATAAATCACCCCTTGCTGCTTCTTTCAGGTGTGTTTCCCTTTGAAATTAATTTTGTTGCCAAACGAACCCGAGAATTACGTCTTCCAATTAATTTTCAACAGTAGCCGGAAGTGTATCCTGTCCACGTTGACGGGCTCCGTTCGAATAATTAAATTCCTGTGGCGGCTCGATGAACCTCGATCTACGTTGATGACGTATCGGCCACCATTGCCCCATGCGTCAGTGATCCAATTTATAATTGTCGAATAACGAGGAGCGAGCGGTCGCCATCCATCAGAATTACAATTCGTACGTGTAATGGCCATGCTGTGGCTAAACTGAGGTTCCCCTCAGTTGATTGTCATCGTCCTCCCTTTTCGTTTCGAATTTCCGCGGAATTATGTCGAGAATTAATGTTTAGATTTGCGACAAGAATTTGGCTTATCACCAACACGATCGTTTCTCGTTAATTTCTTGTTAATTCTGGTTTCGACAGGAATCTAATCTAGGTCTCTTTCTGGGAACGTGAATGTCATGGTTTCATTGGCGTGGTTTGTTTTAATTGAAATTCCGATGATCGTCCATGCTTCACGCTTTGACAACTGTTCACTCTTTTCTGATTGGAAAATTTTAACTTCGGGAAAATCGATGGTTTTGTCGAGTATATTCGTTAATCGTTTAATTGTTTGCAAACGATTTTGAACATGATAGTTCCAGAACAAGACCACAGAAACCCAAAGACAGAAATACGGAATCAACGCAAACATAAACCTGACTTCTCAAAATGACATACAAAGAGTACTAAAATATCTGAAAAACATAAACTACTATACACATATCTAATGGCACCGTCGTCGCTAATGACCTCGCTGTCGATGCGACATTAAAGAAAAATAGAAAAAGAAGAAAAAGAAGAAGATTTTGAACATGATAGTTCTTTGTATTTTGAAGAATTTGAGATTCTAAAGTAGATACATACGTTCATTAATCATTTAATCTTTGTGGATGGATTTGATGATATTTGGCCTTTTGCTTCATCCGTTCTTTTGTACTTGATAATTTTATTCTGTCAGACTCAAGTGATTATAAAGTTTCAGTTGTGAATTTGGATTTTATATTTGAGAGTCTGGGCTATATTTTTTAAATGAATTTAATCATGTCTTTGCACTTTATCACTTGAAGATTTAATTTGGAACCTTGCGTTAACTGTGAAAAGATTCGGAATAGTTACGAAAATAAAAAAACGGTGAAAAGGTTGTGAGAAACATGATGAATGGAGCTTGAATTTCCTTCGATCGTATATGAAATGCGATAAAACGGTAATGTGATTTGCGTCGGCAGGCTTTTAAAAAGATTAATCACTGAAGAGATATACTTACTTACTATTAACCGATTTATTCGAATCAATTGAAAGGATTATTTTATATGTAAGATGATAAAAAAGATCACGATTTAAACATTTTAACGATTAACGGTTAAGAAATTAAAAGAAAAGAGAAAAAGTATAATTATTTGAACAATGTAATTTCAGAAAGTTAAAACATATTTAATATTAGTTACTGCACCATCGATATTTCTTTTAAATTAAGCATATGTGAAGGACGAAAATAATAAACACGTTGTTCGATGCAATTATCGATACATAATATTATCATGATCGATATAAACTAATATCAAGCTATTCTATTGGTTAACAATTTTCAGATTAACATTCAGCTAATCTGTGTGTTTTCCGAATTTTTCATTAAATCGGGCTTTAACATTAATCCCTTAAAATGAGATTACGTGCCACGCGCATATCTCGACGAACTGTGTCTGTATACGTTTGTTCAATAAATATAACAAATCAATTCTATATTTGTTTCAAAACTGAAAAAATTAGATAATACGTTATGCAGCTTAAATTCATTATCTACTTTGTTATTATATAATATATATTTCATACTGTATTTTATTATTTATAAATACTAGATATTAAAAATAAAATTGAAGTCTTTATGCTGGAGTGTACAAATTACACAGTAAAATAATTTATTTATCGAGCGGGTGATTTAATCGAGTTATGACAAATCGGCTAAAATTTTCATAAAAGTTTCCTAATAAAAAACACACATTCCACGAACTTCACTTGTTTGCCTGTAGACATCATGTGAATATTTATAATCCTTATTTTCCAATAAACGTCGCCTGCCAACCGTTGATGTATTGGAACAATAAACCATTATATATTTTATATATCCCAGAGGAAATATCGTGAGTTTATCACGAGCATTTTCCACTTTTACAAGTTCTTTCTGCTGTGAAAATTTAATGTAATACCAGCGGAATTAAACGTTAATAAATACGACGGAAAACAATTTCGAGAAATTTGTTTATCTGCTCTTCCTCAGGAGATCTAGACATAAATTTAAATTAGACATAAATTCCGAGAATAAAATTTCCGAAATTCAAAAAAGAGAGAAAATTTCATCATGATCACGTGGAACGTAATAAACCTATGTATATGAAAATTGGACAGAAAAGTCTCTTTGAACGAGTAAAGTGACTAAAGTTCTGATTTCAACCGTGGATTCAATTTGGATTTCTTGACTTTCCGAGAAAGAAGAACTATAATTATAACTTTCACATTTCAGAATAATATTACAAATAAAATATTCCTCTAATTAAGAACGTCGTTATTTCCTTTGAAATCTTCTAACATGCTCATCCTATATTTAACTCAGTCTACATTTTTCCAATTTGACTTATCCTTTGCGCTGGTAAAAGATTAATACAGTGAAAAGATAAATTTTCAAGTAGACTAAAATTTCCATTCGATTACGTGTGTTGAAATAAATATAGATATTCAATTTTAAAAAAGGAAAAATTATCACAAGGGATGGACGAGAGTTAACGTGCCTGTACGAAAAATAATATTAACTCGTCAGTATAAAAGCTTTATAGCTCTCGTTCAATTTCAATCATTCTTCAGAATCGTTGCACGTAATTGCCACCATTTCTCCTATTCCTTGCAAGCGTCGATACCTGTTAATCGTGATTTCTACACCTTTTTTCCGATAATAAATGAGACTAGTGATAATGATGGACAGATAATGGCGAGTTAGATATATGGTAACCCTCGCTGGTAACCGCGACCATTCAGTTTCACTCGATCGTCTTTGCATTATTCGAAATATGTGGTTTACCAGTGTTGGTCAGTTTGAAGATTGATAAACTTGGTGTTCGCTCTTTACGTTAAAAATCTCGAATTGTCTGATCGAAGATTGGGAAGGAGCGAGAACCCGGAGAGAAGAGGAGGTAAAGGAAGAAATCCATCATCGATTACGGTTTGATTCGTTCGGATCATCGATCAATCATCGAACCCATTGATTTTTCAGTAAAGCATTTCGCTTCGGGCGTTGGTGGTTACGCTCTTCAAGTGTGGATACACGTTCGACAGGGGGAACGTTAATTTCAAGGAAATGGAAAGCACGAGAATGATTAATGGCACGTCCGTTCACCAAGAGAGCAGGAAACTGTGGCAGTACCTCGCCTCTATTTCCGGTATTTTCACGGAAACAGACGATACACGTTACAAGCAATTTTCATCTCCGTCTTCTTCTGCGATTTCTTGCCACTTCGTTACGATTTACGCAAGGGCAGTTCGATAATTGGAAAAGTATTTCGATAATTAAAAAAATTTTAGTCCACGTGATAATAACAGAAGAATTCTTTTCACTGTTGAAAAACGATCCTAAGGGATGAAAACACCTTTTAAAAAAAATCTTGACGATATTAACAAAGAAGAAAATTTCACGACTGAGAAATAACTTCGGAATGTATTGTAAAGTTGTACGGTATAAATTTTGTTTTCTAAGTTTTTGAAAATTTTTCACCACTAGACGATGAAAAACGATATACAACTTTTCTTCATCTTACGTTGTTTCATAAATATTTCGATTAGTACAAATTAGTCAGGATTTCTTTGAAGGGATGTTTCTCAGCAGAAAAACAAGTTTTTCGGTTATCACCATCGCGTAAGCTAACATTTGCGCAGAGTTTCAACATTTTTCTGAGCTTCCCAGTTGCCGAAATTTCCTCATTAGAGTTTGTTGAACTATTAGGTCTCTCGAGCAGAGTAGTTTGTAACGAAGGCGAGTAGTTAGTTTCGTCGGAGTGTCGGTGTAATTGACGAAATTAATACGTACTTACACGCTAGAAACAAATTTAAGCACGTTCGTTGTAAAGTCACTTCTCGAATGGTTGGAGAATGGTTGAAGAGATATGTATTTCTTTCGATCGTTTTATTCCTCTTCGCCTCGATTTAATTTACGTTTCGAGTAAGAAAGTGACATCGCGCTGATAAAAGCGTCAAGCGGAAAAAAACACACACGTTCCCGTTCGAACTACATAATTATAAGACAACGAAGATACTGTCCAAGTTGAAACAATGTCGTAATTCATCGTCAGGCTATTATACTGCTCGTGCGAACTCGGTCTACGATGTTTCATCCTGTACGTGTAAATAATCTTCTTTTTATTCTCGGATACGGTCACCGGTTTTTCGGCCAGCTGCTCCGCGTTATCACGTAGCATGCATCATCGTCCCGACGTGTCGCAATTTTATAATTGAATTTAAGTGTAACAGATACAAGCAACGGCAAAGTGTACAATTATCGGCCGATAATCTCGCCAAGTTACGTAAGCTGCCGTAAGATCGATCGTCGAGTGGATCGGTAATACGTGAAATAAAATTTTAAAAGTAAAAGTCGTGTAATCGGTGGAGAAATCGCAGAGAACACGACGTGCGTTAAAATTTCTCTCTCGCCTCGACAAATAAATTCTTATTTTCTAGCGTGTATGTTGGTAGCCGGAGTGGGCACAGCTCTGGCATGGACCTCGACCGTGCTTCCTCAGTTGGCTTCAGCTGATTCATGGCTACTTATCACCGAGGAAGAGGGTTCCTGGATCAGCTCTCTGCTCGCAGTGGGCGCCATTGCCGGTGCACTATGTTCAGGATCGATGGCGGACAAAATGGGACGAAAGAAGTCCCTTCTTCTGTTGTCTGTCCCATTCTTGATCTCCTGGTGTCTTATCCTCGTCGCGAAGATCGTAAGGCTCCTCTACATTGCTAGATTTGTGGTTGGTATTGGCGTTGGAGCAGGCTGCGTCCTCGGGCCCACGTACATCTCCGAAATTGGCGAAGTCTCGACCAAAGGGACGCTGGGTGCTCTCTTCCAGCTGTTCCTCACCGTTGGAATTTTCGTCGCCTTTATCCTCGGAAGCGTTCTTAATTACACCATGTTCGCCCTAGTCTGCGCTCTTGTTATCGTTCTCTTCTTGATCACCTTCTATTGGATGCCAGAATCTCCTGTCTGGTTGGTGGTTAGTAATAAAGAAGACATTTGCATTTTCACGACTACGCTTTGTTCAAATGTTCAAACGATTGCCCCCTGTTTGGGTCACTAATGTAATGATCTTTTAACATTCAGAGTCAAAACAGAAGGCAGGATGCCTTGGCGGCGTTGTCGGTCCTCAGAGGTGAGAATTACGATCCAAAGCAGGAAGTGAACGAGATGCAAAAGGCGGCAGAGGCAAGCGCCGGTAGGAAGCCTAGCATCATTGAAACGGCGAAAGATCCGGTTAACAAGAAGGCGATGGTTGCGTCTTTTGGTATGATGTTCTTTCAGCAAGCTTCCGGCGTAAACGCCGTGATCTTCTACACGGTGATGATATTCAAAGCATCTGGAAGCTCGATACCGCCTGAATTAGCGTCCATCCTCGTCGCATTGGTTCAGGTTTGTTCAGGTTTTTACATACCATCTTGATTAATCTTTTGAGCGTTCATTAGAATAACCAAAGACCTACAAGTTTAGGAAGAGCGTATAAGGAATGAAGAATACATTCGTCTTTAAACATATATGCACCTTCCGATCTATTCATCTGATATAATAGAATACGTTATCCTCTAAGTAAACAGGTTGGTGCGTGTGAAATGTCGTTTCTTTGAGTTTATCAATTATCAACTCATGAAGCGTATCGAAGGAAAAGAAATTTCCTATAAATCGTGTGTGTTCAGATATCAAAATCATTATTGTTAATGATCATTACGAATAATCGTAGCATCCTTATATGTAATTTTATATCCAGAACAGAAAGGCAAATTAATTAAAAGGAACAACAAACGAAAATCACCGTTTAATATTCACCAAAATTTTTGAAAATTGAAATTGATTGAATTCCTATAATTTTGGAATTTGTCAATTGAAAAAGTATATATCGAATCATGTAGAAATAATTACACGATTCAAATGCATTTGAATTGATCATGTTTAAATTACATTCGATACACATTTTATATGCATCGACCTGTAGTAGTAATTATTTTAATGTATGTCAAATTATCTGTAATTTGATACTCTAATACGGCCGAACCCCGAATTAACTAACAATTTCAAAATTGTTATCGAAAACTGAAAATATCGCATGTTCGCCGTGTTGCGGCAAAATTTATTGCAATTTATTACACGCGAGGCAAATTTAGCGAGTAATTCTTGAAATTCTTTCTTCATCCCGATTTACGATGAAAATATTTGTTTCCTCGAACAAGCAATCTCGTTGCCCGACTCTTCTTCTTTTAATTGTTACGTAAGCTGTAAATTAACGAAGCAATTTGCTCGCAAGGTGATGTTTACAGTGTAAACGTTGTTCGTTGTGTAGTTGGTAATGTCAGGCGTCGCGGCGTTGATTGTGGATCGAGCTGGAAGGAAACCGCTGCTTATGATTTCAACCAGCGTTATGTCAGTCAGTTTGATCGCGCTTGGATACTACTTCCACCAGAAAAACGGCGGAAATGACGTCAGCTCGCTAGGCTGGCTACCGCTCGTTTCCTTGATCGTCTTCATGGTCGCCTTCTCCGTTGGGTGAGTACACGCAGGACGAACGAACGAGAACAGGAATAATTTCTGGTATTCCTATCGCGTCGATAGAACCCAGAAATGGAGAAATCTAGATCATTCATTTGGTAGCGAGAAGTTTGAAATATCAACGGAGGATGTTTCAACTGTGCTGTCGGGCAGAGGACTGTGAGAAATCTTGCGTATTTCTCATTTCTCGACTGTGGAATTTTGTGCAGAATACACTGATTTAAATACTTCTCTTCTACTTGTCTTCTCTTCCTTGTTGCTGTTGCGTTCTCAAGTGAAGAACTTGCGATATTCCATCAACAGTCAAATCATCAAATATTGCAGATATTATAACTATAATATTGTAAAATTTTATACTACATACTACGTATGTAACGTTATGTGTCTTTTTTTCTAATTAAGACAGTTCACTTTTTTCCAAATTTCACCGTCCATCTCATCGCGTTTTCCCACGCAAGTAGAATTCTATCCTCGTAATTTTCACTGTAACACAGCAGGGTTACAGCTTCTTTTGGCCCTTAAGAAACTTAAGATTTACGATCTTTGACCAAAGTCTTAAAATTAACGGGCACAATGTTGTTCTAGATACTGAAAATGCTAGGAAACAAAGCTAGCTCTCTTTCCCGAACTTCCTCTTCGAACTAATACTTTCTCATAAATGCACAGAAATTCGCAGTCTACTATTAATCATCCCCAAAACATCCTTACTTTCAGATTGGGCCCAATACCGTGGATGCTGATGGGCGAGCTGTTCTCTGCGGAAACGAAGGCAGTTGCCTCCAGCGTCGCCGTCATGTTAAATTGGAGTCTGGTCTTCGTGGTGACTAAGATGTTCCCGACGATGAACGAAGAATTAGGTTCCGACATGACTTTCTGGAGCTTCGCCGTGGTCATGGCTGCCGCCACGGCGTTCACGTATATGATACTCCCGGAAACGAAAGGGAAAACCTATCAAGAAATCCACGACGAACTTCAAGGTGGCGCCGGCGAAGCTCGACCGCTCAAAACTGTCCCCTGAAAGATCTATCAATTACTACATCGACATTAGGGAAAAATGTCTCGTGACTTTTTCTACATTTAAACCACCTTCTCGTCTTTCTTTAAATGCCAATCGAACGACGCCATCGCATTGTCATCGACGCCTTTTATCGATCGCGGACGACCGTGGCCTACATTCGATTTATCATACTTTTAAATATGTACGACATCTCGACAAGTCGAATTAACGAACAGCCACGCTGATGTAACAAACACGACGAGGCAGCCGAGACGCGTTTGTACGAAACGGACGTCGACGTTCTCATTGAAACACGATCGATCGAGTACACTTTCAGACAACGGACACGCTGTCTGTCGATTACGAGGACCGCAATTTTCGTTCAGTCAAAGCATCTTTTGGAAGGAGGCCTGGTTCAGGTAACAGGCTGCACGTGAAAGGTGCACACAAACAGATGCAAGGAACAATTCTCTCGACGGTAGAACCGAGTTCGGCAGATTCGTTAACTGAAACTAAACCAGAAACTGTACTGTCGTTTAGTTTCTGTATTTTCCGTGTCGGCTTTTTGAATCGTCAACATTTGACAAAATCAATTTTTTCCTTTCTTTCTTTCGTCTCCTGTAATTTTTATAACGTCCCAATGTATTTATTATGTCTATCAAAGGGTGTCAAAGGTGCTGTATCAGCGATTCGTATTTCCTCCTGTCAATCAATTTATCTTCGTTCGACCGAATTCGTTTGACAGTTTGGTTCCGACCGGAGCCAGAGAGAGGAACACCGAATTTCTCGTTTCTGTCGGTTTTCTTTTTTTTTTTTTTTCAGTCATTTCGTTTCGCAACATCGATTCCGTGGTGTTGTCTCCGCCTGATATCACTATCGTAAGTGGCATGCTCTCGATGACGTTCACTATGGAATGGAAAGATTCACCGTTGCACCGCGAGGTGTTAGATTCGCTCTATCTTTTATTTTCCATTTTCTTTGATTTACTCGAGGATGTGGCGACTACGAGACGAGTGTCTCGCACTGATAACCGCGATAACTATCTAGAATCTAAACTGATTGATCGACGCGTAATTCTTCGTACCTTCTCCTTGTCTCTCTCGTCTTCCCCTCTTTCTTCCGTTTCTCGTTGCATTTTCTCGCACAATCGTAGACGTGTCGACGAATCAAAGTCAGACGTGTCAAAGAATCGTGACGACGTCATACTGTACACTTGTATTTTTACAAAAATTAAAAAATATCTTAAACATATATTATAGTAGTAAGCACGATTTTTTGATTAAGTTTCGTGTTATATATTTTCTTCAAACATTGTAAGTTATTCGTTAACGCGAGCGTGAGATTATATGTAATATAATATAAAATAAGTAAACTTATGGAGAGGCAAATAGTCTATATAATTGATACATAACTCATACAATAAAAGTCCACTGATTCCCTTTCCTACTAACGATTTTCACATGATAAATTAAACAAGTGGATTCAATCAACGTTCATTTAATCGGGTATCGATTAAAATTTCGCTCAAATGAATCAAGCGGGATTCTATACTATAAAAATATACCTATAAAAATTCGAGGACTGTAGAATTAAGAACCGAAGTTGTTGACGAACGAGTGACTTCTATTTTTAAATACTCTTCCGCACAAAAAGAACATAAAGTATAAGAAGATAACCGTTGAATTTATGTCCACGTTATCGCGACTTTGTAATTGTTTCACTTCCTTGTTAGTTTTCCTTTTGTGCAATTGCGAATTAATTGCCGCCGGCCAAGTACAAATAAACGAAATCGCGCGTACGCGTTCGCGAATATTTTCATACAGCGGTGATTAAGTTGATGAGTTAATTTTCAGTGTGACTAGAGAGTAATTACGACTGTCGAGTGAAGAGAAGTTTGATGTCGCGGTTGGGAATATCGCGAATATCTGATGTAACGATTTCAGCGAATCGAGCAGCGATTATTTTTTCTCCCTCATCAAGGTCGTATTCGAAAATGTCGGATAGCGACGTCGAGGTGTTCGACAATCGTCTCTTTAATCTGTGCAACTGTCTCCGCGTCTGTGCAAATATCCCGAGCAATCGGAATTACGACGAGAGGTTGAGGAAACATTGATTCGTCTACGTTTGTCAACCATAACGTTCTACTTACCTTATCTTGCGGATCGCAAGATAGTTTACATATTCAATTTTACCAATTTCAAAAAAAAACAAAAAAAAAAAAAACGCGTAATTTATGTCGTATGTATATATTTGCATTAAATTTATATTAAATAAGTATTAACTTTCAAGAATATTATATCGCAAAAATATTATCGTCATTGTCTACGCAAAAACAGTTGAATTCAAAAGCTTTACAAAAATGTGAAAAATTTTCGGATCGTTCAATAAAGTATTTATAAGTTATACACATATACGCTAATGTACGATTAATTTTTAAATCAAACTTGTAAAAGTTTTCTCTGGAAAAATAGAAATTCGAAAAATTCACGAGGGAAACTTCATGAGTCAAACATTCCACGATCCGCAGATAAGTGTTAATTCTTTCAGGAGTTGCTGTTCGCGCGATATAAAAAGTATTGAAATTTTCCAATGAAAACGTAAACGAAGAGTAAATAAAGACGATCGCGAGTTATCGTTATCGGAAGTGGCGGTGGTCAATGGTGCATTATCGCGTGACGCCCATAATTAAGAGCCGTATGATTAACGAGAAAGCAACGAGCAACACGGACAAGTTTCTTCGAGTGCAAGTCAAAGATTTAGCGAGGGTCGTTGGAAAATGGCGTGCCAGCATCGAGAAATCCTATTTTTCAGAATTTTTATTGTAAACTGCGTCACGACGCATCGATGATGCAAGGATTGCATAACAACGATCTTATGCAATCGAGGAATATGCTACAATGGCCCGTACGTGCAACAATAGACTCCCCGACAATGTTGCTGAAGTGGTTACGCGTCTATCTAGCGATATCTGCTACATATCTGTCCTTCGAGTATCGTTCCAACAAAATACCTTCGATTAACCAATTAAAAAGTCTCCTTCGATTAGCCAATTAAAAAGTTGGACTTTAAGACTCGTTGCGTAGCATGCGTGATTATGACGACTGAAATATTTCGGTCTCTTGTTCTGAGAACTATAAAACGACGTCCGGGTATACGTGGCGCGTAATTTTTGAGCAAACGCGCTGAAGAATTTCAACGTAGCTTCGATACGCATAGCAACGTTTGCTGTTAAAACTAGTACCGTTAAACGCAATAGTCTTCGAGGGAATCACCGAACCGAAAGAATTCCCGTGTGACTCAGGTGTCCTCTACTTTCACTTCGCCATTCTTCATTTACGACCGGTTACGCTTCTCTTCAGCCGGAAAAAAATCCCCTGTTTTAATTTTCACTGCACGATCGATTCGTGGAAAATTCGTGAATCCGGCAGTGTACGCGTGTGGCAAACGAATGACTTCAATCAAAATTGTAATTTTCAATACGTACGGTGTGTGTCTATATATTTCTGCGCGTTCGCGTACATTTAAATGCACACTCCCGGACAAATACTATATTCGTTTCAAAATTGGAAATATCATTCACGCAGAATGAAGTATCACACATTTCAACAGTTGTATTGTGCCGCAACCTGCAGCATTCGGGGATCCATTGGACTGAACGATGTACGATCGTATATTAAAAATTACATTGAAAAATCTATGATATGTAAAAAGGCGCGTGCACGTGTATTAAGAACACGAATTCTCGGTTGCCTGATACACGTTCAACCATCTGCGCTGGCAATTGATTGCGGACCATAACCGTATACAATAGTGACCAAACTCGTATACAATAATTCGTCGCTTTCTTTTTGAACTCGTCGGTATGATATCACTGGATAAAAATTATTCAGAAGTAGCAAATTTGTTATTTGTTTTGCCTATTTTGTTTTACTTAAATATACTTAAAACTGAGGAAATATTGCAATTTTGGGAGAAAAAATTCTCGACGTGCGTGGCACGTCATTCCAGTGCAAGAGGTTAAATAACTACTTGCGTTGACAACTAATTGCGGACCATAACGAGTGACCAAACTCGTATACAATAATTCGTCGCTTTCTTTTTGTACTCGTCGGTATGATATCACTGGATAAAAATTATTGAGAAGTAGCAAATTTGTTATTTGTTTTACTTAAATATACTTAAAACTGAGGAAATATTCCAATTTTGGGACAAAAAATTCTTCACATGTGTGGCACGTCATTCCAGGGCAAGAGGTTGAAACTGCGATCTTCGTCATAGACAGCCGAATTCCACGGCCGGATGCGAGTTCTGCCATCGTTAATCGCTGCTAATGAAAATAGACCAGGCGAAGGAGTCCGCTGGCGAAACTTTCCATGCAACGTGACGATTTTCGCACATGCGGAAACTCATCGGGCGCTGCTTATATACCGGCGATCAAGCTTGCCCGAGCCAACAAAGAAAAAAAAAACGAGCAAATATCGAAACGTTCCGCTCAATACCGCGTAGTAAATAATCGCTGCCGAGGATAATACCGCCGGTCTTATTGTTACGGGCCATCGGAACGAGATAACAGGGTCACGATCACGTTCAATTGAACGGCGATTTTCTCATTCAGATCACATCGAATCGCGTGACCCCGGCTCGTACGAGCGAGTGTTATGTCCCACAGGGCCACACACCCGTGGCCGTGAAGCGTTGGGCAAACCTAATTGTAAGTATCATTCGTATCCGCTTGGCTTTGGATTCCCTTTGCTATTAGCCTTCGATTTAGCTCGCTCGGTCGGCTTTCGGTTAGATTCGAATTAACATCTAGGACTTTAGACCGTGGATTTCGCGAATTTTTTTCCGTGACACGAATCAAACGAAGGTACGCAAAGGTATCGGGCACCTACTCGTGGAATTGTACGTGATCGAGTACACGCGCTCGTGAAGGATCGAGAGTCGACGCGACGAAAGTTTCGGGTCAAGTGTTTTGCATGTGAGCTGCTGTTTGATCGGCAGAGGCAGGGACTTTTTGCCGGATTTTCGGAAGATTGGTTTGGAATACCAGGGTTCTCTGTGAATGTAATACTTCTTCAAAGTCGGAGAATCGTTTTTTTCTTTTTTTGTTCCTGTTTTTTAAAGGAAGATGCGCGTGACCTTACGAACTGCCTTGAAACGTAGAAAAGTAATTTAGTTCCGAGGGAATAAATATTCTACGTAAATACGCGATTCTACGTAAATTCGAAGCTATTCTGAAGTTACTTCAGACAGTTGAAGCTCGAGGTTAAAACGACGATTTTTCGATTATTCACGAAACGACTCGATTCGAAACATTCCATTACGCTACCGGGGAGAGGTTAATACTACTTAGAACAACGTCGTTAAGAGACTCTATTTCCCGTCACGAGAAAATTCAACGGAGTTTTATTTTCGTCCTCTGATATCTTTCTCTGTCTCGTCCGTTTTTCCTTCGGGCAAAAAGTCGTTTAAACGCTAATCTTATCCGGGACGAACGTTAATGGAGTAATCGTCGACTCGAAGGACAGTTGCGAATTAAAAACTGTGCGCACGTAGGAAAATACGCACGCATGCATGCAATTAATTTTGAGTTATCGTTTCGTTCGAACAGCTGACGCAACCATCCATCTCGTCTCGTGTTTATTTGTTGTTATAAAGTTTCCATAAACGCGTCCATCTACCTTGATGAAATTGCGTTTCGCGGGAAGGAAAAGGAGAAAATTCGCCCTCGGATCGGCCTATATCAACTTTTGTGTAACTTTTCTCGTTAAAAACGCAATCTTCAGGTGTGCATTGTTCGAGCAAGTCGAGGTTTCGCAGTATTTTTTTTTTTTTTCTTTTTAAGCGAGCACATTTTTTGATTCAATGAGAAAAGAATTCGATGAAACTTCCTATTTGTCGAAAGAGAAAAGATATGTTGGTTCCGGTAATTGGAGAGCCATTTAACTTCATTTTCTTTTAGTTTGCGGTTCGTGTGAATCGCGAGTCCGCGCTCGTTACTTCGTAGTTATTAAAATTTCTTTTAACGCGATCGAATTATCGATCGGATACTTCACGCCAAGGTGCTCGAAGAATTGAAAGAAAATTCTACGCTTGATATGAACTAACTGTCGATTATCGAAATTCCACATTTTTCTCTCATTGATTACGTTGAAAGTTTCTTACGTTTCCAGATCCGTTTGTTCGATTCTTCCATCGGAGAATATAGTTTACGGAGCTGACAGGATTGCGGATGTTTGCGATAACAAGCGGTAAAGTCGGTGGCGAAGAAGTTTTCGTAACGCTGGGAATCCTCGTGTAAATTTTTTTAAATCCAAACGATCTGTTACAATTTGATAAATAGCTGTCTGGTTTCTTTTTGAAATATTTTTTAAACGTTTAATAAACGGAAACGAAACCAATTTAAGAGAGTAAATATACGAAACGTGAAGCATACGTAACTACTCGCGTATATAATTAGCTCGCTGAAATTACCAAAAAAAAAAAAAAAACCGTTTAACATCATCCGGCGAATAAATTCTGCTTTTTCTCCGATTGATGTTAAGTGGTTCGTAGTGTGCAGAGTGTATAATGAAAAGCACGAATAATTATCTAAAAATTAATTTAAAAAGTTGCAGATCCAACCAAAAAAAAGTCTAACAGAAAATTATTTCTCCTATATGCCTATCGAACATTTATATTTGCTTAAAATACACTGTGCATTGCGTACCATGGACAACGAAATTTTTTTCATTTGAAGTCTTCGTTTCCGAGGAAGTCAAATTGATTTATCAAGTACATTTAAATCTCGCTCTCTACATGTATCATTCTCTTTATCTACGTACTGTACTTTCAAACTCTCAGCCTTGTTACAACTTTCCTTTGTTTGTTTGTCACTTATTCACCCCTCCGGCAACGTGAGCATTCGGTGGCTCATCGTCTTAGGTGATTTCCTCGTAAGAACGAATTTCCATGAATACAGAGAGGATAAGAGAGGAAATCGCGACTGTCAACGTTCACGTACGAAGGACAACACGATTGATCGGTGGCGGAGCACGAAGCCACGCGCGTTCGAATTTCGACGTGTCTTTAACTGAAGGCGGCGACGGGGAGGGCGCGTTCCTCTTCGATCGTCCTTGGTTGTCACCGTCGTGTGAGAATCGCGCAGCCAGAAATAAAGGGTAATTAGATCGGTGGCTGCTTCTAGCGGCGATTATTTAAAAAACCTGAAGATGGCAGGAGCTTTAATCGTTGGCAACTTCGAGCAGGGCTGCCTTTCTTCGTTCTCTCGCGATCGCGCCTGCATGAAAGAGCAAACCTCCTCTTCCCTCGGCTCTCTTTCGTTCATCGACGTTGGTCAGTGAACTAGACTAGCTGTTGAGAGAACGTGAGTACACATCTTTCTGATTTTTCTTGCAGCTCGACCCGTTTTTCATTTGGAAATTCAATTAGAACTTTTTTCTTTCTTTGCAATTCGTTGGGAGTCCGTCGAACGATGGACATCGATGAACGCGAGTGCTCGATACGATCTGCTAGGGAATCGATCGACGACCGGGGACGTCGCGTGTTGACGAATCTGCGTTTATCGTTTCGCGATCGAGCGAGCTCGTTAGAAGGTGTTCGCGAGACAATGTGATCGTCCGCTCGAGTCCAACACGCGATGACTGGCACCGTGTTGTTTATTAATTTATCTTCCAGTGTCTAAAAAATCAATCTTCACGTTTCTATTAATCCCTTTCACTGAAATATATCTCGAAGTGTCGCCAAGATTAACAAAACCTCCAACCCCGAGAAAATGAATTTCTATCGACGAATTTTAAAAAAGTGAATTTCATTGACGAATTTCGTTTCTCGTAATTAATCGATTGGAGGTGATTTCTTTGGTTCGGCTGGATTTCGATTGTTCCTTTGACAGATTTCTATTTATAACTATACAAATTTATTCTTCGAACGCCATTAATTTATTAAATCATCAAATGAACATAGATCGATCTTCTGTCGACACACAACAAGTGACGTTTGAAATAATTTGTTCGACATTTGCACAGCTCGCTGTTTATGAGACTAGACTCGTGTATCGAGCTTGATAACCTCACGTTAACCTTCGTTCAGTTTTCGATCTTTCAGAGACACCTTCCCCATTTCGATTCATCGATCCATAGATTAGATTATATCATTATTTTCAAGCGGCCGCGGCACTTATCTCGATCTTTTCCTTGAGATTTTCGACTCTGCTTCTTTTCCATTTTATTATGTCGTTCCGTTAGAATCAAAATGCTCGAATCGTCTTGCGAAACCTTGTAAATCCTCTTCTAAACTAACGTTTGCTTAAAAGGTTACGGAATTATATGTATTTACTGATAGTAATAAAATCATGGATCAATAGATATTCGACCAACTTTTTGCGTGTCAGCTGGCATCGATCAAGATCAATAATTTCTTTCTTTCGCATTTCTTCGACGGAGGCCTCGAATTCGCGAACAATAGCGCAGAGGCGACGAGGACACGAGACGATTCGACCTCGTGCCGCGTGTCTGTACTTGAACAAAAGTCGCGGTTGTCGTCACAGAGTGAATCACCTAAAACGATTTTCATTTTATCGTTCTCGTCGTTGGATCGAATTCGATCGAATTCGATGGGTTCTAAATTCAAAAAAACTACGCGTGTAACTCGTGTAACTCATTGTTTCTTCTTTTGGTCGTCCACTGAGACAAAACCAATTGTAACTAACCGGTTTTATCTCCAGACAATTTTATCTTGCTTGTTTGTACGAGGAAATTCATAACGTGTGACGTTTTACACAAATTTAAACAACGATATCGCCTGGACTTTGTTAAAATTGAAGCTTTCTTGATAGGCGATACAAATCAATCCGTCAATTTGGTTGGTTCGTTTTCATACTCGCGCAGAGTACAATTGCCTGGCGTTTAGTGACGATCTTATTTTCGCAGGTGTCGCGAGTGTTTCCCGTTTAATAATCTCGATTCGATCGCAATTAAAGTCATTCGTACGTTCGTTCTTCGTTTCAAAGTTCATTCAGAATCGAAATTCGACAGAAAATTAGTGGCAAGATCCATGTCAATTACTGTTCGCTCTGTTACAATCCGAGATGGTAATCGTGAAAATCATTGAACATTAACGAGACGGTGTGAAGCAATAAACACTCTATCCCTACAATTAGTGTCCGATCGTCGCGCGATAAAAGGTAAAATTGGTGTCACGATCGTTGGATGGACTGGATTCGTCTAATCAAGCGATTTGGAGCAGTAAAGACAACGGTTGCATTGTTCGCAAAGCTACTGTCACGGACGTATGTACACACGTAATATTTATTGCACAGTAACGAAAAGATGAAAATCCATCTGTCAATCTTGCAGAATCAGAAGCCGCATAAGATAACGTAAAAGATAACGATTCTATTCACACCGTTCAAATCTGCACTTTCCATTGTTTCCCTCTTCGTCATTTTGGATCAACGAAGCTGTAAATAAGCTTCTCGTACGATGCGTTTATCTCGGCTGAGCCGATTCCAAACAATCGGGATTTTACTGATGTTTTAAGGATCTCGTGCATAAGATTGTTATCCGTCGTGACGAGAAAAGAGAAGACGCGACGTGTCACGAGACTTGATCCTTCGCTGATAACTATTTGCTTTTGTTTCGCCATTCAAAATGATTTGACGTCATTTCTGATTGACGTCAGTTTTCGTTAAAAACTCGTATTTTCTTCTTTCTGCATGCACGATCCAAGACTTCTTAAGGCCTCTTAAGAGAGATCATTTTGTTCCATCTTCAAACGTCGGGACGATCTTGATTTCTTAATTACTCTCTCGAGTGGGGCGGATTACCCGAATTATCAACGACCAGGCGTTAATTAGAATTTGATTCTCGAATCTGTCCTCGATTCGAGTGTCGATCGCCGCCGTTATCGATAGCGTGGCCAGTAAACGATTTCAAGAAACGATTTCTCTCCTAAGCGTGTCGAGAAACGGGCGCATACACTGACAGATGTTTACGCATCCGCGTGGATAAAGAACGGTCTCGTGTTTCTTACGTAACGATTGTCGAGTGCCTATATTACAGGTGTGTTTCTTAGGGAAAAAGCCATTTAGACAAAGTACGTGTAACTTGCCGGTAAGTGGAGCTTTCTTTTTTCCTTCTCCTGTCACGTTACGAATTCTCGTTTCTCCCTTTTTTTTTTTTCACGCCGTGTCTTTCTTCCCGATTTTCCGGTAGGAATTTCCTTGCGGCGCGCGCGATTCGATCTCATCGATAATGGACATACACGGTGGCGATGGCAGTGATCGAAGATAGGGAGTTTATCGACTCCTAGACAGTTTCGGATCCGAACAGAATACCGAATTTCCAGCTGTCAGGAAATTTACTCGAGCCGACAAATAATTGTCGATATCAGCTGAAATTTTCATTATTTGTGTTTTCGTTGCTTACTGAAATATGTTTTTAAACAATCGACGCCACTCTCTGTCAGTGTTGTCATCTGAATTTTATTTTCGAAGAACGATACTTTCGTAGAAACTTGTCGCCATCTGTGAAAAATAGCAACCATTGTACCCTGTGAAGATGCCTGTCGATTACTCAGAGGTTCTTTGTTCTCCTGACATATCTGTATGTACGTATCGTCACTTAATTCCACGATTCCCTATTGAACCATGAAACTTCCAACGAAAGACGCGAGTAATCAATCAACAAAAGTGTAGCAGATCGCGAAATTTTAGTATTTGTCTTCGAAACATTGTCTTGCTGGAATTAACTTTTTATTAGTCACGTAGTTTCAGATAACGTAACGATTACTGAAGGAAGTAGATCGTACGGTACGTCGATTCAGGATCGACGTGCCTGGTGCCTGGCGTCAGCCAGTAATTATTGTTCATTTTAATTAAGGTCGCGGAATTACCGGAGCCGTTCACTTTTTCAACTCTCAGAGTGCTCTCTCTGTTTGATGATTGGCGTCGGTGAACGATTTCCACGTGAAGACTTCGTTCGGAAATCAGTTTACTTCACTTTGTCAGCCTCCCTCTTCTCTGTGCTGCCATTTTGTAACAATTTAATTAATTATCGTGTTACTATCAATCTTCCTAACCTGAACGTTCCATCGAAACCACTTTGGGACAGTTAGTTATTCCATGCTAATTTTTCAGTTTCGAGTATATCGAATTAGACTTTTTCGGTAGACTGTGTTTTAACAGCGAGCAAAAAATTTAGGAGTAAATGTCTTAAATATTAAACTTTTTTAAAATTTTAAATATCTTTTGTGCTTCGCACTTGTTCTGTTTTCCTACAGTAAATCGATTTGATAACAAATTGAATAAATAAATTTTTAATGGATCATTTATCTGTTTTTCAAAGCTTTTACATTTGTGTCACCTAGTTGTTTTTCAATTATTTTGCTCTGATCTTTACTACTTGGATCTTTTATCCAAAGGATAAACAAATCCAACGAAAGTCACGTTGTCCGCAACGATCATCGAATCATTATATTGACATTAGATAAAGATCATCGAATCATTGTGTTGACAACAGATAAAGAATCTGGTCAAAAGGGAAAGAAAAATTTCCCTTAGTTGTGCTGGATCATCCTATTGGTTTGCGCAATTTTTTCAAGAATGTTTTCACATTCCTTCACGCTGTTCAAAAACAAAGATTGGACGAGACCATCTCCTCTCAGTTTCATCTAAAATGCTTGTTGTTTATCCGACGTTGAACCTTGAATTAATTTTATATAGCAACAAACAAGCCGTTGATCAGTCGATAATATATTTAGCAACACGCATCAACTTGCGTTTAAATAAATACTCAACGACATACGATAATAGATAACCAAGTTCATAATTATGAAATATCTACTTGAGAGTATTGCATTCACGACACGAGGGTCAACTTCCAGTTAAGCCCCCTATATATGCATATTGACATATGTTGTCATGCATGCATCGACTCTTTTGTTTCGTAGTATACGTTATAATGTATGTACTGCATCGGTGAATCGGTATTAGAAGCAATTTGCATTGATGTAAGAATTTGTCGGGCCATTTTTTCCCATTTTCTTCTAATTTCAAATTTTTAATTTAATTGTCTCTAATTTTGAATTTTTTGTTTTTTACAATTAGCGCATTTTCTATTCTCGACAATAATACTGATGTTGGAAAATAATCCCATTAAATATACGTTTTAACGCGATCGATTGTAAGAAGGTAATGTGACATATGCAACATGTTTCAACAACTATACTTTCCTCGTATCTGTAATCTTCGCTCATCTTGGCAAAATAGAATTAATACGTTATTGCCATCGGCAATAATTACTAATAATAATAATTAATAATTATTAATAATTAATAATTGTTATTAATATTAATGTAATACTCAGTATCTATTAAACATTAATTTAACGTTCAATTTCTATAAAATATTACATTACGATAAAAGTTCAATGGAATTTTTTATTGCGTAAGGTGATGTTCATTTTACTTTAGTTACTCTGAAATAACCGTAAAATGAAAAATGTGTTTTCACTGTTCGTTTAATCCCAATGTTCTATAAAAATGAATAATTAATGTATGATTGTATAGTGTATTTCGCGTGGCAATCAAATATATAAATAGACTGGAAATACTGGAATGTATAATTGGGATATTAAACCGAGACAGATTAAACATCGTTCGAAGATTACAGTACGTCGGGATTTTTCCACCAGTATGCAATTTCGCAATAATAATCCGTTGTTTTCATTCTTACTTTTATCCGCAAAAGCCAACGATCAATTAGCGAGCAAGAAAACTTCTTGTGTTGAATATTCAGCAGTCGGATATATAAGATAAAATTCACTGATTGGATCTAACGATTCGTGAACAGAATTGGACTTGGTTTTCAATTTTATCATCATCGTTCAAGAAAAATATTCCATCCGTGAAACCTCTTTTCTCGCGTCTCCGTACGCGACGTCCCTCTTCACATTATCGGCCGATAAAATTTTTTCGATGATCGGTATTAAGTGGCTGCGAAAAATAAGATCCTCGAATCACAGTTTATCTTTCCGTAGAACACAAAATCTTCCACGATTTTTCTTCCTCGAAAAGTGATTTCGATCGTTAGTTATATAACGTGAAAACAATTGCTTGGAACAAGACAGATACGTTTGGCGGAGGTTGGCATAACGATATTGGAAATGAAACGAGCGTTTTTAAACTGCCCTCCTTGACTCGCCGTTTCGAGCGCTTCTGATAAAATTTTGATAAACCACGTCGAATTATCTTCGAGCGAAAAATTCGAATCGGAACAAGACTCGAGAGTTTTTGTTACATGGATTCAAGAATTATTGATAACGGGGGTAATGACGGTTATCGGGCGTTGAATATGTATCGGGAAGCAAGAAAAATATTCGTCGTGAAAGATACTCGTTGTATCAGATAGAGGCGAAAGAACAGCGAAAAACTCTCGGAGATAGAGATCGATCGATATCGAAGATACGTGTACGAAACCGTTTACTTCGGCTTTCTTGTACACAGCATCGATGTTATTACAGTTGCACTTACTCGCGAAGAAATAATGACGTTAAGAGCGGGCGGATGAAAACTGAAAGAAAAGAAAAAAAAAAGGATCTAATCGTGCAACACCTTTCCTTTACGAAACGTCTGTTGTATCATCCGCAATGCTCGTTTTGACTGCAAATGTTTTTCGTAGTTGTGTCTCAGTCTGACTAATTACCGAGCAATTAAAACATCACCGTTTAAGAAATGACCAAGAAAGAAATTATATAATGTCTTCGCAGCAGAAACAAGTTGAAAAATACTGGAACAATGTTCATTTAATGAGCAAGCGGTAATAAGATCAACGTCAATCTGATTTCGCACAACGAGGTACATACTTCGCGTATGTATATTTTTGAAGACTGACTTCGACCACGATAAAACCAGGGAACATTACGACGCGACGCACGTCCGCTTAGAGCGATCGAATTTTAATAGAGAAGGGGAAGAACTCCGAATTCCGGTAGTCGCGCGTTAGCATTCAAACGAACAGGATGGCAATGCGCGTCTGTTTTTCTTTCTTTTTTTTTTTTATCGACTCGACTTTTATCATCTCACGTTTTCTAAATTTTTCTTGCTTCAAACGTACTGTTTTTGCAATACAAATATCATCCACAACTCTCTTTCTTTGATTCTTTTAAAATTTTAATGCCAAATATTTGATTGAACCAAAGCTTAACTTTCGAAAATAATTTTTTAACACCGAGGCTGAACGACAAAAATTTAAATGGAGTAATAAACAATTTATTTTAGAAACCAAACTTGTGATTGTTTCAAAGGCATACATTTTATATATCGTTAAATAAAAGCTATATCTGTGATAATACGTTTATTTGAATTTAAATTTTAAGAGGAATTTGAAATAACTTTCTATCATATGGATTTCATTTTTTTATTAATGAAAAAGAAAAATTGAGCCAAGAAAAATTGAACCTTTCAGCAACTTATTACGTATTCAACGTTTCAAGAAGTACGTAATTTAACTCCATGAGATTATTTGTCGAAAAAAAAAAAAACGAAATCCATTCATGAATTTTGAAGTATAATATTTTTTAATATTGCCTTTTAGATTCACTCTTTTTCACTTTTTAATTTGCGGATTTATTTAACCAACGTAACGAGTATATTAGAATATTCATATATTTCTCTCTAGAATTTTTTTCACTCTTTGTAATGAAATCGCGTCGTTCGATCCTCTCTCGACTCTGTCGGGACGGGAATTCTCGAAGCGGATTTTAAATTAAAAAGTAACGCTTCCGGCACGATACTTCTGCTCCCGTAGCATCCTCCTCATAGCCTCTCAAGCACTTTAATCGGTGCAAATTCCGAGATTCTAGAAATCATTTAACAGAAGCGACACCCCGATCCCTTTCGTTTTTGATCTTTGCCGATCATTTCGGTAAATGTCGGATGATCCGCGAGACAAAAGTCTAAAGTCAAAAGTCACTGGTCTTCAAATTTAAAATTTAATTGCCATTTGAAAAAAGAAAAATAGAAATAAAAAATCGAAATATATCATCAATTCGAATCCTTTGAATTCCAGATTCTCTCTCTCACATGGAGAACCTCCTGTTCTAGATTCAATCTGAAAATTTTATATCTCCCGTGTTGCTTCAATTTCTTTCCCAATCTCGCTAAAGGATCTCGCGCCGAACCGGCGTACCGAGAAGAATTTTGCACGCGAGATGAATGCGGCGGCGCTTCGCGAGAACGCACTCTGCCACGCTCTAGAATTTTCGCAAAACGAACGAATGAAAGTTGACACGCATCACGGGGGAGAGTAGAAAACTAACATTAAGTACATAGACGCGAGTGTAACACGAAAGCAAATATGTATGTAGCAAAAGAGCTTTCAGAGAGCTCGCGCACTCTAGCTAGTTTATTCATCGGCGGAATGTAAACGTCAGTTAAAGATAAAGTGAAGTTTGATATCCCGCGTATTGTAAGAGTTATGTCACTGACATAACTCCCCGTAATCAGAAGATTATTATCGGGATCTCGTACGAATTGAACCGGACGATGTAAAAATTCGCGTCGTTATTTATTTAGTCGTTGCACGATCGTCGAATCAAGGCTGATAGGAATAGTTGATATCAAATTGTATCATAAGTGTACAACTGTTAATGCTTTTTATATTTAAAACTTTTTATATTTAAAATTTCCTTAACGATGATACTGAACGCTATTAAATAAGACGAGAAACTTTTTCCACCGTGATTATTGCAAGGATTTACCATTACGTATATAGATAGCTAGTGATCGACAATCTACAACATTAAAAAAAGGAGTATACACTATCTCAGAAATTTGGCAAATGATCGATTCAATTATCATACGTTGGATTCGTTCTCTATCTCTGTGTCCGTGTCTGCAATATGACTACGATCTGATCATTCCCTTCGAATCTGCTTGTGACAGCAGAACGCAACATGGGGTTCATGTTCGTTCTTCCTCCTCCTTCTAACCCTTCTGCACGGGTGCAATCTCCGTGGTACACGTACCGATACGAGTATGTATCTGTAGCTCGATCTGATATTGATTTTCTAGTTGGATGCTGGGGGATACGAAACAAGGAAGGGGGTGAATCTTTTAAATCGTCGACTCTTGCTTGATTTAATCTCCGAGGATAGATAAGCGTTCGATTTGCGGACAAATATCTCGAGACAACGATGCGAAAAATACGATACCGTAGATACGGAAAGGAAAATATAATTGGCACGTGGTAAAGGGAATATCGATGTTACGAGCGTCGAGAAGGACGAGCGACAATTTCTCGGTTACATCACGATGGGGAATTTTTATTTCCTATATCTAATGCAAACAACAAATAACACATTTCTTTATATTTGTTTAGAAAGATTCCAATTTAAAAAGGACTTGGAGATATGACTCAACTTTAGTACTCGTCATACTATTGCATTTTGTTGTTTCGTCAATGAAATTCGATCGATAAACTATTTTGAAAATCTGACGTACAGTATACAATTATTGTTAGATACGCTAGAAAGAAAAGTGAGAAATTTCGATCCAATTTGACACAATTTCAATTTCGAATTTGTCTCTTCTCAACGATAAAACTTTTCTCTTGAAAGCTCGCGTAGATCGAAAAGATATAAAATTCGATAACGAAATTTTCTTTAATTAAACGTAACCATCTACGATCTAGTAGTCGTAATCGTAATCGAATCGAACACAGAATAACCATTAACTGTACCAGGCAAGAAATGATTGATGCCAGGCCACTGCAGATTGTTTGACCTTGACCTACCATCTTACAACCCCAACGTAAATTCCACCCTTACCAATTCGGAACCATCAATATCTAAGATCCCTCACACGTGACCAAACTGAACAATTTGGAATGATATAAGGATAAAAGAAATACACAGTTTGCTCTGTATAATCCTACATTAGCTAATTATCATTATTCAATTTTCTTATTAGTAGATATGATCTTTCGGTCAATGTAAGTTTTTTGATTTTATCTGTCTATTAATCGCAGAGATAGCGGATTGTCATTATCATTATTTGTATCACTACCGTCTAGTTCAGGGAATTCCGAAATTCCGCTGACACAATATACAATTGTTAATACAATTTTTTATATATTTTTTTCTCGTGTAACATTTCTTTCGAAACCATTGAGCGGTGGTACAAAAATACGTAGATATTCGTGAAACAGGAAAGGGTGTTTTAAAAATCTCGCAGATCGAAGTCTGGATTTGTTTAAACATACACGTGAAATGGGTATCTCAGCTGTAGATCTAATGAATCAGAATCAACCGCAGCTGACTCCCAACGCTAGGTATAATATAAGCTTGAGAAGTAAGTAACAACCACGCAAAACAGCCATATTCGTAATCGCGTAGTCGAGCTTGTAAAACACGCTTGATAATCGTGCGAGTATCCGCGGCGGTCGAAAGTGAAACGATCCTTGGGTAGCCCGTCGGCGTTTCAACCCCCTCGAGTCGAGTCGGCCGGATCGATCGGCGATCGCGCGACCTTGACACGATCAGTGGCGGCTGGTCGCAGGGTCGAGGACTCACGGAGGTTATACGGTTGTTGCATTTTCAGCCGGAGAAGGAGGCTGCTGCTGGTCGTCGCCAAGCTCTGGAGGGAGAGTAGGACGAATCGTCGAAGCTCGTTTCGCAGGAAGGAGGAAAGGAGGAACCGAAGGAAGGGAGAGGAGGTCGAGGCGTTTATCGAACGAGAAGCGTATCGTACCGAGCGAGCGGTGTACCCGGGTTGAAGCGAGGAGGAATAGAGAGGGACAGTCAGAGAGAGAGAGAGGGAGAGAGAAATGGCCCCCACCCACGACCAGGAAGAGATAGAGGGGCGCTATAAAGAGTATGCCTATAGCCCAGTACCACCGAGTTCCAGTTCAGCAGTGTACGATTCAACCACCCTTGGAAAATATCCCGTTGAGATTGGTGTCGGTTCATCCAAGTATCGTACGAACGGTGTCCACGATAAGTGTCGTGTCGCAAATATGGCGGAGAAGGGCTCGACGTTGCCTCAGTACGTCGCTGCTGCCGCGGGTAAGTTCCAACCCCTTTTCTTTTCGCGGGCTAAACGGGGTAGAGCGAATTTTCCGTTCGATTGAAACGTCGCGATATCCGATCAGTCGTCCTCGGCGATCGAGTCGAGTCCGACGGTGTCTTCTGTCAGCCTGAGTTTGGTGAACTCGGTGGCCACCAAACATTTCGGTTGGCAAGCGTTCCGTTTTCACGTGAAAAGCGCCACCGTCAGGGGCAGTTGAATTCTCTTTCGAAAATTCGCTCGCGGCGATACGAAATAATCACCGAACTTGGAGATTCGACTCGAAAAGGTTTGTGGCTGATAGACAGCTTATCTATTCGGAACTTGAGTCAAATCTCGTGTAATACCGCGGCTAACGCGAGCATTAGAATCGTGTGCTTGAATTTCGAAGTGAAGGGATATATAGATTGAAATCTTTATGTAGGAATAGAATTAACGTTAATGGAATTGATCGGCGAAAAACGTGCACTACCGTTTTGGCTGTTAGAATTTACGTGCTTGTGAAAAAGATTTGACGAGAGGAAATTTACCGAGCTAATTAATCAACGATATCTTCATATTATTTGTTCGTAAGATACGGATTAGATAAATTCAACGACTCGCTTAGACCAATGGAAAGTTATTAAGAAAATTGATTATATAATGCCCTCCTTTGCAAACCGTAACAAACTCGTTTTCAATCGTACGATGTTTCACGAATAACAAAATTATCGCGTTTCCTCGAAAGAGAAGAAGAGAAGAAAAATTATTATTATCAACGAAAGATCCTGCTCGTCAAGTTATCTAGTTTTCCAATGACATAACAACCGTCGCGTCTCACTGTGACCAGCGACAGCCGGTGATTTTCAACGCGTAGGATAAAACGAAGGATTGACATTTAACTCTTAAAAATCTGGAGTAACGAATTCGAATAATAGCGCGCGACTTCTTATCTGATATGTTGCTGGCGAATTAAATCGTAATTGATTTGTTACCGTGTCACGTGTTGCGCAGCACGACGCGTTCATTGTTCGCACGTGACAGAAAACGCCGGGAAAGGAAGGCGAAATTTCTTAAGTGATATACCCAACGCAGGTGCGAAACGATCGTTCGATCTTTGTGCAAAATCGGCAGTCTGTTTATTGGACGCGATTAAATAAAAAAAAAGCGTAATTAAATAAATAAATGACTTTCTCAATTGTTGATCTTCTGAATAAAACGGTCACGCGAAATTGGATGGACAAACAAACATTGAAAATACGTTCGTGCGCAAAACAAGGAAACGATCGCGCAAGACCGCGTGCGTTCTAAAACGATTTTCACTCGAAAGTATGCGAAAGTATCACGCTACGAATATATTCTCGTTCGTCTGCGAGTCTCTTTTCGAAAGGTTTATAGCCATTATGTATATTAAAAATAGCGTTTAGTCGAATACCAAGTGTAACAAGAGTTATTACAATTGACAATGAGAGTGCGTATCGCTCTATTTATACCGGAGGTATGAGTGCGACAAATTTTCATTTTTTTTGAGTTGAAGAGTATACTGAACGTTTTTTTCTAGGCCTGGTTTTGTATCAAATAGGCAAATATATTGCATGACAATGATGTTATTCCATTTACTTAAGAATGTGATCTTACTTTCTATATCTGTTCAGTTACAAATTCCCACAACTGGCTGAATCGCATATTCGCGCCTCTGGTATAAAGGAGACGATATTAATGTAGATACAGATTCTAGTAATAGTTTGTTCCTACCACTCAGAGTTGAAACAATTTCTTTCGATTCTCGACTGAAGAGAATAAAATTTTATTTACACTGTCGAATTCCTTGGAGTTCTGTTTCATTCCATTGTAAGTATCATTTACCAAATATATGTCATACGTTACGCTATAAACAGATCGTTATTAAACTAAATTATAGTTATGAATCGTAAATATTATACGCAGATCGTGTAACTATCCACTTAATCCGGCGTGCATTATGCGCAACAGTTAGACAATGTCAATTTGCAAACGAGTCGAGCGAACAATATTCCAACTCCAGGACTTTTACTTCCGTTCGAGCCGAAATACATCACAGTCACGAATCAAGATTCATGAGAATACTTTATTAAGATTATGAGAATACTACTCATGTTTATTAATTGTTTACGAGAACGATCGAAATTGCCATTTGATCGAGCTATTTTTGGGGAGTATCGATTCGTAGTTTACCCTCTAATTATCATTCATTTATTTCGTGGATAATGAAAAACCCCTTTTTTTACCAAAAGTCGACGACGTACTTCGCAATAATTATTTTTCAAAATCACTGAAAAGAGTTATTAGAAGAATTAGCAGATTGACAGGGAATATTAGAATCGATGCAAAGGCGATTTTATCTTAACGAATAATTAATAATTAGATCAATCTATATCAATTAATCCTTGCTCTTTCTCTGATGAAACTTCCCTTTGTTGCTTGATTCATTCGTGCAGCATTCTCCGGTGCTTTGTTTTCTTCCCGATCACGATCATGTGGGTGGACGGTGAAGATTTTCTCGAAATCGCATCGTCAATGCTTCCGCCGAGGTAAACACGAACTCGAATCGTCGACCATTGTTCAACGGATGAAAGGGAGCGTAATCGACGAAACGGTAACAGACCGATTGCAGGAGATCGGAAATCGGTTGAGATTCACATCGCTACCGGTACACAGCGGTAGATTTCATTGTCGAGTTACGTTGAAACCAAGAGATAACGTTGACCGAGACAGAATCGATGACACCGATCCACGAATTTCTCGCGTTTCCGTAAATTCCCCGCGACCGTAGTTTACGCTCGTGCTTCACCGACAGAACTAATTTCGACGAGAGCTTGTGCCACGTAACAGAGTATACTCGTCCTCGTTGTGTTCCTCGATACGTGCCAAAATTGTATCTCAAAGTTTCTCGTTTTTCAAATACGAAAGCAGAAAACAAAACAGTCGTTCGATATAACTTGATTCTCGCGATTCGCTCAGCATGATCCTCCTTTCTCTCCTTTGTACTTTAAATCGACGAAATTCTAGGCATTAATCGCTCTGGTTGCGTGAAACAAACATCGGCACACAAGTGGCAGAGGGAAATAGGTAGGATCGAACAAGCATTCGAGATTGGAGTACCGAACGGCAAATACTACTTATTAGCTTCTCTCTGTGTTCTAACCTGTCGATATCCACTGTCCGCAGAGAGCCAATTTCCTTTTCATTTTTCTCCTTCGTTTCGATCGTTGCCAGAGACGATCTTTCTAAATATATTTTTCACTTGTATCCACAACACGACGGAGTTATTCAGTGGCGGAAAAACAAAGACGAAGGAAGGAGGAGCAGGCGGATTACGAAAATAGCACGGTTTATCTTTAACGCGGTTCATAGAGGACAGGTTTCGCGCGATAAACGAAAGACAAAATGGAATTTGAGTAGAGAGGGAAACTGCTCTCAGAGGAACAAAAACGAGTGTGCAATATCGATTCCCGCGACAATTGGAGAAACATGCACGTATCGGTCGACGTTTTACAAAATTTCTCTATTTGTGTAATTTTTAATATATTTCCACTAGACTTGTTGAATCATATTGCGTCCAAGTTCGATTTTTCTTCAATTTATTTCCAACGTTGTAATAAACATTAGCAATGATTAAATTTGTGACAAAGTATTGTATACTTGTAATATTGCTCATTGAGACCATCGAAATTTCATTGTTACAGAATTATTTGCAATTTCATTTAATTATAGAAGGAAACGATTATCAAATAATTGTCACATATTTGTCACTATAAGATGTGCATAGTATATAGCAAGAGTGGTAACACCGAACATGTGTGCACGTAGATGAAAAATTGTATCCTCGATTCATCGATCACACGTTTCTCGCGTATTTTAATACGCGGTGACAACCGTGATCTGTAATAATACGGGTTGTTCCTTTCTCAAGAAGAAATGAATATGCAATTGATGCAATGTTCGGCTTCGTTTCGTGAGCAAAATTCACAGAGCAGACTCGGGAGACGATCTGAGGATTCCAGAAGAGATCGAATTAATTCTGCCGGAGGAGCGTGAAGTTGCCTTCGACGTACTTTGCGTGAAAATGGAGGTTTGAAGGCATTTATCAAGCAACTTTGTCAGCAGACGAGAGAATTATCACTCGATCCTTTCCTCGCAGCAAATGAGAAATTGCGTCAACGATGGTGGAACCGGAAGTCTCTACGTCGAACAAAATCTGCAACGTTTCTGCAAACTTTTTCTTGTAAAATTTATGGCGATGAATTTGGAGTAAGCTTAACACATTCTAAGTCCTTTTCTCCTTTTGTTAGAGGAAGGTAGATTAAAAAGTAATCGATTGCATCGTGGAAAAAGTCAGAAGCTGAGGGTTGCGTGGCGACGCAGTTTGTTTTGTTATTCTGTGTACCAAACCGACCGAATTATCGCGAATGATGCGCGTTAATAAGGATGTAGTTTGAACTGATTGCGGCCGAGATTCAATTCGAACAGACGCCGGATACGAATCGTTTAATATTCGCCGCTCGCGATTATTATTCGCGCGTAAACTCACTGTCCTCCGCTCGACGACGCTCTTTGCATCCCGTTTCGATGTATTCCCCATCACGTACCTCTCGTCCATCATCATTTCACGAATACAAATCTGACGAAACGTTCACCTTCTTCCATTGGACCTGCGTGTAAGAATCGAACCATTCATTTGAACATTCAAAAAAGCCCAATAAATAAATTTCCACAGAGATCTTGAAATCACCGCACGTAAATCTTGGAAATTTTTCACGTGAAATTGAATTGAAACAATGACGAAGCTGACGAGCTAATTCTAAACGTTCGATTCTAAACGCGCGCAAGTTTATCCAAATTGTGTAAATTTTCGTTCAAATTTTCGTTTTGATGATTACTTTTTGTTACTATCAAGGACCTTCGTTCTACGTATGTGTGAAACGTTTCTCACGAAAAGTCGAGTGAAATAATAATATTCAATAATAATTAATTAATTCGGTGAAATATTAATATTTAATAATCATATTTATCGGTGCGATAAATATGATTATTAAATATTATTACTTCACCGAATTAATTAATTATTAAATATTATTAATATTATTATTTCACCGAAAATGTGATTATTCGTCGTGCTCCCCTTTGAATACGTTAAGATCAGTTGCTCCATTCACGTAACATCGATCGATGTTTCACTGACTCGAAGCGCTGTCAACGCGACGTTACGACGTCGTGTTCGTGATTTTCCTTCATATTTTTTCGCTTTATGCATCGCGGCGAGGACACTCTGCGGAAGGGCCGTCGAAAATTCGAAAAAAAAAAAAAACCCGAGAGAGAAACTCGAACTCGAGCGAGGTTTGTCCTTCGTTTCGACGAAGTCGTTAAGTTTCATTTCGTCGTCTGTGCAAGACAAAGTGGTCGTTAAAGTAATTCTTATCGCCTGCTGCAATGATTTGCACGCTAAAGTGTCATTAACGTTTTCGAGAATTCGTTCGTTCGTTCGCGCGTCGCGTCGCCGTGAATTCCCAGTGAATTCTCTTTATCGAGGGAATCGGTATTTCGCATCGAATAATCGATTACGTCAACCAAGCTCCAAGAAGCTTTTCTTTTTTCTTCCCCCTACACCACGTAGGTACATTTATCTTATCCGAAGGAACAGTTTTACGTAACGGGTTTCACGATAATACATCGATTACCGCGGATTGATCAGGAACGCGATTAAAAAAAAAAAAAAAAATCGTCTACGGTATTTGCGCTTTGTTCAACTATTGCTCTATTGTGTTGAATCGGTATCAAACGGTATGACAAATTACCACGACGATTCGTTGAAACTGATAATACTATGTATCGATATGTACGACGTAGTTGCAGATGCCATAGATAGTGGCCTGGTTAGAAAAGCCGTGCTTGCTTGCGTAATCATTCATTGGAACAAACACAAGTCCTGCTTGTTAGTACATAGCCTGTTACCTTTATTAACGGTTGAAAATTATCGCTTGCGATATTGCGAGCGACTATGAGTTAGGATGCCTCGCGAAGATCTTGATTGGTTGGCGAAATCTGTCACTCTCGTTAACAGATGGGAGAAATTTCATTGGGAGAAGCAACGTTTCGAAGTAAAATTCACCTACGAGCGCGAGCAATGAAATTCAAATTTATCCGTGGGATCAAGCTGAAAACTTTGCCGAGTTTGCTCAAGTTCTAGAGCTTCGAGTTGGCGAATTATCGCCCAACCACGGGAACCTGCATTCGCTCCAACGTTTCTCGGGGGTTTATCACTTAAAAATGATTAAGTTTAACGAAAGCGGATCGCGCGAGGATTTCTAGGAAGAGCTTTCGATTTTCATTAAGTATTTAAATCTCAGTAAGGATTGAAATTATTAAATTATTAAACAAGTATCTGCTTAATGTGTCAATATCGTCACGTCTACGTACGATAAACACGACAAACGTTGTTTATTTTTGATTCATTTCCGTCTATCTTGTCCGTCTCTCTCGCGTGATTTAAGATTCGCTCATTTCGAACAACTGCCCATTCAAAGTGATGAGTTTTTCCTCATCATTCATCGCGAATGCGCATACGTTCGAACGAATTTCTACGTCACGTCTCGAATTTTTACTTCCCATTGTTGTTAAACATTCGAATACGAATGTCCATTCGGCAGTCAAAGATCACGAATGTTTACAACAAAACGAGGAGAAGATTGCACGAAATGGCGCTACATCACGCGTGCCTTCGCAGAAATTCCCGATGTCGTGGATGCCGAACGTTACATTCGGTATGTTATTTCCCAATCGGTGGAAAAAAAAAAATTTCACGACGACTATGCTTCTGTCTCGCGCGATTCTGTAATTACTATCTTGTATATTGATAACGCTAAAATAAATATAGTAGTTAGTACACAGTGTACGAATCTTATCGATCTATTGACTATCTTCTGTAAAAAAAAAAAAAAAAAAAAAGAAACAAGAAGAAGACAAGAATAATTGAGATATTCTTGATAGGATAGATTTTTGTTGTTTTATCAGGGTTTCTTTTAAACTTGCCAATCGTTATCTGGGTAACCGAGTGACGATTAAGATGAATATCGGCGAAAGGTGAAAAGTCAGTTGCAACGGATTAGATAGCAGATGTAAAAAAAGTTCATACGTATTATCGAGAAAAAGCACAAGGCTTCGCGTCGAAAGAGGCTGGTCGGATAACGCTCGTTATCAACCGATGTGTATGTTGCACCCATTTTCGTCCGATCGAGCCTCCGCGAATAAAAATATTTACCATTTATTTCCTCGTGTGCGCATGATCTGTATGCGAAGACGAACGGAAAGGAAATAACGAGTAAGCAGAAGCGTGACAAAAATTAAAAGAAACGTCAAAACTCGGACAGCTATATGACAGCTAGATCGATGACAATAATTTCACAATAATTTCGTGTTTTGCGTTTTAATCCAGTTCGATAAAAATGCTGAATCTGCACGGAGCCACCCACCGATGACGTCTTTCAGTGATACTGAAGTCAAAGAGTATTACGCCTCGACAATTTTGCTCATCTTAGAGTCATAAACTTGGAGTCACCTGCAATGATTCGAGAGTCCACAGTGTCCTATTTCAACGCAATTAACGATATTATACCGGTTTATATTTAGTTACGATCGTCGTTGAATATTTCCTATCTGCTAAGAGCTTTTTAATTAAAAATAATAATTCTCCCGCAAAAACTTTACTTTCTAATTTTGTTATCATTAATTCCTTGTATTTGCCTTTTTAGATCTGTAAATTATTGCACGATTATGTGTCATTTATTACTTATTTAATTTAGAGGATATTATTTATACATAATATAATATTTATTATTATTATTTATATTATGTTATAATAATAATATTATATATTATATATAATTAAATATATATATATATATAAAGGTTATATATATATTTTGTAATTTATGTCTGTACATAACTTTCAAGTAATATCATGGAGTTACAGATGACTATAACAGACATTTAATTTTATTCTGCACTTTATGTCCTTTCCGTTAGAGATTAGCAATAAAATGAAATCAAATTAGAAATTTCGTCAATGTGAACGCATTGTCATAAATTTTTATGACAATTAAATATTCAATGACGATCAGAAAACTAAGGAAATATCGAATCGTGTGAAGGACAGGAGCGATCGTTGAGCGAAAGGGATCCACCGTGGCGTTCCGTTCCCTGTGGCGTAATAAAAGCGACAGGGCGCAACCATTTCACTCGATTCTCTCGTCTCATTGACTCAATCATTCATCACCGGTCTCGACAGACACCCACCGAAGTTATTCGCACTGGGAATTATTTATTGCATTTCGAGCTAACAACAGTCGAGTCGATTCAATAACGAATATTCTCGCAAACGTCCGGAAGAATTAATTGGCACTAACAATCCTTCGCCATTATTCCCGTTGAAACGAAAATATTCGAATCAAAGGTTTCGAACTCGCAGAAAGATCTCTCGACGAATGTGTCACTTCGTCGCGGAAAATTGAACAAACAAATAGTGTTTGCGCAAATTAGATACGTGTAAATATGTAAATATGTTTTATCTCGATACGAGATATACTGTCGAAGAAATGGTAATTTAACGATAATAATAACTCGTTCAAGTAGTGTTATTGCGTGTTGTTTGCGAATTGCCATTATTCTGTTCTTGCAGGACGAAGAAGTTCAGAAAAATTACGCATTATCGATACACACGACTGAATGTCAGAGGTATTCCCAACCTCTTGATCGTTTCTTTCCTTGTCGAATGCTTCACATGTCGCAACGTTCTCAAGTTTATGAACGTTCTTATCGACTAGATAATTTCCTCAATGTTCGAAACGTAAACGTTCGACTTGGTCGAAAACAACAGGTATTATTAGTCCGAATCTGCGATTTTCATTTTGAATCAAATAATTATAAACAACAATAACGATACCAAGTTGCACAAAAATAGTCTAGCTACATGTACGTTGTAAGAAAATTTATTGTATATTTATATTTCGGACATACACGAAATCGATGCCTGACTGTTGAATACCGTTGAAACTCTTTTTTTTCATTTGTCAAACCAAACTGAATTGAATTTTAACACGACAGTGTCGAGGTGATTTCTGCCGAACCGCTTTAATTTGTAGCGACGCAGTTTGCAATTTCTTTCGAAGAACTTTGCAAACGATAGATTGTAGATAAACGATTATTGTTTTTCTACTGATAATGGACTTTCTTGTCTACGAACAAGAAAAATACGGAGACACGTTAAAAATTATAGCTTCCGACGAATCGTAGATATCGATCTATCAATACCTTTTTTTTTAGTTCGAACGAAGCGTCGACAACGAAAAATCCAAGTATCCACTCACTCCGGGTTACCAATACCGGAAGTCTATGCAGCCGTGAGTTACGATATCACGATTAGGAAAAAAACGATAACGATTTCCAAGTGCGCGTGGCGATTTCCTACAATCTGGAGAATGTGGCGATTTCATATAATCTGATGAACGTAATGTTTGCAGAGGCGTGATTAAAATCGTCTAAAAACTTAGAGTATTTAGATCGATATCCATTCATGCTCGCTGGAGTGCAGATTTATTGCGTGGCAATAAACGAAAAGGTTTACAACGCCGTGTACGTGGAACTCGTCGAGTTTCTGCGACGAGTTTATCAGCTGAAAAATTGAGGTTAAAAGGAAACTGGCGAAACACGATAGCGCAAATCGTGATGATTAAGAGGAAATGAATCGATAACAAAGATTATTTTCTCTTTCGCTTCATCCCCTTCTTCGTTTCTTTCAATTGTCATTGAAAAGTATTTTTTTTTTTTTTTGTCACGACGATCGAAAAATTCGATAAAGCGTCTCTTCAAAGGGATCGATGGAATAAGGAATCGTTGAACGCTTGCAAATGTCGCGAATGACAACAATTAGTAGAGAGATAGTTAGCGAGGCCAATAGCTGAGATCAGTAATCGATAAATTCGTTCGCGATCGACCAAAGGGATCGAATTTCCATTCGACACAGTGAGTGTGAATGAAAGGAAATTTGTCGCCGGGTAATGTTAATCATTTCCATTAGAACACAGAGAGATTTGATTGACTCGTTAATACGATAATTCCGTCTCATCTAAATGCTGTTGCCCCTACAATATCGTCGAACTATGGTGATTAAACGTTCCAATGGTGAAGCTTTTTGTTGCTTTACTGGACGGTTTTTCACTGGCTGTTGGGCGAGAGAAATTCATCGATTCACTTGCACGATATTTAATGAAGTGCCGGTATTAATGAATTTTTTCTTTCTTTCAACGTTTTTTATCCTTACGAGGAATTAATTCGTTCAAATTATACGAAGCGATATTCACTTATAACTGCGGACTTTTATGCATTTACAGGAAATTTTAAAGCACAAACTTGCAAATAATTTATAAAATATTCAAACCACAGTGTTTCCTACAATATTTCTTATAGTAGAATATTTCTTAGTAATAGAATAATTTTCTACCAAAGTTCCATTTTTTCGATTCGTCCATTCAATTGTTATTTCAAATCAACCGTCCAATCCAATTGTTTCAATTATTTCCAAGTGTAAGATTACAGGAACATCCACACGCCTGCTCGTAATTCCCCGATTTATCGATTTGATATTTAACATTTGCAACGAAAGGTGTTCTAAATTAAAAAAAAAAAAAAAAAAAAAAAAAACAAAAGGCAAACTTAATTTCTAAATTTTCCCGGCAGAATGGCGAACAGCGAAACGGAAGTGTGCGAGGTGGAATATTTGTTTGTTTGCGAAACGTGCGAGGCGACGACCAGCGATTCGCCGCGAGAATCGCGGCGCGATTATTTTTATTTTCCCACTGGAGCGCCGCACGCGATCCGATGACATAAGAACGATTCCGCGACGCGAACGATTACGTAAATCGCGTTGCACTGCTCTCGAATGCAACGTAACGTATTGTTTCGTTGCGTTTGACAATCACATGTGTACGTACAAACTCGCCTTCGAGCGTGACTCGCGACTTCGATGTTGTTCAAAAGTTTGCGAACGACCGTGGAGAATGAAAATCTGCCGAGTCTATCATCCGTTTCGAATATAATGAACGTGAGTCGCCGGAATTGGATCTGTTTTAAGTTGGAGTATTTTCTAAAACGTTTTCGAAGTATTTCAGTAGTTTCACCCGATTTTACAACCAGCTGACCATTCAATGTCTGTTCCATTTGCTATAGCGTGACTATATGGAGCAGTGATTTCAATATCCTCTTGCTCCGATATTCTCAACAATTTCTTTCAACATTGATCGACCACTTGATCGAGAGATTTCACAGTAGCTTCAGACAAGAAGCCGTTTCCACCGATAAGTTAAAGAGCTTTACGCAACTCGCCGATTACCTTCAACCAGTCTAATTCTAGCTGAAATATGGCAAAATTAACGTAATCGATCCACTTTAACGTAATCAGCCAATTTCAATTCCATCTAATTTCATCCATTTGAGTTCTTCGTCTGTTTGTGCTCCGTTGAATATTTCATCGAACAATCGGAGCTGTTCGTTCTGTTCAAACAGCCGCGATATCCCGATAATTTCAATTCACTGGAGGAATCGAGGTTCTCGCACGTGTCGACGAGCGATTCCGAGGTCCTTGAAACGTTGTCTCTGAAATTGACAATCATGTAAAGCCGCGCGGCGTCTCGCACGCGGATATGCCGCCGAGTTTCCCATCTTTCGGAGATCGCATTTCGGCGGAAGTGGAGGCGGGGATACAAGAAGCTGTCGCGTTATATTCCGATTATGACGATGATCGCGACGATAACGCGATAACACGATAGTATTTTGTCCTGTCACAGAGAGACACTCCGAAGGTACGAGAGAAAGTGAAGTGAAAATATTAAACAAATTAAAATAAACAGCTTAATCACATTAGTAGTAGTAGGCATGATTCAATTAAATCGAATGAGTTTGGACAAATCTTCGAAGATGTGGAAAGAAAATGAAAAGCTAGAAAAGTGGGAAAGAAACAGAAACGAACAAATCAAATAGTTTCAATTAAATTAATAAATGTACTAGATGTTATGTTATTTAACATTTCAATCACAAGAGATCGTGATGATTTAGAATTTCATTTTTTACGATATCTGACGAGGATAGAAACTGAAGTAAAATCTAGTATTAAGTAACTTGTGTCGAAGTCTTGCATGTCATTCACTATAAAATCACGACCATTAATTGAGGGTTAAACTAGATTGTACGTACACCTCCGAGTGTATTTGCTTAACCAAACTAAACGTTCCTGATTAATGTTATCCTCAACGATATCACCTCTACACGGAGGACAAAATTGCACCTGCAAATTCAACTATTTTTTTATTGCTTTAATCTAGTTTACCTGTGATTAAACACGTGCGTAATAAAAAGTAACACTCGCCTGTATGCCAGTGAAGAGAAAAACAATGTACAGGAGGTAAAACTAGAGACAGAGAAACAGAAAAGACGAACGAATCGTCTAGAAAAAGAGGCAGATAAGCAAAGACAAAACAACAGGTGGTCGATAGTTAGGTTATCATCGACGATTGACGGCCACTACTCTTGACAAATCGCAACGCGATTTTCTTTCTCGTTTCGCGGAGGACGTACGATCTTTAACGACATGATTGATAGCCGTCGTTCGCTCGGCGATTAATCGCTCGCGTTAATTACGTAACGTATCAATGAAGAAACGAGCTTGAAATTCCGCAGCGCAAGCACAAACTCGATAACAGACTCGCGAACCGGACGAAGATGGAAAAATTCACTGACGAGAGTTTATCTTCTCGCGCGAGCCATTGTCCATGTGTTTTTTGACCGTGTTATCGCTGGCGCCGCGGGCAAATTATTCCACAGCTGCTCGGCGATTTCGTAGCTCGGGAAGCTCGAACAAATGGACCGGGAATCGTTCTACTTCTTTTTCTCTTTCTCTCGTATTGCCTTATCTTTGTTCTCTTCTCTCTCTCTCTCTCTCTCTCTCGTACGAATCTATGCGGAACGCATTTTCGATTATGCGGGTAACGGGGGAAATCGTAGACGAGAAACGTGACCGACGATCGATTTGCCAGCGAACGCAAACTGACCGTAACTATTGTGCACGCGGAAAATTTGTACTCGAAGAAGATCGCTCGTTATCGTACACTTTTGTCGATCGTCTATTTTTGACCACGTAAAATCAGGTCGAACCGAACCGGTTACATCGTCTTCCAACATGTATCGTTATCATCTTCCTCGCACTTCTGCATCCGATAATTAACGGCACCGAATGCTGTGATTTCAGCAAATCTGTGCTGTGTCGCGTCCGGAGCTTTGCTAGGATGGACGAGTCCGGTGTTACCAAACCTGGGGAGTACTTTGGAAGACAATCCCCTCGGCAGAAAAATCACCGCCGACGAGAACTCTTGGATCGGCTCCTTGATCTCCGTGGGAGCGATTATTGGCAGCTTCGTAGCTGGATATTTGGCGGAAAGGTAGTGCTATTTTTCTATTTATCTAATCGTGTGCAGTACTAGCGATAGATCCAAAGAGTATTTCTAATTGTAAGTTGAATCCTTAACCTCTTGCGCTGGAATGACGTGCCGTGCACGTCCCAAATTGCAACATTTTTTCAGTTTTAAGTATGTTTAAATATAATCAAAGCAAATGATAATAATTAATAATTTCTATCCAGTGATATGATACCGACGAGTTCAAAAGAAAAAGAAAGCGACGAATTATTATTATAATTAACTAATAATAATATTATTAATATTAATTATAATTAATAATATTGTATACGGTTCGGTCACTCGTTACGGTTCGCGAACCAGTTGCCAGCGCAAGGGGTTAATCCAGCGTAGTAGTTGATCCCAAAAACAGTTGAAACTCAGACATTATTGTAAATATACATGCAATTCGCATCAGAATTTGTTCTAATTTGTTTTTTTTCAATTCGTCACAGATGGGGTAGAAAAATGACGCTTCTGTCCTCCGTGGTGCCATTTCTGATCGGCTGGGTCTTAATCGCAACAGCCGGCGTCGTCTATCAGCTGTTCGTGGCCCGAATAATTCTTGGTTTTGCTTTAGCTTTCGCCTTTACGGTCGTGCCCATGTACTGCGGTGAGATCGCCGAGGTAAAACGTCGTTTCTACTCGCTCTAATCGAGTCCTTCGTTGCAATCGGCGCTCGATTAACGTTCGATCTTGTGTCCACATGATTACGATTAGACGTCCGTCAGAGGAGCTCTGGGATCATTCTTGCAACTGTTCGTCACCATCGGCCTCCTGTATGCGTACGCTATCGGCCCGTTCGTCTCCTACGTGGCGTTCGCGATAATCTGCGCAATTCCACCGGTGGTGTTCTTCGCTTGCTTTTTCATGATGCCCGAGTCACCGTACCACTTGCTCAAGATCGGCAAGAGAGAGGAGGCGGTCCAAGCTTTGGCCAAGCTGCGAAAAAAGTCACCGGCCAGCGTGCAGAAGGAAGCTGACGAAATACAGGTACGCGAAATACATGCAAACGGGAGTTTAATAACGGAGAGCAGGCGAGCCGCGAATAGCTTAGAGTCAGTTGCACTCGTCAACTGATTCGTTCGTTGAACTCCGATTTCCGCCGTGATCCTGGCTATTTTCGTACGCTCCCGAGACCAGAATAATTTTCATCAAGTCGCGTCGGAGAGGTCGCCGTCAATTGACAGGGGAGCTCGTCCGAGTCACGTGTCCCATGGATCTCGACGTTGACGACCGTCGTCTTACAATTATTGAGAGCGTATCGAGGTCTCAAGATCGTCTCGCGATGTCGAAGGGGAAACGGATGGTTAAAAATAATTGTCGAACGAACGATCGATGGCGTGGTACTGATAACGTAGAAATATTAATACACTGTACTCTCTCATACGAGCGGCGATGAAGAAGACGTGAATTAATCATTTTTTACGTCGTATCGTATATATAAAAGCAAACGATAAACACAAACAAAGTTATATATATATATATACAAACATATATATATGTATATGAAAGACGGATAAAAAGGATTGATAAAACGTACCCCCTAAACACAGGAATTTTACCAAAAAATGTGGAAAACGAAGGCGAGAGTGCGGATGATAAGACCTGATTGCGTTGCAAACCAGCAGCATAATATCGTATCGGCGTTCGGGTCACGTTCGTTGAACGAGGCCGGGGGTAAGGTCGTTTCTTGATCCGCCAATGGTAACGGCGTTCCTTCAACGTGCCTCTACATATTATGCTATTGAATCGCGTAGTCGGGTGACTAACGCGTCACGTGTCTACGGCGAAGCGATTGTCACGCGTACGATCTTTTGATTCTCGTTGGCCCACGATTAAAATTCAATAGACCGGTGATCGAACTGTGTATGCAAATTGTTGCATCAATGATACTTATATTACACAACGCTTTCTCAATCTCTTCTTTGATTATTTTTTTTTCCTTATTATTTTTGCGCTTAAGCTCGCGTAAAAAAGCTGTGCTCCGGTTTTTCTTCGATTTATCAATGAAATGAATGATTCAAGATTTCTTTCAGTATTCGCTCTGCGTCGAAGTATGGACGACGAGCCAATTGCAATCAGTTGTTCGTTTCATTTTTTAGGCTGCCATTGACGACGCGTTCAGGAACGAAGCAAAGATCAGCGATTTATTCAAAGTGAAGGCGAACCTTAAAGCCTTGATATTCACGTGTTTGCTCGTCGCGTTCCAACAATGCAGCGGCATCAACGTTGTCCTTTTCTACATGGGATCAATCTTCCAAGCTGCGCACAGCGCGTTGCCTGACTCGATATCAACCATCATCGTGGGTGCTGTTCAGACGGCCACTTCTGGTATCACGCCACTGATCTGTGACAAACTTGGCAGGAGGATGCTGCTCATTACCTCCGGAATCGGCGAAATTGTCTCCTTGGTAAGCGAACAATCTCTTAAATCCATATTTATCTCATTTATCTCGTTACATTGTTTACCATGTTTTTCCTTTCACAAAATTTACTTGCTACTGGATCTTGTCAAATGAAAAGCAAGACACTGCTCCACCAGGTGGCACGGAAACAAACTTGCAACACTTCTGCAAACTGTTCATGAGGAATCAATGAACGAATGAAACAATGTCTTAATCTCGTTAATGCTAGCACGTGGAATTGAACGAAAGCTTCAAGCAAAAAGTACGATCCTCTCCTCTGATGTCGTAACGATATTTTGTAAAGGCTTCTTTCACGCTTGGAAACATCGGCTAATGGCAACAAATTATTCCGCGATTATTAAGGTATACAAAATGCAATGGATCGTCATTCCAGCCGGTGCAATACCAAAACATCGAGTTGCGTTCTCGTTTCCCGGTAACTTTTAAACAGGCTTGTCGTTAGTGACGATATGTGCTTCGACATATCGCACAATCATGTTTCTCGATCGGTTACCTAATTACGTGACACATCGTTTTCGTGGTATTTCATAAATATTTGTCGTGGTTTCGATTGTTTCGTTTGAAGTACCTCTGCATAATGCCGCAGGGATGCGTGGGTGGGGCAAGGGTTAAGGTCATACTTCGTTTCAGCAAGAGCCTGACTGATGCCTGATCGATTTGTCGCGTGCAACTTACGTCGTCTGTGCGATTCCTTTTTGAAATGTTCCAAGATGACGATTCGTTTGTTAGTGAAAGATGCCAATATCACGTGGATCGTGCACTCCCACCAATTGAAACAGCAAGAAAACTACGTTTCTTCTTGTCAAAAAGACAGTCGTACGCAAACAATCTCGTCTTTCATCTCAACGACTCTAATTGTTTCTACGAGATTGACAACTCGTTCGAAATTAATTAGTAACACTGACAAATTGCATTAGCAGCCAGATCGTATCTACGTAGCGTTCTGAGTCACAATTGCAGTTTGACGAATTGTCGAACCAAACGGAAAGAGAGAGAAAGAGAGAGAGAATAATTACCACGATGACCTAGAGGATTTCGCAACGATTTCGTGTACTAAATGCGCTTCTTTGCGGCCTTGATTCACTGTCCGTTGCGTACGTTTCACAGGTATTGCAAAATAATGGCAACAAATCGATCGTGACCTTGCAACGCCTATTCAGATCGATTTATGTAACCTCGCGATCATGTGCAGACGTACTCCTGATGCGCGCCGCATTCTACCGTAACTGTATAATAACGCGAACAGAACATGTCTTGGAGTCGAGGTCGTTTGCTTCCGATCTTCGTTCTTTCCTTTATCGACAGTCCCAGCAGGCAAACTATCTTTGTTAATCGATTCTCGATCCAAGCATCGATAAAATTCGTCGTATAAATCACCTCGTTTTACTTCCTACGTTTGGTTGCGCTACGACAAAGTCATCTTTATCGACGAATGTCTATTAGCTGATCTTCGAAATTACCGATTAATTCTTTTCATGCAACTTGTCAAAGAGTTTCGTTAAATTTTTACGTGTTTCCACATTTTCGAAAATAGAATCTTGTTTCGTGTAGAAATACGCATTGGAATTTTTCGTACTATGTGCTTGAAGAATCTAGAAAAATGTCCAGTAACGAATCACGATCATAGTGAACGAATCCTCTGACTGATTTTTTTTCTATTTCTAGATTCACAAATCTTTCGAATAGATTCTCGGCTGCTTTTCAAATATCGGTCAACTCGCCGAACCTTGAACTGCTCAAGCATATCTATACTAATCTAATCGACACTTTGGTGGGAATGAAAAGTGTCCCACTTTTTGAGGCATGGTCGTCCGAATAAAAAACAAAATTGTTTCGCCACCTTTTATAAACAAACAAAATTTCTCACGCGTACGTAGGTCGTTTCTTGTCTCGCGCAATTTCCCTCGGTGTTGAACGCAAAACGGTCAAAAAAAATCCTTGTTTATTATAATGTTCGCGAAACCCGCCTGGAAGAAACTTTCCGTAAACACAGAGTAGGAGCAGTGGCGTATCGACAAGGAAATCGCCGGCTGTTCCGATGACTTCACGCATGTGGAATTATGAGGTCGAACAGTTAATTATCCACAGCAGTAGACTGTTGCACCGATCCGCGGCCGCAACCAATGTCAATGTCTCGTTACGTGCACGCGCACGCAGGAATCGATCGTTGCTTCGCGAGCTGTGACGTTGCGTTATCTAAATCTCGTAACGTCGCGGCGAGGGGAGAACGAAGGTAAAGAAAAAAAAAAGAAAAAGGAAAAAGGAAAAAAACGACAAGGAAAAAAAAACGACGAGGAAAAAAAGTTGATCGAGGTATATCGGGACGCGAGAAACGTGTCCGGGAATGTCTGGAACGCGGCTAATTACCGCCAGCGCTAATTTTATTTACGGATCGACGGATCGGCGTCATTAAATCGCGATTACGTCTCCTTCGCGTTGCGAGGATCGTCGAACGCGTGTCGGATTAATTACCGTACAAGAAAATAAAGTCGTATCGACGTATCACGTTGTCGCCGCGTTCTAAATTTTAATTACAGCCGAGCTGTATTAAATTTAATTCTTTCGTGGGCTGGTAAAAGTGTACGAGCAATATAACTTGTCATTTTCGAGAAAGGACACACATATGTTTTAATGTAAAATGAAGAATACTTTAAATTCATTGCACTTTAAATATTATACAACGATTAACACTGACAATTCTGATTTATGCTCTTTTACCTGCTCACCAAAGAATTGCTACACTCAAGCATCTTACCAAATATTTCATCACTTAAAAATCCCAACATTTAAAAGAGTAATTTCACATTTCAGAGAAACAAGCTCATCATACCTTTGTCTCGTTCGAACGGAAACATCTTTCATTTATAGTTGTCTCTCTTTGATTTGTAGATTGCGCTGGGTCTCTACATGTTCCTCCAAGATGTGGAAAAATCGGACGTTAGCGGCATATCGTGGCTTCCTATCGTCTCGCTGGTCATCTTCATCGCGTTGTACTGTATAGGCTGGGGACCGCTCCCGTGGACCGTGATGGGCGAAATGTTCGCGTCGAACGTGAAGTCGAAAGCTTCCGGGATCACGGTGTCCGTCTGCTGGCTGGTCTCCTTCTTCATCACCAAATTCGCCAGTGATCTGCAGCAGGTGTTCGGCCAATACCTGCTGTACTGGCTGTTCGCCGTGTTCTGCGTGCTGAGCGTGTTGTTCACGTTCTTCATATTGCCGGAGACGAAAGGGAAGAGCCTGCAGCAGATTCAAAACGAGCTGAGCGGCGAGCATCCGGAGATACCAGAGTTCGGCGACTCGAGTAAACAGTGAAAAACAGTATTACGGTTTCGTAAACGTTTCGGGGACAATCTCGAGACTTCGATTTCGTCCTTGTTCGCGTACCAGACCGACCATATCCGTCGAATCGTTCTTCCGTATTCCTATTTCTACATGCATACGTATGTACATACATATATGTACGTATAAGCGCGTCTTCACATACTGCCAAAGACTATGAGTCGCGATGATTTTGCATCATCTCCACCCGCGAAACGTGACGAGTGGACACTATACTTTTTTTTTAATCGTTAGGATCGTAGAAACGCTCAGCATTTTTAGGTATACATACATATATATATACACACACACACACACACACACACACACACACAGGATAAGATGTAAGAGACGTGCGTTCGATGCAATATGAAATTGTTAACTTTTCGTATAAAAGAGGGAAACGTCACGGAGATTCGAACGAGTATCCCGTTCTATGCAGATTTTACAATCTGTTCGAACAGTATGTAAACGAAGCAGAGACGACGAGTAAATTAGATTAGTCTTTAACGGAGAACAGCTATCGAACGATACTCGACGATTCCATCTCTGTATTCCGTGTTTCTCGCCACGTACGCGCAATAATAGTTACTAAATGTATTTATTCCTCGAGCGACCTTAGCCGTTTAACGTGCGTGTCGTTTCCTTTGTACGTATTAAGATTTTAAGCGAACCCTCGTATCCCCTCCCCACTCCCAAGTATGATAATATTTAATAATTTAACGCCGTGTTAGATACGTTTAATTTACGAGGACGAGTTCCGTTGCACTGATCATGAAATAATCGCACGTATTCCGTTCTCGATCAATCGTCGCTCGTGTTGAATCGTGTTGACGAGGAAAATCGCAGAGAGATCGCAAAAAAAGAGTCGTCGGAGAGTCTTCTCCGATCTAGTCGAAAGATCATACAATCGTAGAGCGAAACGGATGGGCGATTTGCACGCGGGAATTCCGCGGGCTTGCGATCGATCTTTATCTGAGATGAGTGTTATGCACGTTCAGGTGGAGATCAGAAGAAAAAGAAGAGAGGAAAAGAAGAGGAAGAAGAAGAGGAAAATGACGCAGTTAGAATTTTTTCGAGTTAACAACTCGCCAACGACACATCGAACTGGATCGTGGAGTTTCTGTGATCGGGAACTGTGATTGGGGAATTGGAGAGAAATGTTTTATTTTTAACTAAAGAGAGAGATGGTGAAAGTACGTGTGTGAGAGAGAGAGAGAGAGCACATTCCTATTTTGTATGCGATTGTTCAAAGATTCGCGGAGACTCGCATCACTCCTTGTTTTTTGTCACCTTTACCTATATATAATTAAGAATAAGTAGTCTTACGAAACTTGAAATTGTTTTACGCGTGGAAAAGTATTTTTTGAAATTGTTACGCTTGTTATCTCGTTTTTAGAAAGAGAAACGCACAATGAAGGAAACAGAGGATGTGCGTTCCTGTAACCGGAAACGACGTTGTAAAGTTATTATAGTATTTTGCGATTCGTTTCAACCAGAGAGTGGTGCGTTTCGTCGAAACAAAAGATCGAGCGGAATCGACGACACGTTTTATCGTTGCTGTACACATTTCTTATTTTCTTTCGATATAATAGCACAGAGGTCATTCTTTTTCTTTTCTAGTATTTCATATGTTTCTTCAACGAATTTCCCTTTCTAGTTGTAAACTAGTATTTCGCGAGGATTCGTCATGTTAGGTTTAAACGTCGATTCTTTTTTTTTTTTTTAAGCATAATGTTCATTATCGTGAACCGATAGTTGCGATTTCCATTCAAGTATCGATAAAGAGAACAGGCGATTCTAGTTTAACCACGCGTGTCCGTAGTTTCCTCTTTTTTTTTTTTTTTTTGTTATTCAAGCGATCCAGCTACGGATGTATTTATGTATTTCGATCTGCAGGACGCGTTTGAACCGTTCGTTTCGATCACGACGTAAAAAAATACCGCAAGAACTTTCCGTGTGCATCGGTGACACGCGTGTGTGCACTGCTTTCTCTCTTGACAATTGTATTTTGTTTGCATTTACGCGATAACCTTAAACACGATGTGCCAAATGTACTGTTGTAACACGTGTTAATTAAGGTGTTCTAATTGACGGGCGAAAAGACGAAACATATCGACGAGTAATAGTTAATCAAGTTTGACATACATATCTTTCACGTACAAAAAAAAAAAAAAGAAAAAATTCATTGAGCCTAGCACGATGCATATGTCGAGCGAAAGAAAAATAAAAAAGATATCAGAGAAGAAGAAAAAAGTAACTTTCTAAAGTGATTTAACAAGATATTCACGCGAATGAAACGCGGTCGTTTGTCGAAGCGTGCCGAATAGCGAAACAAAAGTGAAAAAAAAAAAAAAAGGACAAGGAGACACGAAAGTAAATACATCGATCGTGTGCATAGTAGATGAACGATCGAAATCGGTCACATGCATATTCGCCGCGATGAAAAGCCGAGTGCCTTGATCGAATTTCACCAAGGCAAGATTTATTTCGCACGACACGAAAACTGTCGTCCGTGGATAAACTTCTCGAGGATATGAAATCGTCGTCACTGATAGAAATTAATTTTTCTTCGCGTGAATTTGTATGCAACAGTGATTCCCAGCGCGCCTGGGCGTTCCTCGTTCTGATTAAGGAAGCGGAGCTAGACGTAGAATCATTCCTGGAATGTTCCTTCATTTCAAAGAGCAATAAGACTTTTCCCCTAAGGTATGTTCAAGATGAGGCGATTGTAGAAAATCGTAAGAGAGAAAAAGAAATACGTATACGGGTATATGGGAGGAAAGAAGAACCGTGGCCAAATTGCATTCGAATTACCCGGTGCATGGAATTTTCATTTCCACAGAACGTATTATTATCTTTGATTCTTTTTTTCTCGTTTGAATGTTCAGAGGGAATTACAATGTTCACAGAGGAAAAAAATCAATTTGAAGAAACGCGTATTGTTTCGCGAGGTCTTTCGAAGCGATGCACAATTAGACAGATCGTACGATAACGATTTTCCACGCGATTGTCAGCGAAGCAGATGTTTAAAATAGAGTATGATGATCGTGAAAAATGTACGAAGCAATGAGAGAATGTGATAGAACGTTTTATAAATGCGTAATCAGGGTACAAAGGGAATCAAGCTTGGAAACTTCTAATCGACGATGTCCTATATATAAATATTGCATAAGTATACATGAATATACATTATATGTGTATACATATTTTTCTTCCATTCGGATTGTCATCTAACGAAACTGTATATATACATATTGATTATACGTAACAATGTAATTACGATACTTTTGTTACAATAAATTACTTTGAAGTATTACGCCTTACTTTGCATAAGCCTTTCTCGTGCCTCGATCGTAATGCTTTAGTAGTACGAGTCTGTTCGTGTCAGACGCGAACACTGAAATTCGAGAGGTTGGCGAAGGCGTTGACGACTTCTCTGTATAACTGACAAGCGAAAAAGAAGAGAATCGAATCCGTGTTATTTGGAGAGCCGAGAAAGCGTTATATTTGCATCAATTTTGTAAACATAAATAATAATTATACGTGAAAGAATAGTTGACTAAAAAGAATTTGGAGAGCTCTGCAACAATGGCTAAAGTCGGCCAGCAAAAAGAAATGGTAAACAGATCACGTAACTAAACAGTACGAAGTTCTCGATTTGCTTTTAACCAATAACGAAACGTCTGTTAGGACGAGGAAGACAAACGGCTGCAAGAAGAGCTGTTGCAGTTAGTCGACGTATTGATGGTAATAATTAATTCATTCTCTTAACTGTCAGTTTCTGAAGAAAATTCGAATTCAAATTCAATCGATTATGTGTTCTTTATTCGTTAAAATGCGAGGGGAAAGACGAAGATGCGATGCTGATATCTCTGAGCCAACTTCGATTACTTATGCAAACCTCGACAACATCGATGACTTCCGTTCCAAAACCCCTCAAATATTTAAAGAATTCGTACAATGATATGAAGAACGCGTACAAGAAGATTCAGAGGAAGGATTTAAAACGACAATTCGCGGAGGTATTGAGCGTGTTATCGATGGCCGGGGCACCGTCAAGCTCTAAAGAATGTCTACGATATTGCATCGAGAGTAAAGTGACGAAGCCTGGCGAATGGGGTCACGAGTACGTCCGGCAGCTCGAAGTTGAAATTGTAGACGAATGGACGAACGCTCCTGTGAAGGACGAAGATAGTATCAGGTACCTTAGATACTCAGAAACGGCGATAGTGAGAGAATAAAACTTATTTTGTTTGTTTCCTTTCCCCGTCCGTACAGAACAAAGCTCACCCCTTTGGTGAAAGGTATCATAAAGTTCGACATGAAGCACAACGCGGAAATAGCTGGGTGCGATCTATGTTTGGAGATCGACCAGTTGAATTTTTTAAACGAATATCTGGATAATACAAACTTTGAGAGAGTGTGTCGATACTTGGAGAGCTGTGCAGCCTACAGGTGAATTTTCTAATACGACGACAGATTTCGAGAACTTCGTCTCGTTTTTTGTTTCTTTCAAATGATCAGCGAGGACATCGAAAGAAGGCAAATATTGCAGATCGTGGCCGATCATTACTTACGATTTCAAGAACACTGCAAAGCAATGTTAATAGCCCTTCAATTGGGAGATTCGGATCTCGTGCACAAGTGTCTCACCACTTGCTCTGATAATGTAATGCGAAAACAATTGTCGTTTATACTCGTGAGGCAAAGGGTAACTTGTCGGAATTTTATACGCCAGCCATTCACAAAATACAATTTTTCGTTTGTGTAATTTATTGCTCGTCAGGGGAATCCGTTAAAAAAAGATTATCAAGGAGGCGATGCCAAGGATATCGAAGCCATTTTAAGCAACGGCCACGTCAATAATCATTACCACTTACTCGCGAGGGAACTCGACATCCTGGAACCCAAACACCCGGACGACATTTATAAAACCTGGTTAGAAACTAATACTCTGAGACGAGCGGAACACGACTCAGCGAGGGCCAACCTAGCAGCGTCGTTCGTTTCCGGTTTCGTTCACGCTGGCTTCGGCCAGGACAAGCTGATGGAGAACACCGCCGGTTGTTGGGTTTACAAAAATAAGGTTCTCGAACGGATCTATGAAATTTTTGAAATTAAACGATTCGAATATGATTCAAACTGATGGTAAATTATTTAAAAGGACCACGGTATGCTCTCAGCAACCGCTTCCCTGGGACTCATACATATGTGGGACGTGGATGGTGGCCTGGTGCCGATCGACAAGTGAATCCCGTCTTTTATCGTAATGATAATTGTAATTTCTAAAACGAACGTTCGCGGACTAAGATATGCTTACTTGGCAGGTATCTCTACACGAACAATTACAACATCAAAGCAGGCGCGTTGCTAGCGATAGGGTTGGTTAACTGCGGCGTTCGCAACGAATGCGACCCAGCGTTGGCGCTTCTCAGCGACTACGTGTACTCTGAAAATTCTGTGCTGAGAATCGGAGCGGTTTTGGGACTGGGTTTGGCCTACGCTGGTTCGCAAAGATCCGATGTCACGGAACTTCTAACGGGAGTTCTGGTGGACAAAGCAAGTACGTTTCTAGGTGATTAATTCGTAGAATGAGATTTTTCGAATGAACAATTTTTAGGTACCACGGAGGTTGTGTCTCTCGGAGCAATCGCTATAGGCTTGATAAACGTTGGTTCTGCGGATGCTGAAGCTTCCTCGACACTCCTGCAGAGACTGCTGGAACTTACTCCTCAAAAGCTGTCCAGTACCTATTCTAGGTTAAAAATGAAAATATATTCATCGAGTATGTATCAACGTAACTGTGAAGAAGCGTTCTTTCGACCTCGTTTATCATTGTAGATTCCTGCCACTGGCACTGGGAATGATCTATATGGGTTGCCGTGACATTATAGACGCTCCATCTGCTGCGCTTGAAGTCTTACCCGAACCTTATAAACTCGCTGCACAGACTATGCTAGAGGCAATCTTTTCTTCCTTATCGAAATACGAACGTTTTGACTAAACGTTGTGATCTTCAGGGTTGAAAGATATTTCCGTTGGGTCTCAGGTGTGTGCATACGTCGGTACAGGGGACGTACTGATCGTCCAAGGACTGTTGCGAATTTGTTCGGAATCGATGAACGATGATCCTGTTCCTGTCACGGCGGTTAGCAGTCTTGTGACGTGCTGTGATCAGCGGCCTCGGGCCATCGAGGTGACTGAGAATAGGACAAAGGAGAAGTTAGAAGAGAAACAGGGAGGATCGAAGTACCTTTCTAATATTTATTGGCATTTAACACGATCATTCCATAATTTCTTGCATATTCTTCAGAGAAATTGGATCGCCACAGGCCATAGCCACTTTAGGTGTCGCTGTCGTTGGATTGGGAGAAGGAAAGGAGAATTCCAGGATTTTCGGACAGGTGACATATATGTATATATATCTTTAAACGTGAGAAAGAATTGTCAAATTCCAGAATTCAAGTACACGCAATGGTATATAACTGTTTGCACATGGGATTGTCTTCTAGATCGGGAGGTACGGCCCGATAGCTGCGAGACGCGCAATGCCACTCGCTCTAGGCTTATCCTCCTTGTCAAATCCAGACTTGGCAGTCCTGGATGTCCTAAACAAATACAGCCACGACAATGACTCTGACGTAGCCAACAATGCAATCTTTGCTCTCGGTCTCGTTGGTGCTGGGACAAACAACGCCCGTCTTGCTACCATGCTGAGGCAACTAGCCTGCTATCACGCGAAGAACCCCATGCATTTGTTTCTCGTTCGAATTTCCCAAGGCTTGGTCCATCTCGGCAAAGTGAGCTGTACTGATCTCGGTCGATGAACGATTCGATTGAGTTAATTAAAATTCTTTGCCAGGGCACATTGTCCATATCTCCGTTGCGATACGCTTCAAAGGTGTTGGACAGAGCGGCCTTGGCTGGATTGCTGGTAGTCTTGGTAGCGTTTCTCGACTGTCAAAATTTGATTCTATCGAAATCTCATTATTTGATGTATTGTCTGGCGCTTGCAATGGAGCCCAGGTGGTTGGTTACCCTGGATGAGAATTTACAGGTATATCATTTATCATTTCCCTCGTGCGTGAGGATCATTTACACGTGAAATTGATGAATCTGTACTTTGATCAGAGTCTGCCAGTGTCTGTGAGGGTTGGACAAACCGTTGATATTGTAGGTAAAGCTGGCAATCCAAAATCCATCTCTGGTGGATACGTTCACACGACTCCGACGTTGCTTTCCTCTGGAGAAAGGGCAGAGCTTGCTTTGGACGAGTACGAGGCGTTGTCCAGTGTTTTGGAGGGTTTCGTTATTCTTCGACAGAAGTCGAACGTTTCATAGATCATACCGCTAGAAATACACAAGACAGTGGATAATAAAAGAACAAAGGCTGATTGCGAAAGGCAACGCTGGGACAAATGGTTTATTTATTTCACGAGATAGTAGTAAGAAACATGATCATCGACAAAAGTGTATTATGCAAGGCGAAGAAATTACTATGAACCAAAGTGCGAATGACGAATTGTAGTTTATATGATATATCGTAATGTATAATTTTCCTTGTATTTTTTTTTTTTTTTGTTTTAATAAAAGGTTGGAGCGAAAAATATTCGAGAGGAACGAACGCCTAAAAAAACTCTCGCACAATAATGGATCGGTAATCACACATATTCGCAGTGCATCACTTTGACAACGACGAGACGTGAAACGAACGCAAGTGATGCGAGCAACGGATCAATCGCGTCTGTGAATGCATCGATTAAGAATGTGAAGAGACGTGTGAGTCAGCTTCTGTGTACGTTTGCGTTTATTTAACTTCGGGGACTAGCGGAAGCAATGTGCTCTATACAACAGAAACATACATCGGTTCGCATTGCACGGTAATAAATGACAACAGTGCACCATGATCTGACAGCGGTCATGGTAAGGATTCGTTTTACCATTGATTGTTGTAAAAATCGTTTGATTTCTCTTATGACAACAAGACAACAGAAAGAAAAGAAAAAGAAAAAAAAATCAAGAGATAAAGATAAAATGAAATAGAATGCGATGAAAACGAACAAAACCAACGAAACGAAACTAATTCGAGAACAAATGATTTACAGAAATTTAAGTCAGCTGTCTCAATTCAACATCTATAGATAAAACGCTGCAAATGAAAGATAAGTATTGCAATTTATTGGTACTGTGTGTACAAAAGCGAACCACTAGGAAACGAGAAACGATATTACGCAGATTTTATTTCTGTCCCTTTTGATTCCTCCTGCACGAAGTATACACACAAATATATAGCATACTCCTTTACGCGGCACTGATTTTCTTTCTTAATTTTTATGATTTCTTCCTCTTCGTTTCGCGAGCTCACATTGAGTCACATTGCATAAGATCATGGAGCACGTCCTCGTAAACGAAGCCACAAGAGAAAACTGCAGGGAATTGCACTAACGTACACAACGTGTACTTTGTTGAATGCGCTCTCTCACGGCTTCTCGTGTTCAGAAATGTCCGCCGACATTTATATATAGGCACGTATGACTTAGGGTAAGAGACGAAGTGTAGAATAAAATGCAATTTTCATCTCGTTCAAAGTATGTACGTACATTCCCGCGTGTAACTTTTCCCCTGCCAGATCGAAAACGTACCCCGTTCTTTCTTTTTCTTCTTTCTTCATCAAGCTTTTTTGAACGTAACGTTGCGACATTTTGACAAACCATTCCGAGAAATTCAACAGTTGTATTTATTTCAACGTACGCACACTCCTTCTTTCGCGTCCTCAGCTTGCCGTCTAACATACTTGCACCAGAATAGAACAACTGGCTGTAGTAAATGTTATTTCTTTTTTTTTTCTTTTTTCATCTTTCCATTACTCGATAACTTTCGTTTATCCAAAATACATATGGATATATTTCGCGATATATATTCGTTCTTTATATATCTCTGACCGCCCGCACCGCAGAACGTTTTTGCTTGTATCGCTAGAGAAATCGAGTTGAGGAAACTCTTATACCTATATATAGATTAGTTTATCAACAGATGCGTCGTCTGCGTTAAAATAGTGAAACAACATGCAAAATAGACGATAGTATTTAAATACGTTGATAATTATGTCATCCGGCAAGCTGGACTTCCTATCTACCTATACTTTAAATTTTTCATGTTGTTCTTATAGTAAAATATAATAATAATAATAATAATAATAATAATAATAATAATAGTTAAAAATTAATAATAATAATGATAGCTCCTATGATAGCAGCGCGTTTGTTATAACCCCTTGCAAATAGTAGATGTGTTTTGTGATTCAAGCGAATTCTCAAAATGATATATATGTACATACATATACGTATATGTATATATTTTCGTACTTGCGTTGCTTCTTTCCCTCCCTTTCGATTCGTTTATTTACAACAACTTGTACGTATCAATGAGTGTTACCATTTCTCTATTCTTTTATTCGCTTTGAATCTTGCACATATCCCCGTCGCGTAATTACATATACGTCGACATTCGCGGGTTACAACTCTAAGTTACAAAGACGATGTTCTTGTTAAATGATAAAACCTCAGACGATGCTCGCCACCCTTACGTTCAGCTACTTCTCTAAAATTATTACCCATCTACCGTTTTCACTTTTCAAACCATGGAAATTCATGGCCATGAAAGTGTGCATATTAGATACAGGATAGTAACAGCTTTCTCTTCTCTCCTTTTCCCTTTCAAGTCGTCTTTCTATCTGAGAAAACGGTCGTCGCCAATAGATAATCGATTTACATACAATATATCCTCTTCTCTCGTTAACAATGTCGGCTCAAGCGTTCGAAGGTTGCAACGTTTTTTTTTTCCCCCATTTTCTGTTTCGCCTTTCGATTTATATGGCAGGTCTTTTCTGTCAATCACAGAAACAGATGAACATACTTCTCCCTTTCTCTTCGTTTTAAACAGCAAAAATTCTCCCGAAAGAAGCACCGAAGTCACAGGTGACGATGAAATAATTTGTCAACGATCAGAGTCAAGCTGCCTGTGGATTCGTTGCTGAGAGAACGAAATTGACATTGAACGATACTGTGCTCCTTTGAGTTTATGTATTTGCGTCATTATGTGAATGACAAACGTGTGTGTATGCATTTATACGTGTCTTCGTGAGTGTATGAGCGTGCGATCAAGATACTCTCTCGCTTGATCGATTTTTCCACTCGCAACGATGACGATAATGCCTCGTTCGATATCGATGTTCGTGACAGAAAACCAGTATGAATCGTTGGTTCCCTTTTTTCTTTTTCTTATACGCCGGAGGAATGTACACTCTATAGCACGGTAATACAGTCGTGACATGATGAAGGTAATAAATAGAACACGTAGCGTAATTGCCACCGGTTAGAACAGTCGGGCACGTCTTTTGATTTCGTTGCGACGCCACTGTGGTAGTCTGTAGAACTCGGCGCGACTATACTGAAGAACTGCCTCGAATTCCGCATCGGAGAGGTGTCGCTGGAAAACACAGTTAAACATCTGTGAAACAATCGTTTCAGGAGTCAGATCTGACGATTACTCTTTAGTTCATCTAGTCAACTAACGTTTCTAAGTCTTACTTCGTATTTTTACAAACTAAGGAAAGGAATGTTGTTTCGGGTGTCTTCGATCTTGCGATTCTATAATTAACTCTTTCCGGTCGTAATAGCTGCGGGTATAGGTCTCTCGCCGATCGGAATTATTTGTAATTATAAGTAAGAGCTAGACATATAGTCGTTGAACTTCGACTAGAAAGGGTTAATGTGTCTCGAACTTATTTCGCGTTTTTTTTATAAAATAAGGAAAGAATGTTGTTCTAAGAGTCTTCGATCTTGCAACTATCTTGCAACTCACTTCGAGATTGCAACGATCCACGTCAGCGGGCAGCCTGTAGTTGGTAATGACAAGTAAATGGTAAGGGTAGAGTTTCGGTGGTTCGGACGGCGCTGTTCCCATGTCTGGCAGTGATCTCCTTACGTGATGGCCCCCATGATTTCCGACTACCGAACCTAGGCCACCTGTATACGTGGTGGATGATGGCAGCATACCACCATCATTCTGGAGCATCATACATTCGTTAGTATCATTGCAACGCGAGCCAGTACGACGTGTGATGAGCGTTAAATAGCGGTGCAGCCGTACGAAAGCTTCTCGCACGAAATTTGAATTTTGACAATTCAGAGCTCGAGTCGATGCGACATGGAAGAGGTGTCTGCGTGTCGCGAGAAAATTTGCGAGAACCTTTCGTCTTGCAACGGGTCGATCGTTGGCACGTTACAAGAGCCGATATTTTGCAGCAACAAAAAAAACGTCGGCGAAACACCGTGTTTCACTGTTAATAACTGATTCGACAGAGCTTAACACAGAACTATAGGGCTAGACTGAAACGAGCGGTAGGAACTGGCATTTTACGGACTGATCTTCCCATCTGTCGCTCTTCGATAGGAAATCGAAATTCGAGTGGCTACAGTTGTTACGTACTTTCCTCCTTTTTTTAAGTTTTTAAAATCCTTTCAGCAAAAAAAGAAAAAAAGAAAAAGAACGAAACAACAACGAGACACGCGTCACACACGCACAATTTCATGCACGTTAATTTCAGTTTAGGCGTATAGTTCCGCTTTCCGTTTCGAATGCAGTGGATTATGCCTCGGATGCAGAATATGCAATCAAGTCGTGAGAACACCGCAAGTACGCGTTAGTAGTATCACGTTAGCGTTGATTCAAGATTTCAATTAAAACTCTTCGAAGTTCGTACACGCGGTCGAAGATCGCGATTTTTACACAGGAAACTCACATCGTGTTATCGTAAGGAGAAAATAAAAGAAAATAACAAGCTACGTATATATCGTGAGTCTATTGGTCTAAAGAATCAGCAAGCCGATTTCAGCCTTTGGTATTGTGTACTGTATCAAAAGACATTGCATTCAGCTAAAATCTCGCGATCGTGTCCGATCCTTCTCGCAAAATATCAAATCAAATATGCAAACTTCAAGTATGCCAAGGCAGAAAAAAATTGTACAGAAAGATGCAAAAAAAAAAAAATATTAGTAAAAAAAAATAATAATAATAATAACGCAGCAAATATACAGCGTGTGCATGCGTAAATCAATATACAATTTCGTATGTACAAACGTTATATTATACATATATAAACAAACCGGCAAACGCTCGTTATGTACAAAATACGTTTAATCCTATCGACCTAATCGAACGATTCTGTCTGCACTAGTTTTCTCGGCTTTATGCAAAACCATCCGTGTCTCGAGAACTCACGCAAGTGTCTAATTTTTACGATCAATGCGCGGCTGTGATGAAATAATGCAACGTTAAATATAATTCATATGCAAAACAAGCTACAAACCATGCTAATTCGCCGGGAGTAGTATGGGGCTGTGGTACATACCAATGCCCGTCGATCCACATCCGTGATGCTGCCTGTCGATACTAAAATTGGGGGAAAAAAAATGGGAAAGAAAACCATGTCAAACCATATTGCACAAACCATTTCGATTATGTTAAGTACAATCGTTTCTATCAATCGGTCGATCGTATTCCCGTATATTGATGGAAAAAAAGAACTAAAAAAAAAAAAAAAAAAACTCAGAAAAACTAACCTGTTGCATCAACAGGCGAACAAAACCAATTGAACTTTCAACAAGCATTCACAGAGACCGGGAGTACGATTGATTCGATCAAATTACTATAAGCAAATGTTTGATGATTATATTATACATATGACTTGAATTCAGTTTCTAAAGCTATGCAATATGTACTAGCTGTCAATGATCAAAGAGTTATCGTGTCACGAAGTCACGTTATTGGCGAGTAGGAGGTACTGTCACTTTGGGCACACTATAAACTTTTCTGGTTAATAGATCAAACTTATTATGCAATCTTTAATCTAACACGGAGTCGTACCGTATCGAATCGTGATACTCAGGCGTAATGATTAAATTAAAGAGAGGAAAATAATGAGATAGAAAGGAAGTGACAGTGTACGATAGACCAAGGATGTATTAGTGAAAGCATGCAAGATATTAAGCCGTATAATCGAGTAGAATAATTGCGAACAAAATAATTGTTCCCACGAGCATATAATTCTCCTTACTCGTGAATCAAACGAAAAAGAAGTAAAAAAGAAATGAAAAAAAGAGAAAGAGAGAGAGAGAGAAAAATTAATAAAAATTAAAAATTAGAACTTAAAAAAAAGCATGTACAAAATTTGAAAGGTTCGAAAAAAATGTACTTTCGAAAAGGAAAAGAACTGCAAGATAACAGTATGTACGTGTGTGTGTGTGTCAGTGTATGATCGGTTTCCTTTCTGGGTTTACTCACTATCTGATTTGCCAGATGAGAAATCAGTGCTGTGCGTCTTGTCTCCCATCCCACTGAACGAATAATCACCCTAGACGACAGAAAAGCGCAAATCTTAGAAACAACCGAGGCATCCGTGATTAATCAACGGATACGATCATTAAAACGTGTATCATTTATCTCTACAGCATATATATGGATATATATTTTTTTTTCATTCTTTTTCTATTTTGTAAAAAATCAGTAACAACGGTGCAAGAAGATACTTTTTTTTTTTTTTTGGTTTGGTCGTCGATTGTGACGCGGTGCAAGACTTACAGGGAGAGCAGATACAGAACCGCCGGTCGAGGAGAAGGTGTGACTTCGCGGTGCCAGACCGTACCCTGGCTTCGGGATGTGCCGAAGGGAGCTCACAACTGGTTTCAAATCAGTCAATCGACAGTATTACTGATTAGTGTCAACGGGAATAATTGAATCGTTCATTCCCATACGAATGCCCAACGTTCGCCAAAAAAATACGTTTCGTTAAAAAAAAAGAAAAAAAAAGAGAAAAAATAAAACACAGATTCTGTATATAAGATAATTACTGGAGGTGGTTTCGGTTCCGCTCGTGTACAAGATTGAATCATCGAGAGATTTCACTCTACTCTTCTATCTTACATATATTTATAGTCTCGGTTGAGAATTGAAGTTTCTCTTTGACGATCTTCTTTTTTAAGAGGACGCAAAACGAGGAAAGAAAATCGTCGAAGGTAAAAGAGAAGAAAGCTTAAAAAAAAAAAAGAGAAAAAAATTCGTCACTACGTAAAAACAAGTAGATACCCTCTTTTGTCCGAGTTTTAAGTACAAGTTTTCTCGACCTGTTTATATCGCATCCCCACGGCAAAAATGGTGGAACGTACCCGATGTTCAAAGTGCACAAGCGTTATTTCTCGTTCAATACTGTGCAAAGTAGTACGTACGTGTATACAACGAAAAAAAAGATAAAGAAGTATATGTATATATATAGAGAGAAAGATATATGTATATATAATATATTCAATACGTATATACGAAGAAGCCAGCACCTGGGTGTATTGTATATGTAAGTACAATCAACGTTTGTTTCTTCAAATAAGCTCATGAGAACAAAAAGCATGCCTCCCGTGAAGACAAGTCAACGAATCATCGCGTTGATCGAAAGCGTTTTTCTCTCTTAACGCGATCTTTCTTACTGCTCTTGGAGAGGTCTCGTTTTCATTTTACTTTTCTCGTTTCTTAACTCGCTGAGAAAAAAAAAATAAAAAAAAAAAAAAATGAATCTCGGACCGATGAAATTCGCTTGCAGCACGTCGTCACGTTGTCAGACAAGAGAAAGAGAGTTTCTGTTTCTTTCTTTGTTCTGTCTCGCTTCTTTTTTCTACGATGTGCGCTAATTTTGGACTTGACTTGAGATCAACGGTAGGTAAATTGGAAAGTTCTCGGACTCACCGAATGATAGTGCCTAGCGGCGTTTGGAAGAGTGAAGGCGCGTTGAGTACCAAGGGGTGGATAGTTTCTGGGAGCCGGGGAACGTGCCGATGACCTCCCAACTGCCGCCCACGCAAACACAACACAAACACAAAAACACAAATAGAGACACGATGATACAGGTAGCGGTGTTGACTAACGTAGATAGCAGTAAATCCTATCGACTTTTCATTGAATGTCCCAACATTGGAAGATATGTGTGTTCACAACCACAGGCTAAAATGTCTCGTGAAATATACGTCAGCCTATTGCGGAAAAGTATATATATACCGTTGTGCACGGTAATATTCCTTTTCCTGTACGCAAAGCGATACGAAAGTTATGCAGTGCTGAAAAAGACAAAACTTTCATGCGGCGCAACGAAAATATGTACACGCAAGTATACGTATAATAATATAGATATGTAGCACGAAATTGATAATATACAATATTTCTGAGCGTATATCACGATTATCTTCCAACATTGTACAGTAATTAAAAAAAAAAAAAAAAAAA